>NC_137823.1:40268965-40301465 GCF_963921795.1 Nannobrachium achirus
TGTGTGTGTGTGTGTGTGTGTGTGTGTGTGTGTGTGTGTGTGTGCGTGCGTGCGTGCGTGCGTGCGTGCGTGCGTGCGTATGGCGGCTTTTCCGTGCCAGCTAAGCGAAGCGACGCATGTGTGCCAAATGGCTTTTTGTTTACATATGCGTGCGTGCATGCATGCGTTAGTTCTGCTCCAGTGGCACTCCGGGGCACACGTTGCGCTGCATCAAAGCGTCTGGACGCATCGCGTCTTTACACGATGGTTCCGCGAAGGTACGCGTGACATGTCATGTAAAAAAAATAAAAAATAAAATTTCTCAGATTTTTTTTTTTTTTTTTTTTACAGAATTTAATTCTGTAGGTAAATGTACAGTGATTCTTATATCAATGGTTTAATTGTATTCGTTTTAAGCAGTAACTCATTCCAGTTCAAATACAGACCAAACCATTCAATTCTATGCCATTGCCATCCACTATTGTTGCCTGTTCCGTTGCATTTAACAATGCAGACCTAAGAGTTTAAATATATTTTACTCTGTTGTGAGTAAAAATGAATCTGATCATTATAGAAGAGGGCTTTGCACATAAAGAGTGCTGCTGCATTATATCCTATATTAATTATATGAAGAAGTAATCCATTATTTGGGGTGACGACAACCAGAATGCAGAATAGACTATCATTAGTTGGCTGAGAATAATGCCACAATGGTTTAAATGATCTAATGTAACTTTGAGAAGCGCAGAGCTGGTCAGAGTCCAATCAGACCAGCTGCGGGAGTGCTAATAAACCCTTTTGCAAATCCCGCCCCATTCTGCCCTGTTACTATGATGGGACATTAACCCTGGGCAGATTGTTTTTATAGTGGAAGTGGATGGGATTTTTTTTTTCCCTTCATAGCCTCATTACAGCTATATAAAGTACCAAAGGAAAAACACCTAGGTGATATTAATAAAAAGGGAAGACAAAGGTACAGTAGTTACATTGCAAAACAGGGGATTTACCCGAAAATATATGTTTTAATTTGTTTAATCCCAGTGGGACAGAATCCTCTTTGCAGATTCTTTTATAGTGGTAGTGGATGCGATTTTTTCCCCTTCATAGCCTCATTACAGCTATATAAAGTACCACAAAAAACACATCTACGTGATATTAATAAAAAGGGAAGAAAAAGGTACAGTAATTACATAGCAAAACAGTAGTTTTCCCCCGAAAAATAAATGTTTTAATTAGTTTAATCCTCTGGATCAGAGATAGAAAGAGAAGCGCATTGCATCTTGGGTACTAGGAAGAGGACAGAGAGAATGTTTCTCCTCACATAATAGGCTGGCTTTTCGTAATTCTGCCCATTTAAATTATATGTACCCAATCGTGACTCTTAGACCATTGATAAGGTACATGTGAACTAGTTTGTTGAAGCTTATTCGTTATGATGAGCGAGATCGCTTGACGCTTGCCGTCGCTATCACCGTACCGGCCGATCTCCGTGTCGCGCAGTGCGGACAGTTTTTGAAAGCCTGAAGCAACATTCTCCACTGCACAAACTCCACCCCCGATAGCAAAAAGTGAATGATTTTTTCTGGTTGGCCAGTCAGGGAGTCTCAGGGACCAATCAGAAGGCTGACAAACGGTCTATTGGGTTGACTCGTTGACCTAGGCCTACTTAATTGCGCTATTCGGTGTATAATTGAAAAATGGAAATGCAATGACAGTAGGCCTATTAATTCATTTATAAAAATATCAAAATTCATTCAATTTGTCCACACAGTGTGGAAGGAAGACAGACAGACAGACAGACAGACAGACAGACAGACAGACAGACAGACAGACAGACAGACAGACAGACAGACAGACAGACAGACAGACAGTGATTTATCCAGATGCTTTGCCATTAGGCTACTCACACGGAGTAATGTAATGAATATGCTGACAGACAGACAGAATGAAAAGAGTCCACGAATAGGCCCTCCTCCTCCTCCTCCTCGGCTGCGCGATCCCGCCAGCAGCGTCAGTTCTGCAAATGCTAAGGTATGGTAACATGGCTGTTGTTTTGCACGTGTGAAGGAAGGCACTCATGCAATACACCAGTCATGTTGCCAATACTTAGCAACAAGCATGATGAATTCATTTTAAGAAGTACATTTTATTATTTTCTCCTGTAATCAAGGTACGGTAGCTACCATACCCATGTGCGCCTCTGTAGTCTACTCCACTTGCTGCCTCGCTCGCGTCCATTGGTGCGTTATGCATTTTTTCCGACTTTCACTATTTTAAGCTCTAACTCATTCATGAACACAGCACACAGGGTCCATTTGGTTTCATCTTATGTTCTAAATAAAATAAAGGTTAACGTCAGTCTTGCCTGACTTTCATGAGGGCAGAGGTATAGGCCTACTTTTTCTTTTTTCTTTTTTTTTTCGGTGATATGCACGGCAGCACGTCATTACTTTCTTACTGACAGTGGATTTCAACCAGTGGTCCGGGGCCCCCCAGTGGTTCTTGAGGGGGTGCCAGGTGTCTAATGGCTATTCAATCAATCCTCTACAAGTCTCCATGATTCATGAACATTACCTCTCTCTCTCTCTCTCTCTCTCTCTCTCTCTCTCTCTCTCTCTCTCTCTCCCCCCCCCCCCCCCCCCCCTCTCTCTATGTCTGTCTGTCTGTCTGTATATATAAAGATATTGGCGAAGCATACGTTGTGCCATTGACCGTTAAAATGTTTAATTGGCCGGTAATTATAAAGTCCACCGGCACCGGACACTGTGACCGGCTGGGAAAATGTCTCCCTTATATAGGCTATTTTATCATGTGGCTCCCTTTGGGCTATTTTATCAGATTTAAGCCTATTATTCTTATTATTATTTGGTTAAAGTAGTAGGCTACAACCATTAAAACAAATCATAATTTTTGTATCATGATCTGTCAGCGTGGTTTAAATCCCGAAGGCAAGATGTGCTGTGTGCTGTTAAAAATCAGCCTATTCGTCGTACGATGGTGACGCGCGTTGAAAATATCAGAGCTACAAGCTCACGCAATTCACCACGCTATGAGCTTGTATATCTGCTATAGATACGCAACACGGGGCGAGCTGCCTGCAGCTCTAGCGCTTGTCCCAAATCAGCGCTGTCTTGTTCGCTGGAGACCCTGCAGAGTCGGGGTTTACCAGTGGCGTCAGTTCAGCAAAAGCTAAGGTATGGCAACATGACTGGTGTCTTGCACGCGCGCCCTCGCGTGCGTGCAAGACACCAGTCATGTTGCCATACCTTAGCAACAGACATGATGAAAAGTACATTTTATTATTTCATCCATCCATTCATTACACATCCATTACACATGCAGTGTCAGCGTTACACTTGTCAAGCCGACATTTCATTGAATTCATAGGGTATTTATTTTTGTTCGATATGATTACAGTAGGCCTATATTGAGTCTACAGCAGTGGGTCTCAACCAGTGGTCCGGGGACCACCAGTGCTGTGTTGGTCCTTGAGGGGTTAGGGTTTCCATGCAGGTGATCTCCAGTTAAAATATGGAGAGTAACCAAACGGAACTATATAGACCCTTAACTCTTGAGAGCGTAAAATGAAACCAAATGGACCCTGCCTGCCTTGGTTTTGTACTGCGCCGTTGGTTCGTTCTGGGCGAGCGGTTGTTTTTTGTGCAACTAAAATACTCCTGTGCACATTACATTGGCGTAGGCCTATAGGAAAAAATAAATAAAGCCAAGGAGAACTATTAACGGCGAAACACAGGCCCACGAACAAAATATTTATATAGCGAATAGGCCTATATTTGTTTAATTTCGCCGTTTTAAAGCACCATGCTGGCGAGGAGGCTGCGCAAAAAAAATGATTGTGCTGTCAAACAATGAAACTATATGGAATCTATGAAGGTTGTGGGGATCCCTGCTTCATCTCTCTCGCCTGTGACACCACGCAAAGCGTTTCGGGGTATTCCGAGTTTTGCACGATCTGATCATCTGCTTCAAATACCACCAGTGGTCCTTGAGGCTTGAGGTGGTCCACAATCCCCAGCTTATTAATGATGGAGTTGGACAGTTGGTAACCAAATGGACCTCGGCGCTTGCCGAGATCTCTCTCTCTCTCTCTCTCTCTCTCTCTCTCTCTCTCTCTCTCTCTCTCTCTCTCTCTCTCTCTCTCTCTCTCTCTGCTCTCACTGGGCGCAGTGGGGCAAAGTAACTAAGTAGATTTACTTATACTGTATACTCAAGTAAAATGTTGAGGTAATTAAAAGATATGATTAGGCCTATTATATTATAAAACATCCATTGATCCACTTTAGCCGTACGTTTTATGCCTATATGCCTATAACAAGACAACTAAAGGAAAGAGAGAGAGGGGGAGGGGTTATTATTACCCTTATTACTATACTACTAACTAGGTAACCTCGCACACCAGGCTTTACTAACTAGGCAAGGGGCTGCCTCTCCGCTGAGCGCATGCATGCATTGCTGCGTGACAGACAGACAGACAGACAGACAGACAGACAGACAGACAGACAGACAGACAGACAGACAGACAGACAGACCTGGCCCTATTGCGAAGGGCAAATGCGTTGTACAGTAGTTATCTAAACCGGAGCATGGAGGAGCTTGGAACATGCATGGTACAAAAAAAATGGCGGAATGGCAGAGAATCTATGCAGATTAGCAGTAGGCCTAAATGGTGAGGCCACATTCTCATAATATAATTCGGTTTAGTCGTGCGAATGGGAGGGGTGAAGTTGCCACATTCTTGCATATTTAATTGATACGTTTGCGCTCGCACTGCACTTTGTCATCCGAAACAAGGAATCGTCCGTGCACGTCTGTCCAGGGACATGAATGTATCCAAGCTGCATAATAATGCCTCCTCCATCTCCCTGTGTGTAACCGCAGGACCCCCGCAAGCGCCGCATTAGCCTATTTATCAGCGGTCAACGTTCGTAAACGGGCAATCAAAAAATAAAACCAGCGGCGGCGGGAGAGTCTCGCAAAATCTACCAGCAATAAACCAGACAGAAAATACTTTATCAAGATATGAATATCTACGAAGAGGACAACGTCTCTCTCTCTCTCTCTCTCTCTCTCTCTGCCCCTCGTCTTGCCCTCCGCTGGCTCACTCGCTGCGCAAAAGCGTCTCCATTTGGACATGATTTGGCACAGAGAGCAGCGCGCGCGAGCTAGGGCGAGAGACCCACACATCGGCCTATATTATATTAGCCTATAGCCTATATATGATATACAAGTGACTCCAGAAGCACTTTCCTTTCATCTAAATGTGAGCAACTCCTCACAAATAATACACTATGTGCGATGGAGGGAGGGGTGATCAGAAATTAAATCAATGAGGGGAGGAGGCGGCCAGAATGGTCAGAAATCTAATGTAACCTAACCCTAACCCAAAGCCCGATACATAATTGACAATTGGAGACCGGCCCGGCCCGAAGACCGACATTTTTCTAAACAAGCTTAATTGCAGAGTGCGTGTAGCGGCGGCCTTTTGTTTTCATTACATTTTAAATATTGGTGAAGAACAGAGACATGATACCCCTTTCCAACTGTCTTTATTCAATTGTGAAACAGGTCCCGACTCCCGAGGACAATTTAACAATGAACAATCCTTTGAGTTTGCGTTGTGCGACATTTGTGCAATTAAAATAAACAATCTCAAGTTAAGTAGGCCTATGTGTATAAAATATTAGAATGAATAGCCTTAATCAGTCAAGCAACGAAACATTCCCATTCCCTGGTTAAATTAAAGTATATAAATAGGCTAAACAAATAAAATAAACAGCATTTGTTATTTTAGTCCGTAACACAGCACTTTTCTTTGTATGAATCAACACTTATTCGTTCAGTTTAATAGTCCCAAAAATCCAGCGCTGGGCGCAAGGCCGCGCCGGGAGGCCGCACCGGCGAATAATCCAATCAGACAGCAAGCAGCTGAAATTAAATAAAATACATTTATAAATAAATGATAAGATCACAAGAGACCAAGATGACTACATTCTACGTTGGCCATTGGGTATATATTGCCAACAGTTAAAGGCTAGGCTGTACTCACCGATCTTATAAATTGTGATGAAGAAAATCGTTCAACGATGTCCTTCGCTCGGAGATGGTTCTGCCCGCAGCGCTGAAAACCCGTTCACTGGAACTGCTGCTGGCCGGGATGCAAAGCACAGATCTTGCCAATTTTTTTCTTTATTTATTTTTCTCAAGCCCGACCCAGCCCAAAGCCCGACATGTGCGTGACAAATTGAGCCCGGCAGGCCAGGCCGCTGCTCAGAGCTGAAGTTAACAGCTAAACAAAACAAACAAATAACGAAATAAAGGTCTAAACACAACATAACTGAACAGAACTAAACAAATAATAAATAAAGCAATTTAACTGACAACTTAACCAGAAGGCAGCCATTCCGAAGGGCTCAACTTAGGAACACCAAACAAAACAAAAACAGTTAAATAAATAAATAAATAAATAAATATAAATAAATTAACGAAATATGTATAGTCTCAATCAGTCAAGGATTAAAACATTTGGTTAAAATGCAAATATAAAAATGGGCAAAACAAATAAAATAACCAGCATCTGTTATTTTAGTCCATAAACACAACACACTTCTACTTAATATATTAGTCCCAACCAGCAGGGCGCAAGGCCGTGACTCATGCATGCGCTGATCTGAAAGTTACATTTCAACATCACATCATCGCCCAAATAATAATAAATAATATATTCGGAATGGCGGGGTGTTTCCAGAAAATGAAACGAAATCTATTTGGTTTCACTTTATACTCTAAAGATTTAAAAGATCCATTTGGTTAACAACTCTCCATAATTTAGCTGTGGACCACTTGGAACTTCCCCCAAGGACCAACGGTGGTCCTTGGCCAACGGTGGTCCTTGGGGGGGGGACCACCAGGACCACCAACTCACCAAAGGACCACCGGTGGTCCTTGAGGGTCTGTATTTTATCCCAATTCAAATAGGCCTATATAAAGCAAATTTGCTACGTCAGCCAAGGAGCACAGAGAGCATGCAGCCCACAGTGGAGACAGACCAACGCATGCTCGCATGAACGTCTGGATGTTTTATTTGATATACACGTCTACACACACACACGCAGGTTTAGCGCTGAGAATCAAATGGGTGGCACACATCTCACACGTGCGTTCCAGAGCAGAGCAACAAGTCAATCACGCGTACAGTTCATGGCGGCGCTGCATTTGACCGTGTCGTCTCACGCATGATGGCCACATGGCCATTAGATGTATGCGTGCGTTAACACATGCGTTCGCCACAAACGCCTAACACTACGCGACCTCGCGTTCCCCTGTGAGGCACAAAAGAGAAGGCACAGGGGGACGCGTGCCGGCGACGTTTGCGCGTTCTGATTCAAAAGCCATTTGAAAATGACAGGAGACGTTCATGCGTTCAGTACAACACAGATAAAATCGAATGCGTGCGCGCGAGTGTAGCAACGTCCATGTGGCACGATAAAGCCGCCATAGCGTGCGTGCGTGCGTGCGTGCGTGCGTGCGTGCGTGTGTGTGTGTGTGATATAAGATTATTGATAAGGTAAGGAATATCACGTCTATTATTGTACATCCATGTATAATAATTTGATGCATGTGATTACCTTGCTTATTGTGTTCATTGTGTCACGTGTCACTCATGTGTGTGTGCGGTTAAGACTACTAATATGGAGTATTAGGGCTGGGCAGTATAGACAAGATCTAATATCACAGTATCGTTGAAAATAGAAGATCTGCTGTACAATTTCACTCGCAGTTGTGATCTTTTTGAGTATGAATAAATGAATAACCCCCTATACATTTCTGGAATAGGGCCCACATGAAAGTTTTTTTTACGGCCCACCCATCTGACCTGTCAGCTGCCATGTTAAGTGGTCAGATGGGGGGCTGCGTGCATTTTCACAGCATGCTTATTGGGTGCTACACTCCTTCTGCCAACCTGGGGAGACAACGGACTGACCTCATGCTTCCTTCTATGCATGAGGAGTCCAAGTTGCTTCTTTTCACCTGACAGGGGGGGAGTTTCATCGGCTAGACCTAGCGCGTGGAAGGAACACGTTATTCCAACCAGTTCCTTTCCCCTACAGCATCCTTATGATCAATCAATCGATTGCGTTCCACCTTGGATCAATTAAACAAATGCAGTATATTTATTCGTATCACTTTTTAATATCCATGACATATTTTCATTCAAATTTAATCTTACGAGTTTTGCCAGTTATTTGGAGGCCCACTCGCAATACCCTCGCGGCCCACCAGCCGGGCCCAGGCCCACAGGTTGAGAACCAGTGCTATAAATGACGTTTATAGGGCTTAAGTGGCTAACCAGGTGAGTCCCATTGAGATGGAAACCTCTTTTACAAGGGGGCCCTGGCCAAGAAAGCAAACAAGCAGTCATTACAACATAAAATAATACAATAAAACACAAAGCAAATTACACATTAAAAATACAGACTCAAGTCGAGCAGCTGCAGACCTCTGTGTTTCTACTGTATGTCCGAGGTAAACTTTTAAAATCACCCAAAGGGATGAAATGATCCAGATTAACTCATTGTGTGCCAGGCCCGATAATCCCGAGATTATTTCAATGTCTTTCCCTGCCAGGCCCGATAATCCTGAGAATTTCCCGTTTTTGAAAAAAAAAAAAAAAAAAATTCCACCAAAAAATGTAGTAGGCATGATAGCAATCGCGAAATTGCATGTTTAACCCCCATAGCAACCCCATCTATCAAACATGGCAGCCATCTTTGTTTACATTTTAGGAAAACATAATGGCTGGTATCTCATGAATGCCTGAACGGATTTCCATTCAGATTTTTTTGTTTGAAAGCTGTGAGCAACGTGGACACACGTGGTGCATTATCTAGGCATGGGTGTGCATGATCCGTGCACTATGAATTACATGGAAGTCTATGGAGACCAGGGGCCTGTGAGAGTACGAAGGTATTGTTAAATGGCGGGGAATGTGTTAATGTCTTTCTGGAATTATTTCCAGGACTTTGGAGCATAAATACTGAAAGTTGTACTCCCATATCCTGTGGGCGGATAAGGGACAGTAGCAAGTGGCAGGTACTGGGAGCCGAGGTCATGTAATAATGTTGTTATAATAATAATTTATCCACTCCTTGAGGTATTTTCTGTCACTGCATTTGCGCATCCTACGTTAAAACTGTCTTGTGGGTGATGGTGGACGGTGGGCGCCACAAACGTAACATCCAGATCTGGTTGACCAACCCATTCCATCGACTTTATGCTTTGCGTGATGTATTGCTCTGATCAGGGTTCCCACACATTTTTACCAATTAATTTCCAAAATTTTTCCAGAATATTTAACCCGATTTCCAGGACTATATAACAATAATTCAGCTCAATAACGAGTCGCTTACTCCTATGCGCAATGCCCAAAGACAGTGGTTCTCAAACTTTTCAGGCCGTGACCTTCGAAATAATCATATTTTAACTGGGGACCCCAGCACCCTGACGAGCACTAAGAGTTGAGGAATTTTCTTTAACACGGTTTCATGGTGAAAATAGCCGATCTACAACTCACAACGCCTCGCAACGCGAGGCGTTGTGAGCATGTAGATCTGCTATTTTCACAATTTCTGCCTCTAATATTTGACAATTTGGCCAATGTTTCTTTTGTCATTTCAGAGGTATTAACAAAATCAATAACCAAAGACAATGCACAGCTAATTTTTCCAGGACCTTCCAGGACCCTTAATCAATTCCAAAACTTTTCCAGCACTGGAAAAATATTTTTCTAATTTCAAAATATTTCCAGGAATTTCATGACCGTGGGAACCCTGTCTGATCCTTATGGACACCACCACCATTTTATTTACGGTATTTTCTGTGCTTGATTGTGATTGTCCGGGAGAAGTAGCTGTTTAGAAATCTACTGCCAGTGGCTCTGTGGCTATGACAAAAATCACAAGGTGACCAGCACTCACGCACTGTGAGTCTTTGCCGAAACGTGTCCATGTACCTGTGCTACGCCTTGTATTAAATCAGAAGATTTTGAAGTGAGATTCATCTCGTGATTTTTATCTTAGGCTACTTTACTTGAACCGTGCACACAGTAAAAGTTGTTTGACAAGTGCTCGCATTTACTTTGCTGTTACTCTGTGGCTATGAAGCCACCTGGTAGCATCTGAAACAGTCTGTGGTACATTTGTGGTGATGGCTCATGAATCTGTGAGCTTTTCTGACACAATTTCCGTCATATATGTCCTGGATGGAGGGAACGTCACATCCACTGATGCATGAATTTAACTAATTTCAGCCATTTTTGCAAAAATAAAGTTTATTAGAATGGACCAAACTAGTAATATACACGTTCTCTGATTGTCTCGGAAGCAAATGTTAAAGCCGCAAACGTTAAAGCCTCCATCTGAATTTCCTCAGCCTGTTTGGCTGTAAATGGTAAATGGTGCTTTTATATAGCGCTTTTATCAAAAGTGATTTACATAGATTGCGCATTACATTCATCCACTCACACACATTCATACACCGATGGCAGAGGAAACCATGCATGGGACCAACCTGCACATCGGGAGCAGTTAGGGATTCAGTCTTGCTCAAGGACTAGGGATGTCACTAACGGTTAATTTAGAAACCGGTTAGCCGTCAGTTTGAGTTCTTGAAACCATCAGCCACTGTTATCCAAATTTCTCTTTGGACTGCTAATACACCTACAGTACTAGCAGGTCACAAAATGTACCATTGATATGAATACAGCCAGGGTCATTCCGATGGTCATTCTCGCTGTTGACACTCAGCAGCTTTTGTAAGCTTTTGCAAAAGGTGGGAATTGTTGTTTTTGATCGATACGCAAGGTAGACAGACTCATACGGGTACGCATGTGCATGTCTGTGCATGTGCTCCACACACTTCTGATTCCTGCTCAGCTGTCCGCAACAACCTTCTGCATTTCTTTGTGTTTGAGGTCGGTGAAGTTCCCATACCAGGCCGTGTGCTGCAACCAGGATGCTCTCGGTGGTTCCTTTGTAGAAAGCCTGTAGAGATTTGGTTCTCAAAGTGGTGCCCGGGGAACCCCAGGGGTCCTTGAGGGAGTTCCATGGGGTCCCCAGCTAAATGATAGTTAGGAACCAAATGGAACCAAATGGACCCACTCTCAGAGTTAAATTAACATTGATTTTACAATATAAATTGGGGTCTCAGAGTTAGAAATGCCATTAAATGGGGGTCTCTAGACTAATGCATGTCAAACTGGGGGCCCTAGAAATTTAAATGGGTGAGAATCACTGCTATAGAGCTGTACAAATCATCTCTAATGGGGGTCCCTGGCATATCTTTTCAAATGGGGGTTCTCTCTCTAGGTTGTCCTCAGACGAGCCTTCCATCGTCGTTTCCAGTCATCCCGGTTCACAGATAAGTGTCAATTTAGGGGTCCTTGACATGTAAAGGTTTGAGGAGCACTCCTGTAGAGCTTCGGGGCCCATAACCGAACTTCTTCAGTCGCCTGAGAAAATAGAGGCTTTGCTTTGCCTTCCTCAGCACTTGGCTGGTGTGTTTCTCCCAGGTCCCTTGTTTCCGAGGTTTATGCCACGAACAAGTTGGTGCATTTCGTCAGAATTCCTCTGTGCCCATGCACACATGTAGGCACCCCCCCCCCCAACACACACACACACACACACACACACACACACACACACACACACACACACACACACACACACACACACACACACACACACACACACACACTCTCTCTCTCTCTCACACACACACGCCATGTGCTATTCTTACTATTTATTACATCCATCCATGCGTGCATGTATATGTGCTAATGACAGAATGGTGAAAAGAACCATTCAGAACATGACTCACACTTGGTTGAGCATAAGCCCACGTCAGCCTCAAACCACCCATTTATGAGGAGGAATTGGGTTAAAATACAGCATCTCTCTACTCAACACTGGGAGAGGTTATGTAAGGCAACAGGCGTCTTCTGGGGCTACTCTGTTTTAAAACGAAAAAGCATTGTCATTTGAATTCTTGTGGTCTTGTTGTGCAAATTGTACAAGAATTTGAACTTATAAGGCAGGCAGTAAATGTATTGCATATCTCCTGGTAGTGTGCCATCATTCTATTGCATTTAGGTAAAGATAATGTAACCATCATGACTGCATTTGTGACTGTGTTTCTGTTCATTGAATTCATTGGGAATGTCATTTTGACCACATGAACACTAGCTTCCCTATTCTGGTCTTGTCACCAGGGACAGAATGTTAGAGAGGCAGGGGCTGAAATATCTAAAAGGGCCTTTTGGTGGAAATATAAAAAAAAATAGCAGACCTCGGAGGTCGGCTATTTTTGGTGAATGATACCACACTGAACTAAGCATTATCAAGTCAATACTTGAGATATGGCGTGCAGCATGGATTTCTACGCAGAGAGGGCAATTCTTTCCACATAAGATGCTGCATTCAAGTTCAGGAGAGTTTGTACAAGGCAATTATCTTGAATGCCGACTTAGAGTATGGCATGGAAAGAGGGCATTTGCATTTCTTTCACCATAGTAAAAACTGCATTCATGGTCTGGAGAGGGCACATTTTACAGACGGATAAAAAGGCAGGGGCTCAAGCCCCCTTTGATGTCTACTGTATGTATGCACGTGCCTGCATGTCACAATTAGTGAACATGCACCACCACAGAGGTTGTGGGTTTGACTCAACCGTGGTGCATCCGGCTTTGTGGGGCATCTATGTGAACACAATTGGCTTGTGTTCAGAGGAGGGTAATATTGGTCATTGCATGTACCCCTACGGCAGGGTTCCCCAATAGGCGGCCCGCGGGCCATTTGCGGCCCGGGGGGGGCTACTGTCTGGCCCCCACCAACCCCAGTAATAATGGTGGTATAAGAGCAGCAACAACACTAGTATATCGTCATTGTCGGGTGGAAAACCCGTATCTCACAATGTGTACGTTCTTTCGAAAAGTAAAGCTTCATCAAACAAGGCCGTCGCACAAAAGTAGTGAAAACAGCAGATCTACAAGCACACAACGCCTCGCGGTGCGAGGCGTTGTGCGCTTGTAGATCGGCTGTTTTCACTAGTTTAAATTATTTTTTAAAATGATAAATGCAAAACGAACGGTTTTGGACATACAAGATTTTCACCCGACAACAACGATATCTGAACTGTCGCTGGAGTAGCGGGAACGCCGCCGTCGCCCCCTGCAATGTTGTGGCCCTCGGCTTGGTACCCTAGACATTATTCGGCCCTTGGGGAAAACTAATTGGGGAACCATGCCCTACGGTCTGGGGCTGCACCTGTCAGTGGGAAGTGTTTGGGCGGGTGGAGTAGGACTAAGACTCTACGTCCTCCCGGTGGGGGCTCCTCGTTGGCAGGTGAGTCAGTGTGGAGGAATCATTTGGCACAGCGACTAAATTGGGTAGAAAATGAGGTTAAAAATTAATCGGCTACCCTAAACATGCTATGTATATATCTTTCTTCTATCTTTTTGAGCAGTGCTAAGCGCTCCTACGCCTGGCTTTGTGTTTATGTCCGTATGAGCACGGAACTACATTTATGGAGATAGTTAACATCACGGACAGAACCGCCCATACAAGGAGATATGCACGATGTGTGTTGTGTTTGGTATTTCCAGACTGAAAGATTCACGCATCAGTAATGGATAAGACCTTCACACTTTAACCACATCAACCCTAGCATTGGGCGAACATTGGGCGAAAATAGCACAGAGGGATTGGAGGGGGGGTGTATGACATGCAAAATGGCCACCGAGTGAATACACTCAATTCTAATCAGATGAATAAAATCCTGGTAAATAGATTGCAATATGTACTTTCGTACCTTGGCCTTTTTTACAGTGGCGGGTCGAGGGGGATGGGGAAGAGACGTGTATGGAGAAGTATGGAGCAATGGTGCAATTTACAGCCTCTCTATTCCCTCAATGGATGAACATGAAACAAAAGGCAAGCCTGGGGGCTGACTCACTGTTTCCAGCAGGCAGAGAGGACTGGACCGGACCGGAGGGTAGTACAGAAGTACAGTATATCAGCCTTCCAGGTTTTGTCATCAACCTGGCGACAATAGAAAACGCACATCACCAACTACGTCCGATGAGAGAGCTTGTGTGTCAAGCTTGCAGTACCAAGCTCGCCCTAATATAAAGGGCGAGGTCGCGCCAATTCTTGGCCATCTGGCCAGTGATGTATAACGGACCAGTTACCCATATATGGAGATCCATGCTCCATGTATATGGAGATATGCTGTGAGAGCACAAACATGCTTACTCAGTTATTCGTTATGTGAAAGTCCTATGATGTCTATGACATCTGACATCATACCCTTTTATGCCCATACATGGAGATCCCTGTCTGTAGAACCAGCCGTTAGTGTGGTATGTGGCCGATGTGGCCTCCATATATGGGCATTCCCTTATGAAGTCCTGTTAGATATGGGCTAAATATTGATGACATCAGGAAACTCCGTATATGGGCATAAAAGAGATTCTGTTTGTGTGACATCACAGTGAAGCCAGAGCGGCAAACCCATTCTGTTAAGAGTGGCTTCCCTGACATCACAGTGATGTCAGAGCATGATGTCAGAGTGACAAACCCATAGAACCACAGTGTTAGGCGTTATAGACAGAGATACATACAGACAAGCTGTGACCGTTCACATATTAAACTGCGACCTGCGGTCGCAACTAAACTGCGACCTATGGTCGCAATAAACACACATTAAAGCCCATACTATACTACAAGCCCCACAATGCATCTCGGAAGCAAGGCATTGTGGGTCTTGTAGATCGGCCATGTTCGGCACCCGACACCAGCGTTGGACGAATCATAAACTAGGCCTTACACAACAACTTACAGTACAAACCTCCTTCTCACTCCCTCACACATGCTCTCTCTCCCTCAAACCCTCCACCTACACACGCACACACACACACACACACACACACACTGACTGACTCATTATTAGTAATCAGGGGCTGAGTCTGGAAGCCTTTAGCCGCTGCTGGCTGTGTGTGCAGCAGCCAGCCAAGGCCAAGCTCCCATGACCGGGGCCGCTGAGAGGCAGGGCTGCGTGTCGAGCTGTAATGGGGCCCCCTCTCTGTAATTTAGCAGTTTGATTTGATTATTGGTGAGGTTTGCGTTGGGCCTGGGCCTGTGTGTGTGTGTGTGTGTGTGTGTGTGTGTGTGTGTGTGTGTGTGTGTGTGTGTGTGTGTGTGTGTGTGTGTGTGTGTGTGTGTGTGTGTGTGTGTGTATGAGCGTGCATGTGTGACATGGGGGCTAATTAGGACTATTATGTAAGACATCAAACAGGTTTTTGGCATTGTAGTGTGGGGGGAAATTGAGGTTGTGTTAGTTTTGTGTTTTTTAGTGTGAGCCACTTCATGGTGCTCTACAGGCCCCCCCCCACCCCACCATCACTCTTTATACATCCCCCCCTGACCCTGACCGCTCCCTTATAGGGTTAGTTTGTTTGCATGTAGGAAAGAAAACAAATTCAGGGAGGCAAGAGGGGTCGCCGAAAGTCCTCGAATGTTCCGCTCATGAGGGTGTTTTTGTGAAGTTTTTCCTTTGTGTTGCTACTGCTAGCTGTATCTTTACTGTACTTCTCTTACGCTGTGTTTGAGCTGTTGTGCTGCCTCGACTGAATTTCCCCTGCGGGATCAATAAAGGTCTATCTATCTATCATTTTAAGGCATTGTTCAGTCAGAAGATTTGTGAGGAGACGATTCTGCTTTAAAGGGATAATTACTTTTTTCCTATTGATTACTCGTCCCATGGATATTCTTTTTGTTTTTGTCGTATTCCCAAGCCAATAATTTGATGAACAGCTGTTGTTCCCTATGGAGACACAAAGAGTCTGAAAAATATCCATGAATTCCAGTCTCCATGGAGTGAGTAATCCAAAAGAAAAGTCATTTTGAGCCTGTGTGTTGAAAACTGCAGATATTTTCTGCTATTTTCAGGTTGTCTACACATCGCATAGAAAAGGTCTACGAAATATAATGAGACAAACACTGTGATTTCAGAGGATCATGCCTGCTTGTCGCTCTGTCTGTTACGTACCCGTTAATGTGATATTAAAAAGTTGTGTGGGAAACCCTTCCCTGGCCGAGGGGGTGTGGTCTTTGGATTCAGACTTCGGCACTCCATTTACCCCTAGAATGGTGGAATTTGACTTTTGCTAAACCTGTACAAAACTCTAAGTCCTGGTTCAATGTATTGAACCCCAGTCTGGCAAGCAGCAGGCTCTCCTGCTGGTGTCACTCAGTACAAGAGCTGGTCTCATCAGGGTGTTTATTTCAAGGCCCCCCACCCCTTAAAAAATCCCCTGCTGTCTCCGTCAGAGGACCGGGAATCAAAGGCTGCGGGGGCCAGGGGCCCCCAGACAGGACAGGACAGGACAGGACGGGACAGGACAGGACAGGGGCCCCTCACACAGACCCTGGTCCTTGTTCTTTTTACAGTATCACTAACATGGAAGCCTGGTCACTCTATCACTCTCCTCTCACCACTGCCCAAAGGCAAACACACACACACACACACACACACACACACACACACACACACACACACACACACACACACACACACACACACACACACACACACACACACACACACTCGCATGACTACGACTCATAGAGTACATACATACACATACCACACTTTTACATGTAAACTGACACTCACTCACAGTACACGCACTCAAGCACACACGCCTGTGCGTACACACACACACACACACACACACACACACACACACACACACACACACACACACACACACGCCACACAAAGAGATACAGACACATAGAGATTAAAGTAGGGGTGCTAACAGTCAACTGAACTAATCAATTTAAAGATAGGGTGAAGTGATTTTCTTTTGTTCAAATACGTGTTAAATAGCTCAATATTCTGATACTATAGTAGACTCCCTAGCACAAAATATTCTCAGATGGAGTTCCGTGGCCAAACGCCTCGCGCTGCGAGGCGTTGTGAGCTTGTAGATCGCCTATTTTTTGGCAAAGAGGTTTGGTCTAGAGGGGAAAAAGAGCAGACTTAAGTACAGAGTGAAAGGTCAAGTTTAAGTATTGATGGTTGAAGTGGTTAAATATCTGAAACACCAAGTGACATGAATCCAAAATACACTAATGATTGTGCTGTCAAACAATGAAACTATATGGAATCTATGATAAGGTTGTGGGGGTCCCTGATTCATCTCTCTCTCAACTAAGGGGTCCTTGGCCTCAAAAGGTTGAAGACCCCTGCCATAAAGCCTTGAATTCATAGAGATTGTTATGTTTTTGTTGCGTTCCTAATCCAATAATTTGACCGGCGGAGTTTCCAGTAGGAGACTGAATGGAGACTCTTTGAGTCTCCTATACCGGAGGCTCCACCGGTCATCAAATTATTGGCTTAGGAATGTGACAAAAACATAACAATCTCCATGAATTCAAGGTTTCATGGCGTCTATAATTGATAGAAACTCTTTGGGGTGAGCTACTCCTTTAAAGGACAGAGCCTCTCCTTCTCCCTCCATCAGTGTTGTTTGGTGTTTTCTTTGCGGTGCCTCAGTAGTAGGGCTGGGAACTCATTTCCCCCTTATTTCATGTGTTTTTTGGTTTTCTTTTTTCTTCCTCTAAACTGCGGAAGTTAACTTGTGTTGTTGTTGGTTTGTGAGCAAATCCCTCGTAAGTATTATTTTGACTGGGTTCTGTGGCCTAACCCCGTACAGTGGGAGTTCTGTGAGAGAAGCCACAGTCAGCCTGTTCTTGACGCAGTGTTCCATGCTGTGACCACCACCGTCACTCCTACTGTACTTACTGTACGTACTATATATACAGTATACGTCAAAATGTATTAAAAACCTTTGAAAATAGCTGATCGACAAGCTCACAATGCGACACATTGTTCGTCGCAATGACGCAGGTGAGGTTTTCATATAATTTTAGTGGAGTAAAAGTACAATATTTTCCTCTGACATGTAGTGGGGTAAAAGTATTGAGAATTGGAAATGCTGAAGAAAGTAAAAGAAAGACCGTATAATTGTACAGTACAGTACTTGAGTACTTAGTTACTTTATACCTCTCTGTATAGATGCATATATATATAGCTGTGTGTGTGTGTGTGTGTGTGTGTGTGTGTGTGTGTGTGTGTGTGTGTGTGTGTGTGTGTGTGTGTGTGTGTGTGTGTGTGCATGTGGATGATGTCATGGAAAGTGCTGTTGTGGTCACAATGGAGATAAACCTGTCCACTGGACATACACACTTCTTAGGCCACTTAACCTCCCCCCACCCCACACACACACACACACACACACACACACACACACACACACACACACACACACACACACACACACAAACAGATGATCTGACAGTTTCATATTCAGTAGTTTATTGCCATATCACATGAGGTTGCTAGGACTTTGTCACGGTGTGCTCAGGACTACCTCAGTTCATTGCGTTAAATTAACCACACAAGTCTTATATTCTTAGCCCTACGAAGAATAGCCACATAGTAGATTAGTAACTATTGTGTACTCTTTTTGAAAGTCCTATCACATTTTGTGAAATTATTTGCAATTTTGTGAAAATGTTGGGCCTATAATGAGTGACACACTCAGAAATAGGGATGCCAGCCAGGTTGATAGTGGTTCATAAACTGACATGATAGCCAATTGCACATACTCTCAAACTTTTAAATTTGAAGGTCTCCCTTTAACTTTGACAGTGTACAAATGGAACCAAATGGACCATAACGGGTCCATTTGGTTCCATTTGTACACTGTCAAAGTTACAGACGTCAATTTATACCCCCATAAAGGAACCTAGAGAGTCCCTGAAATCCACGTTGAGAAGCACTGCTGTACCACACAGGCACATTGCCATCAGTCCCCAGTTCAATTCCTAGCTGGCTGCCTTTTGCTAAATGTCATTCCCCTACTCTCTCTTAGCTCTGTCTCTGTTTTCACTCTCACTGTCAACATAAAGGCTTATAAATGCCACCAAAATAATTGTATCAATGACTTTTAAAGCCTCACAAGGCCAGGCTCCCAGTTAGCCTCATAGCATAATTGTCTCCACCAGCCGAAGGCTGAGGGAGAGTATGTTTTCCCCTCCGTCCGTCCGTCCGTCCGTCCGTCCGTCCGTCCGTTCGTGCGTGCGTGCGTCCTCGCAGTTTGTGAACAGCTAATCTCAGTCACCGTTGGCCCGATCGCTGCCAAACTGAGCACACACACTCCCTGGATGCCAATCTAGAACCTCTGCCCCACATTTTTCAAATCAGCCTCATGGTGGCGCTATAACAGGCCGATTTGTGTGGCCTGGTTGTTACCAGCTAATCTCCGGCGCCGTTGGCCCGATCGCTGCCAAACTGAGCACACACACTCCCTGGATGCTAATTCAGAACCTCTGCCCCACATTTTTTAAATCAGCCTCATGGTGGCGCTATAACAGGCCGATTTGTGTGGCCTGGTGGAGACCTGTGCTCGGAAGAGCACTGCTTCTAGTTGCCTAAGTCATTTTTGGGCCAAATTGACATACACTACAGTATGTTCCTACTGTAACGCTACTCTCTCACTGCTGCTTAATTTTGCCTTATAGAGTAAGTCATGACGTCACTCGCTCATCCCTCATTTCACGGAAGTAATTTCTCTATGGATAACCTTAAGAACATAGCAGGCAATAAGCAGGTCGAGGCTGATCTGCTCTGAGTGCTGGAGATAAACATGACTTTTTTCAAACTCAATTGTATTTTTTTCTCTTTTGCATTAGGCAATTATGCTATATATTTATTTGTAACGCACTTTATATTTTGAAACAAAATCTCAAAGTGCTACATTAACACCTTCTAAGCCAAGGGGAGCCCCTAATGTTAAAACCGTACTATATCGCACATCCCCCCAGGGACTCTCAGCCACGTCGCACATTCCCGGACTTTGTCTTTAAAACCGGAATAAAAGCTTTTGATCCGAAAATCGGCGATCGTCTAACCTTCCCTAGTCACCACTCGTGCACTGATGGCTCATGCAGACCGTGCATGAAGCAGAGGTGACGTCAGCGCCTCTCCTTCTCCAAGGCACCTTCCACCCATCCGTTTACTGTCTACACACTCGAGCTCCTCCTGCAGCCATGCTTGGGGCTATGCTAGCGAAACTTTTCAGGTCTGTTCTTCAGTCACACATGGACTATTTGCGGGGACATTTACGTGAAAGGATCGCGCACGCGAAACGCACGGGGACATCGACGATCGGCCAAAACCCCCATTCTATCCCAACGGAGATCGAGAAAATCATGGTGAGTTACTGGCCTGGGGGGAAAAAAAAAAGAAAAAACAGCGGCGCTGTTCAAGATGGAGGGGCTGCGGGGTCATGTTTATAAACATAATATTATGTCTCAGATCACAATACAATAATAGAAATTTCACGGCTAATCTACCAACCCCCATTCTATTTCGGACTGCAACGTGTTAAAATGGCAAATAAATGAAGCAGAAGCAAACAAAACCAACAGAAAGATTAATAAAAAGGACTAAAAAGGTACAAAACAGTTAAATCAGAAAATTAAGAACAGTGCACAGTCTGCACACCTATTATACACAGCTAAAATAAAGCACACAAGAGAGGATTAAGAAGCACCAAAGGCAACCAAAAAAACTTTTTTTTTCTCAAACTTTTTTTTTCTCAAAAAACCTTTTTTTCTCAAAAACTATTTTTTCTCAAAAAACTATTTTTTCTCAAAAACTATTTTTTCTAAAAAAAAACATATTTGGCCATTACACACACCACACTGCCGCAACATGGCGGTGAGGGCCGCATAGCGGCCTGAACTCCCCTTCGGGCCGCAAACTTCTAGTTAAAAAGAACGGTCTTAAGTCCCCTTTTGAAGCACTGACTGTGGTGCTCTCAGGTGGTCAGGGAGGGCATTCCACAGCAGAGGAGCAGCTGAGCAAAAAGCCCGGTCCCCCATAGTACGTAAATGAGTCTAGCGATATGCTGATCCTGACTCCTGTATGTGTGCAGCCTTGATCCTCTGGTACTTTAGGGCTTTCTTGGTTGTTCCCAAAACTCACCTTGTCACTATGGGTGTTTGTTTGGGCTTTTGCAGCCCGGACACCTAGACTCTGGAACACCCTGTCTGAGGAAGGATCTGAGGGCTGAGGGTAGCAAAGGCTGTGTCATCTTTTTTGGAATCACTTCTGAAAACTTGCTTTTATACCAAGGCCTTTTCTTATATTGTATTTTGCCTCTTTATGTTTGTCTCACTTTGTTATATTTGTTTTATTGTCGTTTATCTTACCATCTACCATTTTTGGAAAAGAGTTTTGGGTATAGAGGGAAAAAAGAGCTGACCAAGTACAAAGCTAAAGGTCAAGTATTTAGGGATTTAGTATAAGGATTTAGTATTATAAAGTGATTTACCCCTTGAAACGACAAAGCTGTGATTCACCCGTGTCTGGGGACACTCAGCTAACAGCTGGGGATCGAGACGTTTACGCTTTTTGATTGTTCCACGTCCCTTTCTGCGTTGAATTCACCTAAAACGTCTTTTGTCCCCAAGACAATCAGGCAGTGATGATTATGCTGCTATAAAGAACGGATGATCTTCCCAGATTAAGCTTTATTTGTTATCAAAACCCCCAACAATGTGGGCCGTGTGAATCAGGTCCTCATTATGGTAGTGGAACACTTGTGTGTGAGGCTATCTTGATATTTCATCTTAATCCGTGCTCTAGAATAGATGCAGTTCAATGGTGATTGTTTCTTTTTTTCATAGAAGAGATCAACCGTAATTCTTTGAAAGTCTTTGTTTATGGTAAACAGTAATCATATTCATGGTGGCATGGAGGCTCTTTTTTTGGCAAGTTTGCTTATTATTGCTACTGCAAACTTCCTCTTTATGCCCTACTTTTAACCATTTGCACTTTATTAACACTCGATGCGATGCATTGTGAGCTTGTATGCTATATTTGCAAAACCCCAAACTGTATCTTTTCCTAAGCCTAACCCTAACCATAAAACCATAACCGTTTATTTCTCTTGTGTAGACCAAAATTGTCTTCGCAATTCACAAAAGTATAGTACTCGGACACAGGCACACATGCATGCACTTGCATGCCTTCCTCCCTGTTTTCCTTTGAGGAATGGATATGGATTATGGGTAAAACAAATAGCATGTAATAAAAATACCTCAGTGACGTGGGTAGGTGTGGAAATAATTCTTCCCCTATTTTCCTTTGGCCTGGCTTTTGTTTTAGCCAGACTGTTTTGGACCAACATTTTTTTTGTAAATGTTTACCTCAAACACAAGCCCTTATTGGTCCCTCACCCATAATATGGATGGAGTGTGGAAACAAACCAAGATGGCCTCCAAGCCGTCTGCTCAGTCAAGACTGTGTGTGTGTGTGTGTGTGTGTGTGTGTGTGTGTGTGTGTGTGTGTGTGTGTGTGTGTGTGTGTGTGTGTGTGTGTGTGTGTGTGTGTGTGTGTGTTGTATTACTAAACTTGTGAGGACCGAATGTAAGTATAATATTGTTACCAGATATGTCCTTAATATTGATGACATTGGAACAGGGATCTCCATATATGGGCATAAAACGTATGTTAATTAGTAAAGCCAAGCAGGGCCTTGGCGAGTTTGGGCCTGGGTTTGATGCCTGGGGATCTGGGCATAAGGGGGTACCCTAATAAACAGGGCATCATCTGTGAATGCCCATACTGTATATGGACATTTTATTTATTTTAACCTTTATTAACACATATGGTGCCAACCCCGAGTTTCCCGAGTTTGTATTGGTACTAGTGCTGTGCCAACCCCGAGTTTCCCGAGTTTGGGCCGTTTTTGAAAAATGATCGCGATCGCGAAATTGCATGTTTAACCCCCATACCAACCCATTCTTTCAAACATGGCAGCCATGTTTGTTTACATCTGAAGAAAACATAATGGCTGATAAATCATGAATGCCTGAACAGATTTCCAAGCGGATTTTTTTGTTTGAAAGCTGTGAACAGCATCTACACACGTGGTGCATCATCTAGGCATGGGCGTGCACTTTTTACACACTTGCACAATTACATGGAAGTCTATGGTAACCATGGCAACGCGAGACATTGAAGAGAAAAAATCATTGCAACAACAGTGCCAAACACGTTTATATACGTTTTACCATTTTTGGCCACTGGGGGGCACTGTTCACTAATATATGAGACAGCAATGTGTTCCCTGCTCTCTGGGCTGCCTATGGTTGGATTTGATGCTGATATATGGGTGGGTGACGTGACGTAACGTTTTCGCTGTCCTCGGTGTCAAACATGTATAAATAAAAAATATATTTGTCCAAAACCTGAATATTGTGCAGGACATTAAGCTTTATGTGAACTTACTCAAGATTAAAACATTTCTTCAGAATCTTCAACCAAACATGGCAAAACTCATATGGTGTGACTGTCCTGACCTTGTTTCTCAAAGTGGGAACTTGAATAAAACTAAGAAAAAGAATTGCTAAAAATCATTTGAAAATGAATTTAGGCTAAACAAATGTCTATTTGTGAGCCTATATCTTTTCAAAGTCAAAGCATAATGTTTTCAGTCATTTCTGATCAAAAACATTTTGTCCCCCAAATCAAAATCATTTGGTGTGACACTAGTTTGGACAAATTAAACAGGCAATTATTTGGACACCTATTGGCTAGAGAGGTCCTTCTTCTGTAAGGCTATTCAGCACTCCCAGCACAACTGCAAGACAGGTGTCTGAGGTGAGTTATGATTTTAACATTTTCATGAAATGCCATCTTGTTGAAACTTTGACAAACTCACCACTTTGGATGTCTGTTGGTGTGACACCTTTTCATTAAAAAAAGCTTAAGTTATTTGAAGTTTTGGTCATATTTCCATGTAGATCTAGGTTGCTTTGTTATAGCTAGCATGCTGTTACCATGCTAATGTGTACATAGTAGCCTCAAGGTAAACCTAAATGCAGAAAACGTAATATGGTGTGACACTTAATCATAATGGTGTGACATGTCTGCTTGTCACGCCATATGACTTGATTGTCACACCATATGATTTATACTGTATTTAACTACAGATATAACAATAAATAACAAAGTTCCATGTTTCTTTTGTACATTTAAACATTTGTTTTAAACATTTTTACATAAAATGTAATTTAGCTTCATTCAGTGATACTTCAAATTCATCAGACAGAGCAGAAACCCCTTCACAGAAACCTTAACATATTGTTTCAATCTAAACAATATTTTCTCTTTGTCTTAAACTATACATTCCATTTTCTTTTGTCAGCTGGAAAATGACAAGTGCTGAGAGAACGAGAAAGTACAGGGATAAACTAAACAATGACCCAGCAAGGAGAGAGGAGCCAAAGGGGCGAGACTGCATTTTCTACGAAGAGCAGGAGGTTGTCTGTGGCATAGCAGAACCGCAACAAGGCAGCCGGTTTGCTACCCTCACCAAATACGACTGGCTGATGTACAATACAGTCTAAATGTATAATCTAATCTGATCTAATACTTTTGTACTTTCACTCACTGGACTGGACAGTGGACAGTGTTAAGGTAGGACCCGAGACAAAACTAGCGAAAATAGCTGATCTACAAGCTCTCAACACGTTGTGCTGCGAGAGCTTGTAGATCAGCTATTTTCGGAGTTGCGCAACCCAGCACTCTTTAGCTAGTGGAGATGTGGTGTAATGTCATGATTCCTAATTACATTTGTTCAACACAAAATGCTGTGTTCAAGTTCAGGCGACTTCGGAAAAAAGCAATTTACCTGAATGCTGAGTTCTGTTTCCACTAATTGGTGTTAATAAAATGTTGCCTTGGCTCCAAGTGTGGCTATGCGCCTTATTGTCTCTTTAGGATCCTTCTGCCGTGGGCCGGCAGAAGACTTAGGTGTGCGTAGCATTCCTGTGCACATCCTCATCATCCATCTACTACTACAATTCTTTCTTATCCCATGTTAAAGCCCTACAATAATATCCTGTTCAGAAATATTAAGGCCATGTTATCCTGGGTAATTGTTTAATCAATCAGTAAAGTTCAGTACTCACTAATAGGTAGGTTAAAACACAGTTTGCTTTGACACATGAAGATATGATCAGACGGTGTGACACTAAATCATTTGGTGTGACATTCCAAATAGTGAAAAATCATACCTTTATTAATGATTAAACCAAAAAAATGTTTATGGATTACATAGAGAATATTATCAGGAAGAGTCACAAATATTTGTGTAATTTTAGAGAAAGTTTTGACAGAATACATTTAAAATATGTTGTAAGATCATGAACATGGGCCTCACACAGAGTGTCGATTATGAAAAAAATATACAGATATAATTAATTTTCAAAAAACTATAGTGGATCACTGGTTAGTTATGATAAAGGACTTTGATAAAGTGAGTAACTTAAGAAAGATGTACTCCATTTTCATTTTATGAACAATTATTTTCATGTCACACCATATGACGATTTTAGGCACAAGTACAACAAACTGCTGAATAAAGTCTGATTCCAATAAAATATCTAAAAAACAAATGTATTTCCATAAGGTTGAGAGTGAGTAGAACAAAAGTAAATAACTTTTATGCCTGCAATTTAAAGTTTTTTTAAAAACACATTTTTTGGGGCGTCACGTCACTGACCCATATATATATATTTTTTCATGTAATCAGCTTTCTGCACACCTTCTTCAAAATGGCTGCCAAAATGGCTGCCATCAACATGCTGTTTATGTTTGTGTGTGTTAATCAAAAGATAGCTTTTTCTTGGGATTGATTATATTTTTCTGCCAACTGCAAGGGAACAATGGACATCTTCTGAGAGCATATTTTTTTTAAATATATTTTTATTTTTTGTTATTCTTATTTTTATTTTTTTAAATAATCCTGACATTTCCTAGATGGGGGTGTGGCTTAACCCTTGGCAGGGAATGTGTTTAATATATATCCATATACATATATGGACTTAATATTAACGTTTTCCAGGAAGGTAGGGTGTAAATCAGAGTAAAGCAGGCTCTTGGGCCAGTTATGGCCTGCGATTGACATCAGAAATCTCCATATATGCCCATACATGGAGATCCCTGTCTGAACCAGCCACACAGATATGGGCCATGCCTTTGCCATCTGGCCAGTGATATATATCGATGACATCAGGGAGCTTCATATATGGGCAAAAAAGGGATACCCATATGGACTTTTACATAGGTGATATCACCTGTGATGTCACAGTGACAAGGGAACCAACCCATAGACTGTAAAAATGGGTACTGACTGACTGACTGAATGACATTTCTCATGGTATACACATTCTATACTAATAGAGTTTGAGAAATTGTGAGGTAAATTTACCTGGTTTTAGTTGTAAAAGATTTATTTGGGAGTTATACGTACAATTACGAAAAGATTCAGGCTGGGATCAGAATTTGACATTAAGAGGCGATAGATATGGGGTTGGAGTTATGATTTATAATTCCAGCTAGTATTCCAGCTAGTATAAACGTAAAATAGCAGATCTAGATCTAGATATTTTCAGCTTCAGGGTTTGGCGTTAAAAAGTGCCTTTTTTACGGCCTTCATAAAGTCGGCATCCTAAAACGTTGATGTCCTCACAAGCATAGTAATACAATGCTTGCCTGACTGCGAGCGCCAGACATCTCACACTACGTTCACTACGTTTCACTCCGGGAGAGTCTGAGATTACCAGGGCAGATTCTATTTCGGCGTGGGCGGGCTAAAGCCTATTGACGTCACACACACACACACACACATACACACACACACACACGCGACGTGGCGTGACATTGCAAAAATACGTTATTTCTCATAACATATTATATGTCTGCATGTTTACGTTAGTGCAAAATGGTATTAAAACGTGAGGAAACAGCACTATTTCATAGTTTATTAATAATACGAGTCGAGTCTGACTCCGCCATGACAGTTTTCACGGACCAATCAGAGTCCACTAGACTCTCACGTGGGCAGAGGACACCAATCAGAGTCCACGAGCGAGTATCACGTGAGCTCAAGAGCTCTGTTTGGAGGGGGCTGGGACCGGAGCATAGAGTTCACGTGCCCCAAGCATACAACCCTGATTGGCCCATTCAATGCGCCCGCTCTTCAGGCGCGTTTGAAATAGATTAAAATATGTGCAGCTTCAGTCCACACTACAAACCACCCACCAACAGGGGGGGGTGATGTGTGGACTGAAGTGTCAGGCTAATACAATGCATGTGCATGCGTGTGTGTGTGTGTGTGTTCAGATGAAGGGGCATGTTGTTTTTGTCATTTACAACAGTGTACCAAAACGGGAAAGGAAAGACAAGAGAAAAATAAATAAATAAAAACCCGGGCAGAGCCGAAATGTGATCTTCCTCAGGTTGTTTTGGTGCCTTTTGAGGTAACACGTTGATCGGATTGACTTGAGTTTGTTTTTAATGTCTTTGTGTGTGTGTGTGTGTGTGTGTGTGTGTGTGTGTGTGTGTGTGTGTGTGTGTGTGTGTGTGTGTGTGTGTGTGTGTCTCTATGTGTTTTCTAGGAAATGACGAGCAGGGGTCCTTGCAGTATGAGGGCACAGATCCAGGTCTGCTTCCCATCAGGGTGAGAACAGGTTTCAGTGTTGGGACCTGAGCAGGTCCTGGGGACGTCCCCCTCCCCCCTCCCCCTGCCACTCTGACCCTGGAGGAAGGTGACTTGATTCACCCCTTTTTCATTTCATTTTGACCGATATGCATTATTAGGTCACCCCGATTTGATATCAAAAATATATGATATATTGAAAAAAAGTCAAGCTTGAAACGCGGCGCGAAGCAATGTGTTTTGAGCTTGTCGATCTGCTACTTTTGAATCCTGAACAGTAACAGTTTTGGCTGTAATGACGTTTCCACCCGACTGAGACAATATATTTCTCCTGTAGCCTATCACAGTGGTTCTCAAACTTAGAAATTTGAAGGTCTCCTTAACTTTGACAGTGTACATATGGAACCAAATTGACCCGTTAGGGTCCATTTGGTTCCATTTGTACACTGTCAAAGTTACAGACTTGTAAGGGCCAATTTAGACCCCCATAAAGGAACCTAGAAAGTCCCTGAAATCCACTTTGAGAATCGCTGGCCTATCATATGGGAAAACTCATACAGGATATGGAAATTGGATGAGACGAAAACAATGAGCTGATGGAAAACTATAACATTTAAGCTGATGACTGATCGTTGCAGAGTTTTCTCCCTGACTGGATCAAGTTGGTATCCCGGCCTGGAATGTTATTTTGTGTTTACTAAAGAGCTGGGGAGACGGGGAGACTCTGTTACTGAACAAACACTCAATGATTAAACATAGCCATGATTACTGTCAGAATATAGAGCTATTTAACACTTATTTTTTAGAAAATAAAATATCACTCCACAGTAAACTACCTTTAACTCTCAGGGTTGCAAATGGATGAATTAAGATTATTGTTTGCAAACACGGTGGAACATGTATGAGGGCTTTTGTGTGTGTTAATGAGTGGGTTGTTGTCGTAAATGCTAAGTGTGATGACGCACCCCAGGCTGGGTTAACTGAGGACCAGCCCTTATGTGAACTCTTAGTTTACTGAGTGTCTTAACAACTCTGAAACTGCATGTGCAAACAAAAAAATGTAAAACTGTAACATAATGGGAAACACAAAAAACAAGTGGAAGATGAGTAAGCCCTCTTAACGCTATAGGTCCAGGTAGATGACAACAGTAACAGTAACTAACTATATTGGGAGTGTTAATTCCAACTCTTGCTTTTTGGTTGTGGCGTCAAAGTTACAGTATGTTAGTTGCAGCTGCAATCCCCCCCTGGACTCTAACTCAGTCTCCTGTGTGGGAAACCAAATTTATACCACACTTCTCAAGAGCTTATGAGCCTCAGGCAGTACTACTTGTCAACCAGCAGGTGTCCTACCTGACACCAGAGTCTAAATGTCTCAATGGAAGAGTAGGATATCGTCACTGTCGGGCAGAAACCACGTATCCCCAAGTTTCAAATGTGTAAGTTTTTTCGTAAAATAAATCCCTGCTTTAATATACAATGACTGTCGCACAAAATTAGTGAAAATAGCAGATCCACAAGCACACAACACCTCGTGGAGTGAGGCGTTGTGTGCTTGTAGATCAGCTATTCACTAGTTATAGTTTTTAAAACGATAAACACAAAATGAACGGTTTTGGACATACAAGGTTTCCACCCAACAACGACGATCGTACCACTAGTTATATTGTATTAACATACTCCACCATGCTGAAAACACATGTTCAGATACTGTAAATAGCTGTACAAGCTCACACCATGTCGCAGTTGTGAACTTGTAGATGATTGCAGGTGATGTTCACTATTTTTGAATTTTTTTGATTCATTAATTATGTATTTTTGAAAGTTTGGATCCCGGGGAGACATTTCTCTTTTGGGTCTCGAGCTGAAAAGGTATTAGGAACAGCACGCCATTGCTCAAGAGTATAACATCAAAATGAAAAACTACCTCACGGTATATCGCTCTCACAGGGTTTGAACTCGCGACCTTTGCTGCGTTGCTAACCACTGAGATACACACACAAACACACACACACTGCCCCCGACGCTCACATCACTTTGGTTATGTAATTAGTTTAATTAATGGTTAATCAGAGTCACCTGTTGTGACATGACATCAACTGTGTCTGTGTGGTTAGTGAATCAGAGCTGTGGCAACCAACCAGAGGGAGCTGGCTCTCCCAGACAGCTCCAGTATTGTATTAACTCCTTATCTCCCTGTGTGTTTGTGTGGTTTCTCGTCATGAAGTGAAGGACACTCAGCCTGTATGTGACTACATTTTTGATGAGAGCGCACTCTAAACTCTAGAGATGTTCCGATAAGAAAAACTGCCTTCCCGATAAAGATCTCCGATACCTGAACTTGTGTATCGGTCGATACAGAGTCCAAAAAAATGAATAAAAGTGCAGCCATAATTTCATTTAAATTGTACAGTACAAAACAGTAGTGCAACATCAACTTAAAAACTTCAAGCATTAAAAATTGTTTCTTTGTGCTTAGCCTACTTGTAGATACCGGCACCAGCATTTCAGGCCGTATCGGAGGCATTTTCGATACTGGTGTCGGTATCAAACTTCGGAAAAACTAGTATTTACAAATGTACAGAAATGGTTACATTTGGTTGTTACACTCTGAGTTACAAATGGATAAATGAACACTGGTGATTTTAACCTGTTTGACTCTGACCTTTCTTTAAAAACAAATACACAGGGCACACATGCTTATCCTAAACCCCACCTTTGGGGCGATTAATTGTAATTGCCTGTCATCGTATTTATAAAAAAAATATCTGAATAATTCCCAAGTTTGTATTTTCTTCACTTGTCTTTTCTCTTTTGTTTTTCATATTCGTTATTTTATGCTTTGACCAAATAAAAAAAGTTAAAACAAACTCCCACTGTGTTTATAATCCTCGTGAAGAAAGTCGGTTCCATGGGATACAATGATCCTCCTGTCATGGAGGCCCTATCGAAGGGACATCTTGGCTGCCGTGGGGATTGAGCTTTGTGACATTTCATAGACGGGCCTCTTAAACCTTTGTTTTTCAAAATATGCTACTTCATACAATCTATTTCATCATCTTGACAGCAGACACAAACATTGACACCGGTTGACAGGCTGTCACTCATCATCATAATAACCTTGTCCTGTTGTCTACTGTAAACCTCAGTAGATATCCGTGACATGTCCCGCCCTAGCTTACTGTTTGCACAGGAATTGGCGGTAGTATTATTATTACTGGTTATGTCATTATAGGTGAATATTTTCAAATCGTTTTTTTTTTTAAATAGTGAAAATATCCGATCTGCATGATGTGTTGTGAGCTTGCAGATAGGATATATCGCTAATCGTTAGTGATGTGTCGGTCATGAATGACCCGTTCAAATGAACGGATCTTTATGGTGAACGAAATCGAACGGGTCACCATCGCGAAAAGACCCGTTCAACCGTTCACGGCGTTCAGTTGCAAATGCGACGAGTCACGAAAGAGACGGTTCATTCAACGTATCCTCACAAGAGAAGACAGACCCGACCGACCGTTCCGTTCCCCCTTTCCACCGTTCCTCTTTCCTTATTCGTTACAGTACAGTATACAGTATACAGTAAGGCTACAGTGGTTAACAAAACAGGCCTACAACTGGGCACAACCTATCCTGGAGGCTCACCTGGTTTACAGTGTGCATGTGCGCGTGCTTGCAGCAGCGGCGTAAAGTAAGTAAGTACTAAAATCCTGTACTTTTGTAAAATTACTTTACTTTACTATTACTTTATAGTACTAGTACTTTACTAGTACTATTACTTTACTGGAGTATTTTCAATAATTTTACTTCTACTCCACTACATCTCAGGGGCAAATATTGTACATTTACATAATGATTTAAAAACTTTAATTATTATTATTACAAAACATACTTTAACCAATAACCACTTCAGCCCTATTTAAACTTTGTCTATTTAAAAATTGCCAGATTTGCACTATACATCGCAGTATTGATACTTTTACTCAAGTAAATGGAATGGAGTGTTTTCTCCAGCACTGTGCGTGCAGGGAGAGCTGTGGTTAAACATTGCTGAGCTGTGTTGTGGCTTGATGGGGCAAGTCATGCTCCCCGGGGCCAGGAGGACAGGTTTGTACATAATGACACCACCGCGTCACTCTTGAGTTTACTCGGAGTTCCTCTGTTGTCATGTCAGGTTTTATAATCCAACACAGTTGTGTCAACTTCCGTTCTCGTTTGAGTTTTTCTTGTTTGTGTCTGTGATTTATCTGCTGAATCGGGTTCGCTCCGTGACTATGGTCAACATAGAGAGGGGGAAAGCTACCAGGCTTGCGTGCATTGTTTCTGTGTTCATTTTAAACAGTTTTACAACACACACACACACACACACACACGCGCGCACACACACACACACACACACACACACACACACACACACACACACACACACACACACACTGACATCACACTCTGGCCTGATGTCCCTTTCATGCCCATATATGGAGATCGCTGATGTCATCACTAGTCACACTTGCAAATTAATTACATCCTTGTCCATTTCATGCCCATATATGGAGATCCCTGTCCTGATGTCATCATTATTAAGCGCATATCTGGGAATGCCCATATTTTGCGCAGTAATAATGATGATGATAATAATAATAACAAAGCGATTGTTTTGTGTGCCTAAAATAGCTGCCTACATGTTTGCAGGCACAGGAACGAGTGACGCCAGTTAATAACAATAACATTAAGCCATCAGCACTGACTGACACTGAAACAACGGGGCCTTTTCCACTGAAAAGAACAAATCCAAATAATAAATAACTATTCCAGTGCTACAGAGAGCCCCGTAACTGGTACCTCGCAACGGTTGCAGCAGGA
>NC_137823.1:40303965-40601465 GCF_963921795.1 Nannobrachium achirus
TCAAGTAAAGTCCAACTACTGTATGAGTGGGGTGAATATACTGTACATAAGATGCATGGGATGAGGCTTACTGTAAAGCCAGGGCTTATAGTAAATCTAGGAATGACCCCTGTATGGTCCTGTGAGGCAGCAATCTAGGAACCCGTTCTGTAAAGAAAAGCACACCCGGAGTGAAGTGAGCGGTGCTTTTTATGAGTTAATTTCATTAAGGGCCCCGCAAAGCTTGGACAATGAGCCGAGTGTGGGACATACATATAGTGCGGATCTGCTATTTGCACTAGTTTGGGTTCCGGGCAAACATCTGATTTCTCTTTTGGGAACGTTTGGGAACCCCTGCCCTAACAACACCTCCACCCCAACCCTACCCCTATAGCCAGGTTCTTCTGTCAACCCATGACACTGAGCATGTGTTGTTGACTGAGGCCTCTGCAGGTGAGATTAGAGCACTGAAACACAGTCTGGAAAAACTGTGTCAGAATAATGAGAGAGGAACTGGAGCAGAGAGGGAGGGGGGAGGCAAAGTCCTTTCACAGTCAGTAACACAGGGGATCGAGAACACAGCTCACTTATACTACAGAGCACCCATTAGCACACTCACACACACAAAAGTATTGGCATCAAAATAAAGTTAAAGTATAAAAGTACCCATTATGCAGAATGTCCCATTTCAGAAGTTTATTTATTTATTTTATTATTATTTTCAGCTGTATTTTTTCTTCTCCGCGTTAAAGAAAAGACTGAACGGCCGTGAACGGGAGCAGCCGCGCGCGCAATGGGCACGTGCCGCGTGCACAGAGCGATAGCCTATGGCCGTCAAAGTGTTAAAGGAGTAGTTCACCCCCAAAATGACTTTTTTTCTATTGATTAGTCACACCATGGAGACTTGAGTTCAATAATATTCTTTTGTATTTGTTGCATTCCTAAGACAAAAAAAAATTATTATAGTAATTTCCCCCTATTGATTCTGGATGGGGACCCAAATACAAGGCCCTGGATGGGGACCCAAATGCATTTGTGTGAGAATCAATGGGGGTCAATTTACTTGACCCGTGACCCTAAATTTACCCCCCATTGATTCTGACCCAAATGTATTGGGTCCCCATCCAGAATCAAAGGGGGTAAATTTACTATAGTCATTTATTATTTTTTTGTCTTAGGAATATGACGAATACAAAGAAATATAATTGAACTCAAGTCTCCATGGTGTGACTAATCAATAGAAAAAAATGCATTTTGTGCGTGAACTACTCCTTTAATTACAGTGCTTTGAGTACATGTGCTTTACACCACTTCATACAAATTGGTCCGCGACCCCCAAAAAAGGGTGCCGACCCAGTGTTTGGGAAGCACTGCTCTTTAAAGAGTGTAAAGTATCCCTGCTGGAACTCTCAGATCTATGGTTTTTCCAGACTCGGCATCCTTTAGCGAAAGCCCAGAAGGCCCTGTGAAGACATGAACCAACTTCAAAGGAACATTTTGGCATATTGTGCAGGTGACTTTTATTATAATTCATATAGTAAAGATTTATATAAGCCTGGAAAAGTTGGGCAAAAAAAGGTTTAAAGATGTGGATTCACCTCCATGACGTCCACATCCCACTCTCTCAGCTTATGAAATATGAAAGTTACTGTGCCATTTGTCAGTTATAATCTTGGCAGCTGGAATGTGTTCCAATCAGTGCAGTTCTACCATGGGATGTCGTCGCTGTCGGGTGGAAACCTAGTATGTCCGAATTCAAAACCGCTAGTTTTTCAGAAAATGGAGAAAAAAGGGAAGCTTAGTCACAAACGTGTTAATACTTATTAATACATTGGTTCACCATTTATAAAAACCCACAGATGGACTTTCACTTCCAATTCTTTTCAGAAATTACAAAAAATTGCCAATTAGATTTAAAAAAATGTAGATGTTCGCAACTTTTGCATAACAATTAAATGTACGATTGCATGTACGATTACATTTATTTATTCATTTACAAAAAAAACTAAGTTTATATGGAGATACAAGGTTTCTGCCGGAGAGTGACGATATGCTCTGCTCTACAGTATATTTTCCTTCTTGGCCTTCCAACACAACAAAGAGGTCTCTCAGCACTCCCCTGTCTGCACTCATTTACTTTTCCAATGCCCATCATGCTACTATCTTTCAGACATGAAGCCTCTCTTTGCTCATCCATCTTGGCTGCAGTTTTGGAACTCAGAGAGTGTATAGAACTCTGAGCTATGATTTGGAGGGTGGGTGACTTTTTAAGGACCTTTAAGACCTTTTTAATACAAAAGATAAAGGCCATTGCTGCATCAAAAGTAATCAAGAAACTATACTATAAAAACTGGTCATTCGTTGGCCAAATTGTCAAATAATATAAGAGAGGAAAATAATTAGAAAATAGACGATCTACTATACAAGGTCACAAGATCTGAGCTTGTAAATTTGCTATTTTCTCGATATTAGTCAGTGAAACAGAGTCAAACTAAATGTAAAGCCTCAACTCCTACATTCCAAGTGCTTGTCAGAGTGTGTGTAGGGTGGGTCCCACAGTTCATGATTATTTTGGGGGGTCACAGCCTGAAAAGGTTGAGAACCACTGCAGCAGTTGATTAAATATACTTAGTTACGTTCCACCACTAGGAGAGCAGCAGTCATCAGTGAGTGAGAGAGGATTGCTCAACAGTAGGGCTCTCCTCTCCTCTCCTCTCCTCTCTTCTCCTCCCATCCCCTCCCCTCCCCTCTTCTCTCCCTTACGGCTGTACTTAAAGCGACGGCAACCCGCAATAATCCTCCAGTCCCAAATCACTGACGTGCACTCCCTCCCTAAGAGTGGAGACTTTAAACTCTGCCATATCTCACACCCTGCCTCTCAGCAACCTGTAAAAAACCCCACCTGTCAGGACAGGTTTCTTTCTTTCTTTCAGCAGATTTCATTTGGCCTCTGGTGTTTTGTTTTTCCCAAGTCATTACAAGCAGCCCGGGCTTACAGCCTACGGTACCTCCTAAAGCATTCTACCAAGGGGTTAAAGAACGAATAAGCAGGGAGGGAGTCTGGGGGGAAGTAGGGATGGGACGATAAGCGATATTATCATTTATCGTGATTTAAAACACTCACGATAATCGTATCGCGGAGATTTACTTTATCGTGATATCGTCCTCCGTCATGCACTGGGATCAATTCACCTTTTATTTGCCGAGCTGCATATCCGGTACCACATAAACCCTCTATAATTGGTAAAAGGTACTTATAATATATGTTCTTGATACTGTCTTTTTTTTCACTCTACCAAATCTCTTTGACAAAAAAATAGCCGATCTACAAGCTCACAACGCGTCGCAACGTGAGCTTGTAGATCTGCTATTTTTGGCCAATGTTCCGCCCCAGAATATTTGGAGATATTTTGATTATCGTGATAATATTGTAAATCGCGATTTCTTTTGTCACAATAATCGTGATATGAAATGTTCATATCGTCCCACCCCTAGGGGGAAGTGAACCAACATGGTCTTAGCTGGATCATGAGGCAGCCAGTAAAGTGAAGCAAAAGAAGTTGCTCCTTGGTTCAGCGGGCCAACAATGGGAGGAAGAACTCCCCTGCTCTTGAGTTTATGTTTATTTAGCAGTAGAGAACCTCCATTCGGCCTGCTTTTCAAAGAGGAAGTTAAGGGGACTTGAACATTCGGGTCATCATAGGTTGGTTGATTGTCCACCTGTGGGTCGGGTGGATCTTTTGGAGGGGTCCCCAGAATGACAGTAAAGGGACAGTTTAATGACTTTTGAATACCTAAAAAGAAAGAAAGAAATTAAATGAAACGGGAAAAAAGACCATTGCTGGTCAAAAGGTCAAACATTGGCCAAATTGTCAAATAATATAAGAAAGAGTAAAACATTGTGAAAATAGCTGATCTACAAGCTCACAACGACTCGAATTTTTTTTTCGGGGTCGCGGCCTGGTTGAGGTCTACAGCAGTGATTGATTCTCACCTTTTATGAAGGACCCCCAGGCTCATATGCATCAGGACATGGAGACCTCCATTTGATAATCTGTTTTTATCTCTGGGACCCCTGTCAGTGTTTAATTTAAGGGTCCATTTGGTTCCAAATCCTAGCTATCAATCATTAAGATGTGGACCCACTCAAGGGCCCCACGGGGGACCTCACATTGAGAACAAATTATGTTTTAGCAAAAAGGGTGTAGGTTTGATCCCTGCTGGTGACAAGGTGCTTTTCAGCTGGGAGTTGGTGCCCTGAGGGTGGATGGTATTATGTGTTTGTCCGCAATGTTCTCCAGCAGGAAACTGAACCCTGTTGAGCTCCAGGGCCAGTGCACTGTGTTCTGACCTCTGAAGAATGTGTAAGGGGGGCTGTATGGCTCTATCTGTACCTACAGTATGAACATAATCTCATATCTCCATATTTCAACTCTGTATGTATCTTTTTGCAGTGTGTCGCACAAAGAGCAGATCTACATGCTCACAACACATCGCAATTTTCACTATTTAAAATATAAGAAACATAATAAAAAGGAACCATTTGGACATGCAAGGTTTCCACCCGACAGCGACGATAAGACAAATTCCAGGCATCTTACGCAAGTTAAAACCATATTAACCCTGACAGCCTTATTTTGGGCCGATTTTCCAAAACAAAATGCACCATTTCCGTATAACAGTCTCTAGCAGATCTACACACACAGAGCTCACAATGTATTACATGCGGTGGTTTGTGAGATTGTAGATCAGCTATTTATCTCTATTCATCAAATGATATACAGTAGATAGGTTGTGTATTCTTTAGTTTATATCCTGTTTAAGCTGTTATTTTTATTATAGTGGAGCTAATGAGCTTTTCGTGTGTGTACCTGACCAGTGCATCCAATTCAGTGGTGGGGGAAGTACTCACATTTTTAAAGAAAGTAAATGTACCAATACCACAATATATAAATACTCTGTTACAAGTAAAAGTTCTGTATTCACATTTTACTTAAAGTACCAAAAGTATAAGTACTCATTAAGCAGAAAGTACCATTTCAGTTTTCCAGATGTATTAAACATCTTTTGAAAATAGCAGATCTAGGGTGTCCGAGGCTAAATACATATTACCGTAATCTGGGGGTCCTTGACATTTGGGGAAACACTGCTCCAAAGGTGAAATTACAAACGAACAAATTACATTTGATCTTGCATTCATGTGATGAAATCAGGCCCTTCCTCAAAGACAAGTGCAGAGAAAAGGAACAGGGAGAAAGTCAACACTGTAGCCTGGCAGTAACCATGGTGATAGCCTGTGAAGGGTCTAGAATTTCAGGCAAAGGATAAGCAAGTTCCAGTGGCTCTCCTTGACGCGATAGAAAGAGAAGCAGCAAGCCACCCCAGAGGAGAAAGCTACATTTACTCGAGTACTGTACTTAGAGGAAAACTTCACCCTTTTTCAACCCAGATAAGAGTAAAGGCCTATTCCCACTGGGCCAGATAACAGATAAAAAAAAATCTCTTTCTCCAGATATTTTTTCATTCAAAGTGGATGGTAGATACAGATAAAAAAATATATCTGCCAGATATTTCTTTAATCTGTGGCAGATATTTGCTTTAATTTTAGGACCCACTTGCAAGATCCTCCCGGCCTACCAGTGGGTCCCAGCCCACAGGTTTGTAATCGCTGCCCTAGAAATAAATGCTAGCGGTTAATGGGTTGGATGGCAGTTTGACCCTCTGGCTGTTTTCATACAGTTTAGACAGGGATAGCTGAGTCTGCAAAACGGAGCTGATAATCAGCATCCCGCTCTTCGCTAAACAAGAAACCACACGTTCAATAGAAATATGGGTTTTATTGGTTTTAACTGCAATCTGTCATTACAAAAAAACGAAACAAAAAAGTAATTACTGTAGTGAACAGCAACGGCTGCTAGAGGAGAATACATTCAACAGTTGCTTTTTCGTGTGTCAATCCTGTTAACCTTTTAAATTCTGCACTACAAGAATATGCTTTAGGCTTTTATTCTCTGTGTTATACAAAAATATGAAAGGCACTACATTTTTGGGGGTACCTGGAATGTATTGGTAGGCACTTCATGGGAAAAGTGGTCACAAAGGAAAAACAAAATAACCCTAATGCATCATCTACAATAGATGACTAAAAGTGCTAGTAAGTGTGTGCGTGGTCTCGCTGAACAGGCAAGCTTCCATAATCAATTCAAATAAGAGCTTAAAATGTTTTTTTCTTTTTTTTTTAGATTTTGTTTTTTTCCATTTACAGCAAAGAACTGCTATTAAAAAGGTGACTTGGGTGATCAAATAAGGGAGTTAATCCCCGGCAAGAAGGAACCGAAACCAATGAGAACAGGACTGTTACACAAGCCAGTCTACATTCTGGATGGTAGAAACCTGCAGCTTAGAACTGGAACAGGCATTAAGCCCCTGTGTCCATTGGGAACCTCTTTTATTTTAGCTAGCAATGCTAAACAGATGCTTGAGGACAAGAACTGGGTCACGGGCCTCGCTGCCAAACAACCAATCAAAGGCCATTTGAAGCACAGTGCCCTTTTATCTAAAAGCTTAACCACTTAAACCCCTCTTAGACTTTAGTAAACTTGGACCCCGAGTTGGTTCTGTAGTACTTGGGACACCTTTTTTTACCGGCGTCTTAACACCGAATCTCTCCTCTCCTGCAAAAACAGCCAATCTACAAGGCTTGTCGATCGTTTATTTTTGGCTAATGTCCCCTTCCGGGAATATGGATGCTGGGGCTCAAGTGGTTAAATAGACTTCACTTCTAGCATTTGGCACCACTTGACGCTCTAAGGCATGCAACAACAGTGCATTCTTTTCCAATGAAAAGACGAAAAACACAAAAACAGAAGAGAGAGGTTCCCAGTGGAGACACAAACTAACACAGCAACACAGAACCTGAAACCGCTGTCCAACATGAGGGAGAGGAAAAATAAATTAAGAAAAAAGAAAACCCTTTTGCATGTCGTTTTAAATTAAGATTCACTTTCAAAATAAATCAAGTGTAGTTACCAAAAAAAGAAAAAAAAGGAGAAAATGTCATTGCAGTATAATATATTAACTGTGAAAAACAAAACAAAAACAAGGTCTTCACAATCTTGCGATTAATACGGAAGATCATAATTTAACATAAAAGAAAATATATTCTATTGTTTCATTATCCAGATAAATACAAAATAAAAATGCTTAAGATCAGCAATAAATACATTTTGATAAGTTAAATAAGCAGTGACAAGCAAAACCCTTACTTTGAAGAGCTTTTTTTTCTCAAAATAAACTAAACAATAATAATAATAATAATAATAATAATATAACAACAATAATAGAATATTTTAACAAGGTGGAACTGACATGAGAGAACATTTCAGCTCAGTTGACTAAGTAGTCATCTCAGCCAAACAATTAAATTGTGGGAATTTATAGCATGAGTATGGTAAGGGTGGGGGGGCTGGGAATAGCTTACCTATTACCGTATTAATTACCAACATTTTACATACAAACTGGTTCCCCTAAAACTAACCAGCTTAGATATTAACACCAGACAAAAGTCAAATTCTGGCAGATGACTAATAAAAATGTGTCAATTCAACAGCCAAATCAAAATGAGTGGATAACATTTTTAGATGCATCAGCCAGATAAAAATTGAGTGGTGACATTTTTAGATTCACAAACACTGGCAAGTAGACAAAAAAAATCAAGACTTGACTAAATCAGTTTATCACCCTGTTGATATCCAACATAAATGACCAGCAAGCCCCTTAGACTCTTGGGACTGTGATGGTCCAAGGCACATAGCACCAAGGGAAATCTATCACTCATTCCATACCACCCCAACTATAAAGCAAACTGATCCGTGTTATCCCCTTATTTAAAAACAAACCCATAAAAATAAAAAATAAATCCATTCCACAATGGTTGGAGCAGGAATTTCAGTATGATTACAAGTGGAAAAACGAACATTGTGGTCCACCAGTCTTGGCTTCTCGTGGGAAAGACACCAAGGCACTTTACAACTCAACCCCATTGTCCATAATGATTTTATATTGTTCAATTCAAAACATAAAATGGTGGTGACCCTTTTAAAACAGAGCACTGATTTGTCACAAGCCTTTGACATCGCAAAGGCCAAGAGGTGTTAAGGCTGTGGCACGAGGCAAGTAATGAATGGCAGTCTGCTGATGTGCAACACACCAACAAACCAAGCACAGAGTCGTCCTTATTTGGTAGACACTCTTAAACTGCCTGTCCTATTGCCCAGAATAGATAATACTAACTACATTTTCATCTGATACACGAGCTACTTCACAACCTGCCTCTCATTCATTCATTCACCCATGGCACTGGTGCACCGTGACACAGAATACGACTCTGAACTGGTTCTCGTGGTTTAGAGATGGACTGGGAGGAGGAGAAGGAGTCTTATGCCCAAATGCTCCGTCGCATGACGGTGTTGTGTGCCAAACATAGCCGATCAAGCTTATGGATCAGTTATTTTTGGCATCACAGCGTACAGGTTTATGATGTGCAGTGTGGGAAGGTGAGGGTGTTTTAAAGGTTAATCAGCTGATATGGGACCGCATCTGAAGGCCCAGATAGACCCGTCTGAGATGCACTCGGTTACCAGTGATTCAGAGAAGAAAATGTGTGTATTTGACTATGAAACAGGAGAGTGTGGCCACGTCGTATGGAGAGAGATCATCACAATCCTTGAAGTTCACTGAAGACTGACAAAAATAGCCAATCCATAAGCTCACTTATTGAGCTTCTAGATCTGCTATTTTCGGCACTTGACACCGTCGAGCGACAGAGTATAAATTGGGCTTAAGGGGGTAAAGGGAAGAAGGGCTGAAGAAGATCCTCGACAGAGAAACCAATCCGTGTTAATTTTTCTCTTTTCTGATTTGACTCAGTGGCTACAACAATGCACAGAGCTGTCCGCTTCTGTTGTAAACAAGGCCAAGAGAGGAGGATGGTGACATTGGCAGGGGAGGAAGAGTAATCCCTCTTCCTCCCCGTGTCCCTCCATCTGAGGCCCAGGATCCGGCCTTCCCTCAGTCATCGGAGATGGAGAGCCGGCTGAAGATGGGGAGGCGCCGCGAGGCGTCTAGGAGAGGGGACTCCGAGCCACTCTGGCTGCCCAGGCTGCTTTGGTAGCCCTCCTGGTCAGACAGAGAGTCCGGGGGGCTGGACGAGGTCTCAGACGCCGGCCGTAAGAAGCATGGAGGCGGGGCGGGGATGGCAGTCGGAGAAGGAGGAGCCTGGCCCTGCTGGGACTCTGTGATGATGGTGATGCTGCCGCCGAGGCTGGGGCCGAACAGGTTGGCCAGCTCCTGGCTGGAGTAGGTGAAGGGGTTGCTCTGCCACTCTGCCAACTCCTCCTCGGCGCAGAACAGGGGTGGGGGCGTGACCGAGGTGGGGCTGTCCCGCAGGCCCCCAGAGCTTGGGAACCCGGCAAAGCTGAAGCTGTGCTGGAGCCGTGGCCGCTCCAGCTTGTTGAAGGCGGAGAGGGGCAAGGCGTTGGGGGGAGGGGGTCCCCGGCGCTCCTCCGCGTTGTGGATGAAGTGGCAGCGCGGCCCGTACGGGCAGAAGCCGATGGTGTGGAAGGTGCGGCACAGCTCCGTCTTGTACTTGGGGTGGCGGCTGAGGCTGCGCAGCTCATGCATCCCGTGGGCGAACTGACACTTGTCGCCGTACTTGCAGGCGCCATTCTCCTCAAACGGGCGGCACAGCTCCGTCTTGTATCGGCTGGAGTTGACCTGACTCCCTCCACCGCCGCCTCCACCCATGCCGAGCACCGTCTGGCCGCCAGGCCGCAGCCGCTCGCCCGTCTCGGAGTACGAGCGGTCCCGGAAGAAGCGGTTCTCCTTGTTGCTGCTGCCGTTGCCATTCGCCGCCAGCAGGATCGAGGCGTCCGTTTTCAGGCTGTTGATGAATTGGTTCTGGTTGAATTTGGCGTTGGGGAGGGTGACCGAGTGGCGGCGCTGGAAGAGGCCTCCTGCCGAGGGGGCCCCCACCACCTTCCTGTCCAGCAGGGACCCTGTGGGGGGGCAGCAAGAGGAAGAGGGGCTGGCACCGGAGCAGGGGACAACAGACGTGCAGTGAGGTCCACCCAGTATGTTGTTGTAGTTCAACATCTTGTTCTGCGAAAATAGGAGACATTTTTTAACTGTTGAGACACTGCTGAGGGAAAGCAATGCAGTTTGCTGACTACTTCAGGTCTTCCGTGACCACAATGGAAAATGTCCATGTGTTACAAAGTTAAGGGTAGGGTAAGTGATTTAATTAAATTCAAATTATTTCATTAAATTCACATAACAAAATGGGTTAGGGTTAGTCTCTATCCTGATTGGAGGGAAGGCCCCCACTCCATACTGATTGGAGGAAGGCCCCCACTCCATCCTGAATGGAGGAAGGCAGTCACCTACAGGGAAAACTGAAACTGCTTTTATTTCTCCTCACAAGGGATAGGGCGGAAGTCCTTATAAATTATATGGACCAAACACTCTATAGTAACTAGTACTATCAGAACATAGAAACCATTTAGGGTCTAACCTGGTGTCCCCCATTTTGGGCATATGATTATAGGCTAAACTTTTACAAGAGTACAACATTTAGAAAAAGATAGATGCACAAGCTCACAACTTGTCGCAATGTGACACATTGGGAGCTTGCGGATCTACCATTTTCACTAGTACTATGGAAGTACACTACACAGTACAGTACAGAGCTTAAGGGGTTAAACTGTTCAGAGACTTGCTCTGGTTTCCAGCTCAGGGCAGGCCAAAAGTATGAGCAACATCAAAGTGTAAACAACTTGGGAGCCTTTGTGTATCCTAATGCACTGAATGAATGGAATTATTACATTAACCAGTAGCCCAGTACCAGTTTGCGCCGTCGTTGCTTCACAGCACATACAGGTACAAACTGGTACAGGTTCCATGTTACATAAAAGTTAGACCATTTGTAACATGGGTCACTATCAAATTCATCCGTTTCCCTACTCCACCCCCATGCTGAGAGCAATGCACTTGGCAAAACTCCATGGCCTGCGTGAACCCTGGTATCTGCTGGGGGGGAAACTACACATGCTGCATTGCTGCTGCGGATGTGTGATGGCCATCCAGGATGCATTTTTTGCAATGGCAGCAAATATTTAACAATCCAAAACAAAACTGCTACCCACCCCTTCACTTGTTAAAAGTCAGCTCCACATAACATTTTCACACTTTTCTGCGCGAGGCATGCCCGTGCGAGCAGACCATTAAGTTAACCACCACCAACAGATTGTATTCGAAATACCATAGGTCCAGTTTAGACATTACTCTATAAATAGAAACAGGTTCGGAAAAACAAGTTTGCTGAAGTCCTTCAGTAAAGTGTTAGCAGGTGTGACACACCTGACATAATCTGGCTTTTGGCAATAGCTTCTTGCAATATTAAGTATTTTGACTGATCTGGCACTTCAGGTTGCCTGACATCATGGTTAAGCCACTTATACGGTTATACCCTCAATTATCATCTTAATTAGCTTTTGCATAAAGTTATGCTGGCGGAATTAAAAGGGTAAGGGTGCCTAGCCTACCGTTGATTTCACACAAAGATACAACAGCCAAATTATACTCCTTATTGGGGGTTGTTTGTAGATCAGTGCAGATTTTGTTTTCAGCAAGCGACACTATCGTACAACGTTGTAAGTTAACCCAGCTGAAGGTAATGTTGGCGCTTATACTTGGTTGCGTGCTGCTGTGCTGTTACATGCAGTAAATGGCAGATGATCTACAAGTTCAACACGAATGTGATGACCGGTGGTGAGCTTGTAGATCTGCCATTTACCGAGCACGACACCAGCACGCAACTATTGTGCTAGTGCAGTGCTACACGTCAAGTTCTGGCAGGCGAGGTTGTAGTCGCTGCATCGCGTCGTTGGACAAGGACTGTCACTTTACACAGAAAAAGTGGCGACGTCACTCACGTCGACACTCATTTCAGCAGAAGAAACGTACTTTTCGAGAGAGACGCGTTCTAAATTAAAGGTATTAGCCCACGAGAAGCAGCAACTTAACAGCAGCGCCTTTTATTGCATGTTATCAAAACGTGCCACGTGAGATCCAACAGCAGTGTGTCGTGTTTTCTTTTCTTTTTTTTTAATCAACGGCGACTTTTTGAATCGATGCATGCTGGTATTGCTTTAGAACATCTTAACGGCTTCGATCAGAAGTTTTATTATATGGATATTAGATGGACCGTTGTTGGGTCGGTCCACAAGTGGCCGAAATCATAGCACTTTTTTTCCGCCACCAGCGTGTCGGTCTAGGGGGGTTGGATCAACAGTTAGCCAAAGAAGTGAACACAGTTGCAGCTGAACGTTAGCAGTTTCAAAAAAAAAAAAAAACCTAAACATTCTCATTAAAAAAAGACGATATACGTCACTTTCTGTTCTTTCTTTACGCAAAAACCCATGGTCGGCCAAGTTGTGTAAAAACAAGCAAGCAATCCACGGGGTTAAAAACTAAAACCCCAGACGAGCTCAAACGTGATTTGAATGAAAAACAGCAAGACTTGCTCCTGCTTAGTAGGTCTAACTGTCAGCAGCAGATCCATTTGAAAATAACAACGCGTTGTGAGCTTGTAGTTGTAGATCAGCTAATTTCAGCAGCAGCAGCAGCAGCATATCCATTTTATAACCAAAAGAGAAAAATAAAGTTTGGTCGTTTTCTTTTACCTTGTTGGAGATTTCACTGTATTCGAAGAAAGGAGAGAGGACGGTCGCCGTCATGTCTGTAGGTTGGCTTGTAGAAGCTGTGTGTGATTGTTTCAGTTATTATGGTTTATAGAATCCAGATCCCTCCTGACTCGGTGTTGTGTTCTGTGCCCTGCAGAGCCCCCTCTGTCCCGCGGCGCGTGTGCGCACTTCCTTTTCACCACGCAGAAGACGCGCGCGCACGCACGCACGCACTGTTCGGTCGGGGGCGGCGACGCGCACAGCGTGCGCGAAAGGCGTGCGTGTGGGAGGAGCTCTCTCTCTCTCTCTTCAGATAACCTCGCCTCACCAGGCTTTCTCTTCAGAAGCCCGCGCGTCTAAATACTTCGCCACACGACGGTGTCGCTTGCAAAAGAAAAAGGGAAAAAAGAACAGATCTACAAGCTCACAGCGCGTCGCGATTGGACGCCTTGTGAGCTTGTAGATCTGTCCTTTTTTCTTACTTTTTTTCACTAGCTAATGTACACTGGTGGTGGTGTATAAATGATTGACTGAAATGACGTGAATCCCCTTGTGCATGGCCCAGGACTCTGCAATCTGACAGATACCACATATCTGTGCAAGCAAAAACATCAAAGTAGTAGGCTAGTAGTGTAGCGTTATGTTGTGACTGACTCACTGTATATATGGGTATTGACCGTCTTGTTACTCTTGTATAGATTACGTGGTTGTATATTGACTAATTTGACTCACTCCAACTACACTTTCAGGCGCAGAAAGTCACAGACAGTAGGCCTATACTATTTTAGGCAGTGGTGAAAAGCAACAAGTACATTTAGAAAGTAGGCCTTAGAAAACTAGCCCTAGGCTAGTTTTAGGGTTAGTATGCTAACCCTAACCCTAACCCTGAAAAGGTAGCCTGATTTCAGACTCTGCGCTGAGCTTGAGTCTGACATTGTCCCATTGACAAGAGATTTCAAACGGAGGGGATTTGAAATTCCCAATCACAAGAGATCTGGTGGGAGGGGTTGGGTTTGACTTGTGTGTACACAAAAAACATTCCCCCCTCCCTCACCCCTCTATGACAGGCATCAGACAGGTCGTTGTCTTTGATGCTAACGAGGTGTGCACAACCCCCCTTTGAAGTTCAAAGGGAGCAATTAAGAGCTTTGGCTGAGCTCCCCCCTCCACTGTTTCTGTTGATTTTCAAAAGTTAGACCCACCCCCTCCTCCGTCTTGCATTGATTTCATTGGCTGGTACGCCAAGATACCATGTATATCAAGTTAAGCGTCATATGACAACACCAGACCAAGAGAACCAGTCCGCTCAGAGAGTGGGCGGGTCTATGGGCTGGAGCCAGGCAAGGCCTACGGTACTTAAGCAAATTTTGAGCAGTGCTCCTGGAAAAGGAGCTATAGCTCTAACATCTGGCTTTGTCCGGCCAAAAACAGGGGGAAAGCGTTTTAAAAAATGTCCGGGGCTTAGTAAACTGAATCGTAGCCAGTAGCCTACATGTGGCATAGATGTGGCCTACATCTTGCCTCAAACGGCTCATTGGCCCTGTGATTGGCTAGTGGGACACTTGATGAAATTAACTCACTTCACACTGGGTGTGATCTTTTTTTCTTTCTTTAATAGAGTATTTCCATTTTTCAATACTTTTACTTCTACTCGACTACATCTCAGAGGAAAATATTGTACTTTCACTCCACTACAATTAATCTGAAACTTGTAGATTCGTATTATTACAAAACAAGTAACCACTTCATCCATATATATATATATATATATATATATATATATATATATATATATATATGCCATGCCTATTTGAAAATAGCTGATCTACTACATCGTGCTTTGTGACACGCTGTGAGCGTGTGGATCTGTTATTTCTAATTTCTAACATATCTAATATTTTTTAGCGTTGGTCACTCCATCTCCTAAGAGTGACTTTGTCATTATGTTACTGTTTGTTTGTTTGTCCGTAGCATGAGCTGCAATACCGCTGGTGACCAGTGGCAGGTCTGGGTGACCAAGGGGCGCTGTTGAGCAGGTCAGCACACTCTCTCTCTCTGGCCGGCTACAGACCTAAAGGCACAAAAACGAGTGCGTTTCGTGGGGGGGAGGTGGGGGGCAGACACAGCACAATGCATTCCAGATGGAAGTCGAGTGGTTTGAAGTCGAGTGCGAGTCGTGTGGTGTTGTGTGGTTGCGTCCAACTTGCTCACGACTCGCACTAGACTTCAAACCACTCGACTTCCATCCGCAATGCATTGTGCTGTCTCTGCCCCCCGCCTCCCCCACACAACTCTCACTCAACTTGTGCGTTCCAGTCTGAGTGCAGCCTCTCACACACACACACACACACACACACACACACACACACACACACACACACACACACACACACACACACACACACACACACACACACAGGAAAGGTAACTTCTAAATGAACTGCTCACATCCACCACCGCTCACTTCAAACATGGATTAACATTTTCATACATTTTGAAAACATTTGAAATGGGACATTCTGCACATGTGTCTACTTTTACTTTTGGTACTCTAAGTATATATTGTTTAATGCCAATATATTTGTTCTTTTATGCAAGTAAATTCTGAATACCAGACTTTTACTTGTAACAGAGTATTTCCACATAGCGGCATTGATACAGTATGTGAGTAATTCTTCCATCATTGCTTTTATTAAGCCAGAATGTCTCCACCAGGGGGGATAACAGTCTGCAAGTGCCATGGCTGAGCCCTGATGCTTATTATTAGTGTCATGTCACTGATATACAACTGCTTGTTTTTTCTTCTCTGAAATTGGGTGCCGCTTTAATTAACCGACTGAAGATTGTTGTAGTTTGGAAAGGATCGATACAAATATGGTTTGCACTCTGTACACTTTACAAGGAAACACACTCAATGACATTCTCTAGGTGATGTCATTAAACAAACATTTCTGTTGCAGCCCCATTAACAAGATAGGCCTATCTGACTTTATGGATATAGCAGATTACACATGTAGGTTAATGCGATAATGCTATGACACTAACTTAAAAAAGTTGGAGAACAGCATCCTACTGTTGTTTTACCAAGTCCACTGATTGTTGAAAGAGTCTTGTATGTAATATCCTAAGAATTATTTCTCCTCTCTCCCTCTTGCTCTTTCTCATTGTTTGTCTTCAGTCATTGGGTTATTGGTTTGCGTCTTTGTATTATGCTGTGCAGTATGTACGAGAGGGCCATACTCTCCATGGTTCCCATAGTTCCGCTGACCAACTTCATTAAATTTACCGGAATATGGTTTTCTCTTGGATAGAGTTATTGCGTTATTCTGGTTATGAGGTTTGTTTCTATCCCTGTATTATCACCACCACATAACAATATCAGCTCATTTTTGAAATACTCTTGGAGAATATGCCTTGCAAACCTCAGCTGTTTTTGTGCACCCTGTATAATTAGTATTATTCAAGCTTTTGTATGATTGGTTGATTTGGTGCATGCATTTACATAGTGCCTTTATCCTGAAAGCACTTTATAATGTGCATCACATCATTCACCCATTCACACACACATTCACACACTGATTTCGGAGGAAACCATGCAGGGCACCAACCTGCTCATCGATCGGGAGCGTTTTGGGCTTCAGTGCCTTGCTGAAGGACACATCGACACTGCGCTTTGGATTAAAAGCGCTATATAAATGCACCATTTACCATTTACACTAACGGGGATCGAAACGAGGATCGAGCCACTATGGGATTTCATGCAAATCAGTCATAACGGTGCATGCATTTGCTGATGTTTGCATGGTATATTCTCCTATATACTGTGGGTATATACTATCTTGTTTGTCTGAACATATTTACTAAATTACTACTGTCTCTGTTGGCAACATAATATAGTATAAACCGATAACCAAAGAGACCAGCATCCCACAATGTCCCACCCACCAAACCCCTCTTTAGTTCAGTGAGGCTCTCCAAAGTGGTCATCATGTTTTCTTCATGAGAGAGATTTTCTCTTTCCTTGTGCTTCATTTATACTCTGTCACAATACACCAAAAAAATAGCAGATCTACAGGCTCACAACGAGTCCCATTGCAGCTTGTATACCTGCAATTTTCCGTACACGCTGCGTCGTATGATGAAGTATAAATCTGGCTTTCCGAGAGAAATGGGGTTCAAAGCGAACACAACCACTTGTATGCTTCCTTTGACCGGTGTCCCCCATGCAGGGGCCTATACCTGGTCCCCTCCTTTTTTCCCTGCTAGTCTACACAAAATCTCTTTGCGAAAAATTGCTGAGGGTGGGCTTGTAGATCTAATATTATTGCCGAATGTTTGCCTATTTTCACAGAATGTTCATGCCCAGAAATGGGACACTATAGGGTAATTTCATGTGGTTAAATCGATGATTGCGCCGCACTGATACTTACCTCCAAACTAAGTAATTGAGAACAATACATCATCAAAGAAATCCACTGAAGTGAAACTAGAATCAGGCTGATTGTACAATGTACCCCAAACGATAGTACTAGTGGACTAGTCAGTTCCCTACCACAAGCAATGGAGGAAGCTGTGTGTGGCTGTGTTTTTGCTTGAGGCCTACGGAAATATCTCATATAACATGTCCCTTCCTTTTTCCACTGACATTTGTCTCTCTCTCTCTCTCTCTCTCTCTCTCTCTCTCTCTCTCTCTCTCTCTCTCTCTCTCTCTCTCTCTCTGGGTAACTTCAGAGCGAGAGAGCTATGTGTGGTAATTTAGTGGAGGGTGGGACAGTGGGAAATTAATGCCAAGCCACAGGCCAAATGCCGCCAAATGTCGTCTGTGGCTGCTAGGTTGAGACCATTGGTTTTCAAAACTTTTTGGTCCCAAGCCACACCAAGTCAAAATCTCAAGGCACACCTGTATTCATAGTGAAAATAGCCGATTCACAAGCTGATGTTTTAGTTGGTTTTGAAAAAAGTAAGTGGTTAAAATATATTTGTAAAGGTATGGAATTGGTCTTTGTATTTGGAAATGTGTGTATATACTGTAGTAAATATAATTCTAATTCAAAACGTTTTGTCACACCAGCAGGGACGTGCAGAGAATGTTAGAGAGGCAGGGCCTGAAATTTCTAAAAGGGCCTCGAAAATAGCAGACCTCCAAGCTCACAACGGGTCGCACGGCTACTGTATGTTCCATGCTTGATACCACTCTGTACTAAGCAGAATCAAGTGAATACTGTAGTACAGCATGGATTTCTACACAGAGAGGACAATTATTTCTACATATGATGCTGCATTCAAGTTTAGGAGAGTTTGGACAATGCAATTCTCTTGAATGCTGCCTTCAGTAAAGGCAATGGGGGCATTTGCCTTTCTTTCACCATAGTGAAAACTGCATTCATGGAGGGCACTTTTTACAGACGGATAAAAGGCAGGGGCTCAAGCCCCCTTTGATATCTACTGTATGTTGCACGTGCCTGCACACCAATGTGCCTCACCTGTCTGTCGCCACACTGTTTGAGAACCACTGGTTAAGATACTTCGGCAGGTAAACCACCGCCATTATTTGGAGTTCAGATTCTGTTAATATAATCAGTAATATATAATAACGGAGTGTGATTCTTACCGTATGTTCAAGAGTCAGAAGAACTATACTCAGATGTGCTGCTCTCTGTACTATAGTATCTTATTAAGGTAATTCATACATTTTAGATATATGCTACCAAAGCTTTGCTTGGATGTGCATGAGGACCATATTAAATATTTTAAAATATTCAATATGATATTTCACACTGCTAACAATGATATCTAACTTTTTCCCCCGGTTTCTTTCTTTATCTCTTCCCACCTTTCTTGTGAGTGCAACGGTGGAGCTTTTTTTGTACACCTGTAAACCTGTGATGTGACAATAAAGCTGAGCTGAGCTGAGCTGAGCTGATTTAGCTACGGCAGCACTTAAACTCCCAGCACAATCACGCTGGTAGCCAGACTAAATAGTTTCATGTTTGTTCTTTGGGTGGACAGCCTATGGGGCTTGTTATGCTAGTGACTGTAGTTGCTGGCAGAGTGGGGCCTCTGCTTAGAACAACAGGCTGTCACAAAGGGAACTATTACCCAGCATGAGCTCCCAGGATTAATTGCACAAATTATGTTATTATGGTGTAAGAGCAGAACTTTCACCTTTTTGTGAGACTGGGGAAGGAGGACATTGTAGCAATTAGAGCGTTTACAGCCCTGGGATCCGTGATTCTTATCAAGAGACAACGACCAGCGGTAGCCTGAGATTATAAAAGTCATCCAGTTTGTTGTATTCAGTTAAATGCACTATTCAGTCATAATGAATAATAATGATAGGTTGTGAACATTGGTCGCCATAAAAGCTAAATTTAGATCCCCGGACCGCATTGTGATATTCGGGTTGTTTTTCATTTCCAGGGAGCCAGTAATTCAATCTTATAAAACCACATTGAGCGCCTCACTCAGCCCCCTCCCCTCTTTTACTGCTTATCCAGTCCCTGCTTCTTCCCTCACTCCTCCAATCTCCATGGATAGAGTCAATGTATAGGTACTCCTGCCAAATACTACTCAACTACAGCTGAAATAAGTTCTGTGAAATGTGTACTTTTTAAGGTCAATGCATTGCTATGCATTGCTGTATTCAGATTTAGACATTTTCCAAAAGAATGTTTAGCCTTAAAGGGATATTTCACTTTCAAAAAAACTTTTGGTCATTTTATTGTCTAATCAGGCTTTTATGAACAACCAGGACAGTTTTTAATTTGCTTGATTCAATATTTAGATATTTGATGTAAATGTTATCAGACCTCCTCCTCCTGGGCTTCTCCCCATACACACCCATTGTAACTTCAAACTCCATTTTAACCATAATAGATTCATTAAAAACACCCATTCTTTTTTCTGGTGACTCATACTACCGCGAGCAGGCCATGTTTTTTTGATAACTTTTTTCATTTACTTTTAATAATTATTTATTGTAATTTCTTTTTTTCATTTCCCCAAATTCAAAATAAATGAAAAAATATATTGAAAAAAACGGCCTGCTCACATATTAGGAGGGTAGTATGAGTCACCAGAAAAAAATAATGGGTGTTTTTAATGAATCTATCATCTATCTATAAATGCGAGAAGTCTCTGCGTGCGTGTGTGTGTGTTTGTAATCCGCGTATCTCGAGAACCGTTCGTCCCACCGGCTTCAGATTCGGCACGCGCGTTCCCCGCCGCGGCACGGAGTGCAGTGCCGGGTCTCGACCCGACCCGACGCGCGGTTTTCCCAACCGGCGCGAAACGTTCGGAATCTCCTTATGCGGAAATCGGCGCAAAATCGGCGCAAGCGCTGACTCATTGTGACATCACTGCAGTGCCGGGCGCAAGCGCTGAGTCATTGTGACATCACTGCAGGCAGATACAGGGGCCTAGCCTCAACCCGACAGACTGAGATCTCCATATATGGGCATATGGGCAGATACAGAGATCTCCATATATGGGCAATACAGGGGCCTTGCCTCGACCCGACAGATATCTCCGTATATGGGCATAAAAGGGACACAGACAGATATATCTCCGTATATGGGCATAAAAGGGACACAGACAGATATATGGGCATAAAAGGGACACAGACTGAGATCTCCATGACAGATATCTCCGTATATGGGCATAAAAGGGACACAGACTGATACAGAGAATGGGCATATGGGCAGATACAGAGATCTCCATATATGGGCATAAAAGGGACACAGACTGAGATCTCCATATATGGGCATATGGGCAGATACAGAGATCTCCATATATGGGCATATGGGCATAAAAGATGGACACAGATAGAGTATATGGGCATAAAAGGGACACAGACAGATACAGAGATCTCCATATAATGGGGTTTGCATCCGTATATGGGCATAAAAGGGACACAGACAGATATATGGGCATAAAAGGGACACAGACTGAGATCTCCATGACAGATATCTCCGTATATGGGCATAAAAGGGACACAGACTGATACAGAGAATGGGCATATGGGCAGATACAGAGATCTCCATATATGGGCATATGGGCATAAAATGGACGCAGATATTTGGGCATAAAAGGGACAGACTGAGATCTCCATATATGGGCATATGGGCAGATACAGAGATCTCCATATATGGGCATAAAAGATGGACACAGATAGAGTATATGGGCATAAAAGGGACACAGACAGATACAGAGATCTCCATAATAATGGGGTTTGCATTAAAGGGTGGGGCATTCATTCCCTATTTACATCGTTCCCGAGTTGGCCAGGTCGCAAACTCCATATATGGGCATAAATGGGCACAGGCAAACAGATGGTCAAACCAGGTCCTACAGAGATCTCCATATATGGGCAGAAAATAGACGTAGACAGACATATCTCTCCATATATGGGCATAAATGGACACACGCAAACAGATGGTCAAAACGGATCCTATGACAACAGGTATAATGGGGTTTGCATTAAAGGGCGGGGCATTCATTCCCTATTTACATTGTTCCCGAGTTGGCCAGGTCGCCGACTAGACGCTCGGCCGCCCGAAGGGCGGCCGAGCTTCTAGTGGTTAAAATGGAGTTTGAATTTACAATGGGTGTGTATGAGGAGAGGCCCTGGGCCGGGCCTGGAGGGCCTGATAACATTTACATCAAATATCTAAATGTTGAATCAAGCAAATTAAAAACTGTTCAAGGTGTTGAATTAGACGTTGAGTTAGATGATAAAATTACCAAAAGTTTTTTTGAAAGTGAAAGTATCCCTTTGACATTACTTTTTCCTTCCTAGAAATGTTGACTATCCAAATAATACGAATACTCAAGTAAAGTTACTGTCCACCACTGCCAATCTCCCACGGCGATCTCTACAACCCTGGGCTCTCTCACTCTCCAAGAGAGAGAAGCTGAGAATCCTCAGGCGTAGAATGTCGGACGCCCAACTGTCGACATGGCTTCGTTTTGCAACACAAAGTAGACCTGGGGTTTATTTTCTTTTTTAAATCTCTTTTTCTACCCATGCTGCTGCAACTTTATTTTTTCCCCTGGTCTGTTTGTTATTGTAATGCGGCAAGCTTAAGGCCTGTACGGGCCTTTTGATGGGGGGGGGGGGGGGGGGCAAAGGAGGCAGAAAGAGAGAGAGAGGACAGAGAGTGTGAGAGTGGAGGGGGTTATCTGTTAGAAGAGGCTCGTGTATGATTTATTTGAGTTCATACACTATGGTATGTTATTTCACAAGGGGCCCGTGGCAAGATAAGCCCCCCTCCGCTCAATTGCATGATTGATTGAGGCACTTGGCTGGTGTTTACTGAATTGGATGCAATCTTTTTTCCTTGTCTTTTTTAGCTCGGTCCTCCTTTGCGTGCAGGGTGTTTTCTCTTTTCCCATAAATGAAGGGGAGATGATTGAAAGGCAGGAAAGAGGCTTTTAAGTTATTATGCAAGGAAGTTTTTCTTGGTGTTGGATCCCGAGAAGGCGCCAAGATATCTTCCAGTGTCAGTCGAATAACATTGAAAAAGGGCCCAGTTACAAGTGCCATGTCAAGTCAAGTCAAGTCATGGAGTCTGACTTATTTATGAATCATATGAACCCACGCATCCTTATTCTGGGGTGAACATTTTTCGAAACTAGCCGATTTACACACTTAACAACGTGACACTGTGAGCTTGAGTAGATAGGAAAAAAGTAGGGGGCCTAGTATAGACCCCTGGGGTATTTATTATTTGTCAATCAAGTACAGTATATAGGGTTTAAGTTAACAAACGGGCTTGAAGCATTTGTTTTGCAGAGAAATAGCACACAGATTCGATGTCAGGGTGGCCAAGAGGTTAGAAAGAACATGCCTCAGCCAAATGGTCACAAGATTGAGCCCCAGCGCGACTGCGTGTCCTTTTGAGCTCCAATGTTATTGTAAGCCGCTGTCTGCTAAATGTCTGTGACTATAGTGATGGATTCAAGCACAAGAAAGAACAAGCACATAAAAAAAGAAATTGCACAATATGGGGACTAGAGGTTGTGTGTTTGTGCAGGAACAGAGAGCTCCCACCACACACACGCATGCGCGCACACACACACGCACAGTCGCACACACACACACACACACACACACACACACACACACACACACACACACACACACACACACACACACACACACACACACACACACACACTCACGCATGCAGAACTGACAGAGACAGAGTGACGAGTGGAGACATCTGGAGATGTGTGGTCCATATCACTGCTAGTTCTGTTTGCTTTAGCTCAGACCACTCAACCAGAAACACAGACCCCCCATACCACCCCCCCCCCCCCCCACACACACACACACACACGCACGCACACACACACACGCACGCACGCACGCGCGCACGCACGCACGCACGCACGCACGCACGCACACGCACACACACACACACACACACACACACACACACACACACACACACACACACACACACACACAACCCCCGAGACTCATGCAACCATTCAAAGGACTTTGGGTACCAAAACTTCATTCTAACCAGCGCTATTAGTTCCATACAACAGGTTGTATATTTTCCACTGAGGAAGGTGTTTTTTTGTGGAGGCTAAATATGCGTGGCATGTCTTTTGACCGCTAATGTTTAGATACGCCTGCTACGCACACCACCCTGCGCCCCTATACACAAGCGCGCGCACAGTCACACACACACACACACACACACACACACACACACACACACACACACACACACACACACACACACACACACACACACACACACACACACACACACATACACACACACACATACACATACACGCGCACCATCAAGACCCATTCGTTCCAGTCAGTTCCACCGAACTACAGATGTTTCCCCTCTACACACACACACACACACACGCACGCGCACACACACACACACACACACACACACACACACACACACACACACACACACACACACACACACACACACACACACAATGGGGTATAATAAGGACTTACACACTGCAAGATCATGAGTCATAACTTAACCCTGAGAGTGTAAAAATGCACCCATAAACTCAGGATTTTGCAGTGCACGTACACACACACACACACACACACACACACAGACACACATAAGGACTTGTGTGCTCAAGCACAAACGCTTGAACACACAAGCCCTTGCACACACACACACACACACACACACACACACACACACACACACACACACACACACACACACACACACACACACACACACACACACACACACACACACACACACTGAGGCAGTGGGAGACAGGAGCAGTTGCATGAGGGCGTTTCATAACTTTGCCTAGAGGAATGTTAGTGATTTGGAGATATGAAACATATGACTAAAGCCAGAGGAGGAAACACAGCAGGAAAAGCCAGGGAGGTTTTTGTCCGAGTTCTGTAGAACAGACAGAAAGAAAACATTTTTAACAATCTGGTCGCTAGAGAGGTATTATAAGTATTTCATTTACAATCCAGTATTAAACTTATTATCTTGTGTATCGTCGTTGTCGGGTGGAAACCTTGTATGTCCAAAACCGTTCGTTTTGTATTTATCATTTTGAAAACAATTTAAACTTGTGAAAACAGCCGATCTACAAGCACACGCTTGTAGATCTGCTGTTTTCACTAGTCTTGTGTGACAGTCTTGTATGATGGAGCAGGGCTTTACTTTATTTTACACAGTCTTGAGGACCATGTCATATGTAAATTTCACAACTTCTACCAGTATGAGTGACAAATAAACCTGTTGATTCTTAATTGTCACTTAAATCCTACTTCATCATAAACAGTACAACAAATAACAAAAAATAGCTGATAGCTACAAGCTCACAGTACGTTGTGTTGTGTTATTTTCACTCGTTTTGAAAATGTTTGAACATTTTCGCCTGTAATAGCATGCCCAAAATTGGGGCGCCAGGGTTAATGTGATTAGATGAACACTCTGGATTTGTCTTCATAGGAAGGAAATTGTATGGAAAATTGCATTGAGGTGTGAGTTTGTGAGAAAGAGAGAGAGAGAGAGTTGGACGGGATTTCTTTTTTAAATACACTTGGCTCTGACTTTGGAACACCATTTGCAGAGAGAGCTGGAAAGAGTGGTAGTGAAACGGGCATAGAAAGACAGAAAGAATCGCGGAGGGAGGGAAGTGTACAGACACAGACTTGTATAGGAAGCAGAGAGGGAGAGAGAGAACGTGTGAGAGTTATGTGGAAAGAGAAAGAGCCGGAAAAAAATCAGTGACAGAGAGAGAATTGTGCAGACTAAGGAGAGAGAGAGAGAACTGCATGGAAAGAGACACAAATAAGGCCAAAGTAGAAAGAGAATGAAAGAAGTCGAAAAGAAGTAAGAGACAGGGCCCGGGAATGAGGGAGAGAGCCGTCCAGAGCTCTGGTGAAGGACTTGCAAACTTGCGTCCGCTGTGTACAGGATGTGGGGCAGAGAAAGTGCGCTGTCACGCCTGAGGAATGTTGAGGGGGCGCTCAGCTCACCCGGTGTGACTACACTGTTTTTCACTGCTGTAATCTGAGGAAGCTGTCCGTGTGTGTTGGCCGCATATCATGCTGGCCGGGGCCAGGGACAGGCCAGACTGGGCCAGGCCAGGCCACGAGGGAGAGAGAGGAGGGAGAGAGAATGGTGGAAGAAGTACTCTGATTTATTTCTTACTTAAATAAAAGTAGCAACACCACCACAATGTAAAAAAATACTCTTTTGCAATCTAAAAGGCCTCTATTCAAAATTCATAAAAGTACGAAAGTATATTGGCATCAAAATATGCTTAAAGTTCTAAAGTAAAAGTACTAAATGTTTTCAAAAAGGCTCATAGATCGGCATAATAATAATGATGATAATAATCTAAGGCCCAGTCTCTATAGAAAACGGCTGTAGTAGCAATAATCGCTGTAGTAGTTTAGTAAAAGTTTTAGTAATAGTAAAAAAGTACAATATTGGAGATACAGGTGAGCGAAGGTATTGAAAAATGGACACACTCTTACATACTTACGTAAAGGTGCCTCAAAACTGTACTTAAGTACAGTACTTAAGTAAAAGTACTTTGTTACTTTCCACCACTGGCCAGGCCAGACCAAAAGGGAGAGAGGGAGAGAGAGAGAGAGGGGAAGAGGAGAAGGGAGGGGTCATACTGTCACATAGTGTAGAGAGACAGACCTAGATTTCATTACTCCATCACTCCGAGGCGGAATTGTAAACAAGCCCCCTCAGCTCCTTAGAGGATTTACGGAGCTGCTGAAATGGAGCCCTGACCCCTGCATTCCACCAAGCGGTGCATTCTGGGTAGGGCTGCCCCTCAGGACTCTTGAGATTTACGTCCCCTCTGGCCAGCGATCTGTCTGCTTGTCTGGACTTTTCAGCCTCGCTAAGCCTGGTTTGTACTTTGCCATGCGAGTGTGTCACGCGCGTAAAATAGCCGATCCGCAAGCTTGTGGACTGGCGATTTTGTGGTGCACGACATTGTCGTACGACGGAGTGTGACTTAGGCATTCACCTGCAGGGTGGCAAAGTTACTGTACAATCAGTTATAAGGCATCAGGTTGTAGCTATGGGGGTGCCAGAGGGACCTTTCACCCTCATTTGCAAATCCTTCCCCCCTCAGTTTAAGTTTTATATATATACATTCTCTTACTATATATGAAAATTAGACGCCATTTTCAATTGCCCCCTCAGCCATTTCATCCTGCAGCCGAGCCTGCTATGGCCAGTTGTTTTGTCTGCACTTCAAGACACTTTAACCCAGGTGATTGTGGAGGTGCCATTCTATTCCAAACCTATGCTATGGGATGTACCGGTAGCAGCCAATGTATCAAAAAGTTAGATTTTAGGCTGGTCAAAACTAGCCCAAATTGCAAGCCCAACTTGTTCTCTTGATTTATTTTTAGTCTGAGTTATTTGTAATCTTATCTCTTTTTCACACTAGCTGTTGAACAAAGCTTGGCACAATAATGTGATCATGGATACCTGTTGACAATAAAGCACCTTGAACCCAAATGACATGGTAAAGGGGAGAAATGTACCAACCACAGCTCAGAATTCACCACCATATGTCTGGTGGCTGGCGTTAACTTCCAGGTTTGACAGTGATCATTACTTTGTACATTTCTAGCCCTGCTGCAACCCCGGTTAAGCAAACACTCCACGGCTGGGAACTGACGCAACTAGAGAGAGAGAGAGAGAGAGAGAGAGAGAGAGAGAGAGAGAGAGAGAGAGAAAAAACATATAGACGATGTAATGAAAATGAAAAACATTTAAACAATACCAGGGTCCTGGCCCTCTCCTTGCTCATTTTTTAGCAGCTAGCGCTAATAAATGTCTCTCAGACCCGCTGCGAGGGCAAATATCCAATAACCACAAATAGCCCTGGGTCAGGCAATAACCCTTTCCTGCATCACATTCTCCCGCGTTGCCTCAGATACCGAGCGGCGAGCAGTTTCATGGGGGTCAAAGGTTTTCAGGTCAGATACTTATGAAGGACTTGCTTGTGTGTACACGCGCACACATATGCTGATAAGGTATTTATAGAGCTGTTGAAAGTTAACAATTCCCCTTCGGAGCACACTGTCCCTCTCCTGCTGACAAAATTATTTTTACTTTGCACCGCAGCCGCCGTTCCCCCCTCCTCCATTTGTCAGAACTGCAGACTCAGTCCCCCCCATTGTTCGCCACTGTCTGAAAATTCACCTTGCACCTTGCCTCCCAAGCACTCTTGTATCCCTTCTTGTCACATGTTTTGATAGATTCTAGGTATACTATGCAGATACATTGGTTACTTGTTCACATCTGTGAACAAGTAATCAAGTAATTCTATCTCCATAGTTTGTGTTGAGAATTTTACATAGCATGTTGTTCAGAAAATATAGGTTTGATGTTTGACTGGCATCCTAGTTGACTTTGAATCACTACATTGCCCTCTTTGCGCTCTACTTATGTAACTATTTACCCTGGCATTTCTTGACATAGGGTTCATGCTCAGTGTGCTTACTGTGATTTTGCACTTGTAGTAAGTCACTCTGGATAGGAGTGCCCGCTAAAGGCCTCAATTGTAAATTGTAGAGCACCTTGAAAACTAAGTTATTTAATGTAGTCATCAGGTCATAGGTCACAAGTCTGGTTCACGGTTAACTTGCCTTGAATAGATGAATGTTAGGCTACGGACGGTATAGTATACAGTATTCATCAACACCATTCTAACTAAACATATTCCCTCATTTGGTGTTCTGATGATGGTGGTGGAAAGCGCTGTCTAACATGTTAGTCCAAAATCTAGTTCTCCAGCTGGGTTGAGATCGTTGACCGCGAAAGCCAACGCATATCGTTGCTGTCGGGCAGAAAACACCATCTCCATATTCTAACTTTTTGTGTTAATCGTAAATGAACGCCCTACTTGATCATACAAAAGCATCAAAGGTAGCAGATGTACAAAGCTCGAAACCGCGACGGGTTTTGAGCTTGTAGATCAGCTACTTTTTCTACATTTGATCCTGAAAAGTACGAATTTTGGACATGCAGGTATGTGGGTTTCCACCCGACAGCGACGATATGATTCACATTATGTTCATGCTTGTCGAACCATTCAGTGGCGCCTCGTGCCCTGTGGATGGGGGGCATTGTTATCCTGGAAGAGACCACTCCCACCAAGAGAAATGTTTCATCATACATAGGATAAAGATGACCACTCACAATAACTTTGTATTGTTTTGCAGTGACCCTTCCCTTCCTTCTAAGGGGACAAGTGGACCCAAGAGAGAATGCCCCCCCCCCCACCACCACATTAGTAGAGCCATGCACCTGACCCCTTCACTGTCGGGGTCAAGCATTCAGGTCTGTAGTACTGTTCTCTTGGTGTAAAACACACATGCACTCACCCACTTATATGGTGAAAGATGACTCAACTGCCCATCACTTCTTTCCTCATTTTTCTGTACGCGAGTGTCTATGGTTTTTGCAACACTAAACTCTCAACTGTGCATTTGTCTCTGTAATGAGGGGTTTATGCTCTGCAGCCCTACTATAACATCCATCTCTATGTAGTTGTCGAAAGACCGTTCCCGCTGACGCAGTCCGATCAGTCACCTGAGGAAGTCACTCTTCTGTTTTTTCTTTAAATATGTTACTAATGCACAAGCTTCACAGACAGTCATCGAAAGTGAGCTTCCGACCACAATTTCCAACCCTATTTATTTATTGATGTCTTTCCCATGGATTGAAATGCAGAAGTCATTTTTGCTATCGAAACGCTATCCAGTTGAGCGGTTTTGGTGGCTGAAGCAACTGCCATTCGTGCCAATAATAATGAACCCTTTTTCAGTCAACTGAGATCTTGAGCTATATTTTAGTCCATGCTTTACCCCTTATCCCTAAACTTCTTTAGAGATAAGGGGTCTTTGCCCTTTTTTTTACTATTAAAAAAAAGAAGAAAAAAAAGTTGTTCTAAAATAGCCTACTTCAAATAGATGATCTACATCGATACATTGTGAGCTTGTAGATCAGCTATTTGAAATATTTAAAACCCTTTTAAAAATAGTAAAAAAAAAAAAAATAGTTTAGGGATAATGGGTAAGGCATGGATGAAAATACGGCCCCTTACTCCCTATACCAGTAGTTCTCAAACTTCTTTATGCCAAGGACAACACTTTGAGAACCAATGCCAAAATTGAGGTCAACTGGGCCTGCAGAGTTTTTCTACATGCCACTGAGCAGTGGCGGAGTACGTACTTCAGTACTACAGAGGTACTTTAGTTTATTTTACATATCGTCGTTGTCGGGTGGAAAGCTTGTATGTCCAAAACTGTTTGTTTTGTATTTATCATTTTTAAAATGATTTAAACTAGTGAAAACAGCTGATCAACAACACCTCGCACCGCGAGGCGTTGTGTGCTTGTAGATCGGCCGTTTTCACTACTTTTGTGCGATGGCCTTGTATGATGAAGCAGTGCTTTGCTTTGCGAAAAGGTGTACAAATTTGAAACTTGGAGATACGAGGTTTAGGTTTCCATCCGACAGTTCCATTTTACAATACTTTATACTTCTACTCCCTTTGCATCTCTGAGGTAAATCGTGTACCTTTTACTCCACTACAATTATTTTACAGCTTTAATGACTAGTGACTTTGTATATTTAGATTATTTATACTATAACCAATTAAAAGTCGTATTCTATACTCAGGCTATTCGAAAATAGCTGATCTATAAGCTCAAGGCGGTCGCATTGCGACATGTCGTGTGCTTGTAGATCAGCCGCTTACTTGAGTAAAATGTTTGAATACAGGCCTTTTACTTGTAACAGCGTATTTTTATATTGTACTGTTACTTTTACTTGAGTAAAACGAAAATCTGAGTAGTTCTTCCACCACTGCCACAGAGCATGATGATGAGGTGTTAATTGCGTAATAGACGGCTAGCACGCAATGTTTGTACAGCCCTCTTTTCCTCCAGCATGGCTGACTAACCATTTTTCAAAAGAATATGCCTAATGTCTTTGCAGTGGTGGAGCAATTAAAGCATGGAAATGACTGTCCCACTGGGACTTGTTTACAAGATCCAGTAATCAGACACCAAATTATTATGTTTATGTTGATATATTATATGTCACACATCAACACTGAGCCACTGTTGTTCTCTTCTGACACGGAGGATGAATGGCCTTCGGAGCATTCGGTGTACAGTAAGGACTCTCCATTCCAGTGACTCAAAGGTGATGACACGAAGGAATGAGCGGACACAGGGGTGTCGCACCAAATTCTGGGTCCTTGGTACAAGGATTCACTGTGGGGCCCCTGTGCTTTAACTATTGAAAAATAGCAGATATTCAAGCTCACAGCGCGGCACCGAGTGCCGTGCTGCGAGCTTGTAGATCTGCTATTTTTGAAAAATCATGAAAATCTTTGAATGTTTCAAATCCTTCTAAGGTTTTTTTGAAAAACCTATGTTTCAATGTCAGTGGAGCTCAAACCTTTTTCATGTGCAGGACCCCCAAAATGGTATGTATTTGGCCACGGACCCCCATCTCAAAATATTTAGTTCCAGGGACCCCCCAGAAGCAAAATTTGAGTTACAAATGTTCGCTTAAAAAATACATATATTCAAAGATTTGCACACATTTTCACGACTTTTCAAAAATAGCAGATCTACAAGCTTGTATATCTGCTATTTTTCAATTGCTAAAGTATAAAATAATTAAGGCCCCTCCAACACCTTGGGCCCTAGTAACTCAGTCCCACTTTCTTACCCCTTGTGACGCCCCTGAGCGGACAAAATTGGCACCGCTCTCCTGATTGGCCGAAAGTTTGCCACCCACCTGAAAATGTATTTTCTGTTTATTAAAGAGCTGGTGAGACAGGGATAGCCGTGTTACTGAACAAACTATTGCAATGATTACGAGGTCGCAAAATTAAAACGAAAAAAAGGTTTTGATTATTTCACTGCATGCGCAGTGTATCTAGAATATATGAAAGTTAAAGTTTATATTTGAACTTTTACGCAATATGTCTTTAGATGGATCTGTATATGGAAGCATCTGTTGTCCATATGTTCCTCCACTCGTTTGTGCTTTAAGTTGAACCACTTTCAACCAGTCGTCGCTATTTTGAGCGTGTCATTATAAGCAATACTTTTCAGCAACGTACAAAAATGGCAGATCTTCATGTTCTCTCCACACATCTTGATGCAACACGTTGGCTTTTGGATGTTGGCTGTTTCTGAAAACGCTTGAATAGGGCTTAAGTGATTAATTCATCATCCACTTGTATGCGTGTGTGCGTGTGTGCGTGCGTTCGTGCGTGCGTGTATCTGTGTGTGTGTGTGTGTGTGTGTGTGTGTGTGTGTGTGTGTGTGTGTGTGTGTGTGTGTGTGTGTGTGTGTGTGTGTGTGTGTGCGTGTGTGGTGCATGCGTACATGCATGCATGCGTGCATGTGCATGTGTGTGCATGCGTGTGGGTGTAAGCCACCTTTTTCACCTCTGAGTACTTGGCATGAAATGGTTTCCTGGGCACACAGATGTGAAAGAATTCCTTCCATTGAATTCACCATGAGCTCAAAACCCCTCACTGAGCGCACGCACACACACACTACCAAGTAGGCTACTAGAGTAAGTACAAAAGTATTGGCATCAAAATGTACTTAAAGTACTGTCCCAAGTTGAAAATAGCCAAAGTAGGGCTGAAGTGGTATGTTTTCTAATAATCCAAATCTACCAAGTAACTATCAACTCAAAAAGCGGTGTAAAAAGTACAATATTTGCCTCTGAGATGTATTGGTGGAGTATAAGTAAAAGTATTGAAAATTGAAAATAAGTAAAAAGAAATACCTAAAAATTGTTCTTAAGTACAGTACCTGCGTACATGTACTTACTACTAGTTACTTTCCACCACTGATTTGGTGTATACACATTATGTATATAAGCAAAGTGCTTTCATTCAGGGTCTTTAAGGAAGTGAGGACTGATTTGTTTTCTAAGCCCTGTGGGCTAGTGATGATGATATCATAGTTGGCTCAGTTCCTCACTCGTTTCCTGTCATGTATGATATAATATAGTCGACCGCTATCAGATATCACTGTGTTTTGACTCAGCGCTGACCTTGGAACGCTGTGCAATTTCTTTATTTGTTCAAGATACACACGGTTGGAGCCATACAGTGTATTTTCTTAACGTTTCATTAGTCACCACCTTTAGTCACCACTAGCCTTCCTTTGTCCTCTGACTGAATGGGGATATGTGTGTGTTTTCTTTGAATTAATTTCACTTCTTTCTTTTCATTTGAGATATGAAGTTTATTATTTTTAAAAATAAGTTCTCAAATAAGTCCATGCGGGCGCGGCCAGTCGGTTCCACTATAGGCACCGCGCTTTATGAAGACACCTGTTTTTATCGTCGCGTTGGTTAAGTGATAGTTCAGCTAGGGGTTTTAAGCTCTGGGTGAATTCTATGGAAGGAATTCTGTCACATCTGTGTCTGTGTGTGTGCCCAGGAAATCATTTCGTGCCAAGTAAGAGTTTGAAAAAGGTGGCTTTGTCCGTTGCGTGATTCATCCGTTTCAGTGGTTTTCACTTTTTTTTGTCCAAGGTACACCAAAGGGCAAGTAAAAAATCTCAAGGCACACCTGTGTTCATATCAGTGCAAAATATAGTCTCTCTATAGATACAAGATTCAGGTTTTAACTCGCCAAACACATTTAACACGTGTAGCACGATAACACGTCTGATCACGTGTTTATCACTCTTATCACTCTGTAAATGTTCTTTATTTACCGATGCCAAATATAAAAGTTTAAACGTTTAAGCCCTTTTCCTGCTCAAACCCATAGTGAGAAACATGTAAAAGAGCTGATCAACAGCAAGTTGCCTCTCACCCACTAATTTGCCTACCAACAAAACAGATAAAATAGATGATGCCAAAGCCAACTTTAACCTTTAAATGTCTGAAAATACACATGAACAAAAATACATAATTCACACAAAACTGATGATAGTGGTGCCAGGATATCTATGAAATCTATAACACACTTTTATACAAAGTCCCTGCTTCATCTCTCTCTTTCTCTCTCTCTCTCAGCTAAGGGGTCCTTGGCCTGAAAAGCTCAGTAGACTATGGCACCATATAATACACTCCAGACTTGACACTGAGCTTAGAAACCCAGGGCTCAACCCCAGCCTGTGCAGCCCGATTCTGGACTTTCCGCCAGAATGACAAAGTGGTGAGGATGGGATCTTTATCCTCCTGAGCCCCCTTCTCTACCCCAGAACGGGTACACATTATTGTGTATCATTATTTTATTCTCTAACTGTTGAAAAATAGCAGATATACAAGCTCACAGCGCGGCACCGAGTGCCGCGCTGCGAGCTTGTAGATCTGCTATTTTTGAAAAATCGTGAAAATTTGAATTTTGACCCAATTCTATAAGTGTCTTTTGAATCCTTCTAAGACTTTTTTAAAAACCTGTTTCTATGTCAGCAATCTGGCTAGCCATCGTCAAAGAAAAGGTCCTTTTCACTTAAATGGAGCTCAGTTAGTCTGTTCTTGAGAGACTACTATGTCAGTCGTTCTCAAACCTTTTCATGTGAAGGACCCCCAAAATTATATTTATTGGCCACGGACCCGCATCTCAAAATATTTAGTTCCAGGGACCCCCCAGAAGCAAAATTTGAGTTACAAACGTTCGCTTTGAAAATACATATAGTCAAAGATTTGCACACATTTTCCCGACTTTTTCAAAAATTGCAGATCTACAAGCTTGCAGCGCGGCACTCAGTGCCGCGCTGTGAGCTTGTATATCTGCTATTTTTCACTGGTTAAAGCATTCAATAATTCTAGGCCTAAATGGGTTAAGCCTCATTCCCACCGGACGTGATAAAGATAACGATAACGATATGTCGGCGTTCACATCAATTATGACGGCTTTATCGTTGTGGTGTGGACGCTGCCATCCACTTCAATTGAAAACAATATTTTTTATCGTTATCTTTATCATTATGGCACCCAGTGGGAAAGGGCCTTAGCACCTATACGACTGCATGGCCATACACAGTTCCAACGAGTGATGAAGTTCGCTGACGACGCGACAGGCCTGATGATGAGACAGCCTACAGGACAGAGGGTGGAGAACTTGACACACTGGTGCCAGGAGGACAACCTGGCTCTCAACAACGACGAAACCAAAGAGCTGATTGTGGACTATACAGGATATAGAGCACAATCCCATGTACTGTAGACGGCATTGCAGCGGGGAGAGTCAGCGACGTCACATTCCTGTGACTCCTCATCACTGAGAAACGACTGGGATGTGCACCTTCAACGGCTGTGAAGAAGCCACAACAATGCCTCTACTTTCTCTCAGGTGACTGAAAAGGGTTTGGCATAGGTCAGCGGTTCCCAAACTTTTGGGAAATGTTAACACTGCCTCCTTTGCTATTGTTTTTATTAATATTACTATTACTAATGCTGCTGCAATGTCTGAGGAGCTGAAGAAAAACAAGACTGACATGAAATGTCATTTACAGCTTGGCTACCAATGTAAAGAAAACAAGTGCATCTGTGTCTGTCTGTGTCTGTGTGCTTTTGTGTGTGTGTGTGTGTGTGTGTGTGTGTGTGTGTGTGTGTGTGTGTGTGTGTGTGTGTGTGTGTGTGTGTGTGCTAGGCGGGGCACACTACGTAGGGTTTCAGGTGATAGAAGCACGTGCACTGGTGTTATAAAAGCGGAAGTCTTGCAATCCCAGATTTGACCACCAGGCAGCTTCACCGTTCTATCGCGGTTCTGGGGACTTGGTTCAGACTATGGGAAGCCTTTGGCAATAGGGATAACCAATAGGGAGAAAAGGGGGAAAGTGACGACTAGTTTTTAACCCATTTTTTCACCCAGTGCCAATTGCTAAGTGTAATCCTGGGCACAACAAACTGTGCTCATGCTTCCTTCAATGCACGAGGAGTCCAAGCCGCTTCTTTTCACCTGACAGGGGGTAGTTTCCCTGGTGGGATGGCATGCAGTATAGATCACTGTGGCCCCACTGGGTCTGTTTATTAACAGCGTTGCCAAGCTGTATTTTTTTATTATTTTTTTACTCTTGTGTGCCTGTACACAAGATGTAACAATAAAAAACTAATTGTGACCCCCACCCCCGACCCCACTTAAGAACCAATGCTTTATATCACAATTTTGTCCCAAACAAGACGTGTTTTTATTGTAATGGTGGGTGGCATTGTGGTGGGCATGGTACAAAGGGAGCAGCACATATGACAGAGGATGACGACTCTTCAGTCTGGAGGCACTTGAGGATTAATTAATGTGTCAAGTCTCTCCTCCTCTCTCTGATCCTGTCTTTTTGTGTTCTCTCTATAGTCTGTGTGTGTACAGACTAGAAATACCGGTATGTCTCTCCCTATGCCTCAGTCGGACCTGGTGGTCGGTGTTGCGTCCACCTCAGCAATCCATCTCCCAGGGGTCTAACTTACTGCAAAGCAAAACGGGTAGATAGACTCCCGTGCTCCGGGTGATACCGTGTGGAGAGTGGACATTGTGTGTTAGTTAGAGTAGTTGTGTGGAGAGTGGACATTGTGTGATAGTTGTGTGGAGAGGGGACATTGTGTGTTAGTTAGAGTAGTTGTGTGGAGAGTGGACATTGTGTGTTAGTTAGAGTAGTTGTGTGGAGAGTGGACATTGTGTGTTAGTTAGAGTAGTTGTGTGGAGAGTGGACATTGTGTGTTAGTTAGAGTAGTTGTGTGGAGAGTGGACATTGTGTGTTAGTTAGAGTAGTTGTGTGGAGAGTGGACATTGTGTGTTAGTTAGAGTAGTTGTGTGGAGAGTGGACATTGTGTGTTAGTTAGAGTAGTTGTGTGGAGAGTGGACATTGTGTGTTAGTTAGAGTAGTTGTGTGGAGAGTGGACATTGTGTGTTAGTTAGAGTAGTTGTGTGGAGAGTGGACATTGTGTGTTAGTTAGAGTAGTTGTGTGGAGAGTGGACATTGTGTGTTAGTTAGAGTAGTTGTGTGGAGAGTGGACATAATGTGTGTTAGTTAGAGTAGTTGTTTGGAGAGTGGACATTGTGTGATAGTTAGAGTTGTTTGGAGAGTGGACATTGTGTGTTAGTTAGAGTTGTGTGGATAGTGGACATTGTGTGTTAGTTAGAGTAGTTGTGTGGAGAGTGGACATTGTCCTCTTGTCCAGAGAGGCCAAACAGTACGTCCACCCCAACATTTCACAACAGTTTGCCTCTCTTTCCTTTCTGTTAGCTGATAAAACACAACCGCTCACTATCACAACTCTTAACAAGAGTGTGAATTGGAATTGAAAGAATGTTGTTATAATACTCCTCATGGCTCCAGTGCTGTCGTAGTGTCTTTGGTGCTCTGTTGAATGGCTGTGTGTGTGTGTGTGTGTGTGTGTGTGTGTGTGTGTGTGTGTGTGTGTGTGTGTGTGTGTGTGTGTGTGTGTGTGTGGCGCGTGCGTGCGTGCGTGCGTGCGTGCGTGCGTGCGTGCGTGCGTGCGTGCGTGCGTGCGTGCGTGCGCGTGCGTGCGTGGATCACACTCAAATCCAGTTATTCGACTTTATACTTTACTTTCAAATAGGCTACCAGTAAGACGCCTAAGGGCTGATGTATATCGGACCAGTTACCCATATATGGAGATATATATGGAGACCCTGGTCTGACATCTGACATCATCCTTTTGTCTTGGCCATCTTTCTTGACCATATATGGATTCTGTTAATGTGGTATGTGGCCGGTGTAGCCTCCATATATGGGCATTCCCATATGAAGTCCTGTTATATATGGGCTTAACTCATTTTGTGCTCCAGAAATGAACGGATTAAAATGTCCAGCGTGCCTCTCGCTGGCTCCATAAGCGGCCAGTCTCTTATTTTGAAGCCCAGAAGTCGATTGCGTAAAGCCGTAAACACTTCCGGTTTGACGTCATCACGTCATTCACCGGAATCGCTCGTCGTCAACATGCCGTTGTGTAATGGCGGATCGTTGCTTTTCAACATGTGTTTTATTAGCGAGAATCTACTGCCATCCTCCCCTTTGAAAGTGTTCTTTGGAGATAATGGACATTAAAGATGAGATTCCCCGTCTGCCTCCATGTTATGGGATTACTATTTTGTGCACGTGGATCCGTGATGATGATGAATCGGCGAGGGCGATTGTGCCAGGACCTTCCGCGCAGCTACAGGGTAGGAGAACCTCCGTTACAGTAATAGAGTACTTTTCACGAGTATACTCGGGATCTGCACCATATGATACTCAAGTATTTTTCACGAGTATTCTCGGGATTGGCTACAAATGAGTTAATATTGATGACATCAGGGATCTCCATAAATGGGCATAAAAGGAATTCTGTTAGTGTGGTTCCCCTGACATCACAGTGATGTCAGAGCGTGATGTAATCACATATACTGAGTTAGTTGCACATGCTATAGTTAATTGTATACACTGAGTTGCACATGGTATAGTTAATTGTATACACTGTTAGTTGCACATGCTGACTGGGGTCAGTGTGGATGGTGTTCCTTCCACCTCCAGCTTGCATGACAGAATCAGTGCATATTCTTCCCTTCACTGTGGAACGAGGTCACAGCTCTACCCCAGGCAAGACAAACAGCATGGGCCTGCTTTGTTTGTTTTAAAAAGTTCAAGTTCTAATGTCAACAATGGGGGGGGGGGGGGGGGGGGGTTGATTTCATATCGCAAAGAAATTACACATGTTATACTGTACCGACTTCACTGCTTCTCTCTGCCAGCAACATTTCTGCAGGGACAGGAGATAAACGTTAGTTCTGCTGGTCATGCACTTACTCTGCACACCGTGCTCTGAGTCAGTGGTTCTCTATCTGTGGGTCGGGGTTAGGGTTAGGGTTAGTTAGAGTAGTTGTGTGGAGAGTGGACATTGTGTGTTAGTTAGAGTAGTTGTGTGGAGAGTGGACATTGTGTGTTAGTTAGAGTAGTTGTGTGGAGAGTGGACATTGTGTGTTAGTTAGAGTAGTTGTGTGGAGAGTGGACATTGTGTGTTAGTTAGAGTAGTTGTGTGGAGAGTGGACATAATGTGTGTTAGTTAGAGTAGTTGTTTGGAGAGTGGACATTGTGTGATAGTTAGAGTTGTTTGGAGAGTGGACATTGTGTGTTAGTTAGAGTTGTGTGGATAGTGGACATTGTGTGTTAGTTAGAGTAGTTGTGTGGAGAGTGGACATTGTCCTCTTGTCCAGAGAGGCCAAACAGTACGTCCACCCCAACATTTCACAACAGTTTGCCTCTCTTTCCTTTCTGTTAGCTGATAAAACACAACCGCTCACTATCACAACTCTTAACAAGAGTGTGAATTGGAATTGAAAGAATGTTGTTATAATACTCCTCATGGCTCCAGTGCTGTCGTAGTGTCTTTGGTGCTCTGTTGAATGGCTGTGTGTGTGTGTGTGTGTGTGTGTGTGTGTGTGTGTGTGTGTGTGTGTGTGTGTGTGTGTGTGTGTGTGTGTGTGTGCGCGTGCGTGCGTGCGTGCGTGCGTGCGTGCGTGCGTGCGTGCGTGCGTGCGTGCGTGCGTGCGTGCGCGTGCGTGCGTGGATCACACTCAAATCCAGTTATTCGACTTTATACTTTACTTTCAAATAGGCTACCAGTAAGACGCCTAAGGGCTGATGTATATCGGACCAGTTACCCATATATGGAGATATATATGGAGACCCTGGTCTGACATCTGACATCATCCTTTTGTCTTGGCCATCTTTCTTGACCATATATGGATTCTGTTAATGTGGTATGTGGCCGGTGTAGCCTCCATATATGGGCATTCCCATATGAAGTCCTGTTATATATGGGCTTAACTCATTTTGTGCTCCAGAAATGAACGGATTAAAATGTCCAGCGTGCCTCTCGCTGGCTCCATAAGCGGCCAGTCTCTTATTTTGAAGCCCAGAAGTCGATTGCGTAAAGCCGTAAACACTTCCGGTTTGACGTCATCACGTCATTCACCGGAATCGCTCGTCGTCAACATGCCGTTGTGTAATGGCGGATCGTTGCTTTTCAACATGTGTTTTATTAGCGAGAATCTACTGCCATCCTCCCCTTTGAAAGTGTTCTTTGGAGATAATGGACATTAAAGATGAGATTCCCCGTCTGCCTCCATGTTATGGGATTACTATTTTGTGCACGTGGATCCGTGATGATGATGAATCGGCGAGGGCGATTGTGCCAGGACCTTCCGCGCAGCTACAGGGTAGGAGAACCTCCGTTACAGTAATAGAGTACTTTTCACGAGTATACTCGGGATCTGCACCATATGATACTCAAGTATTTTTCACGAGTATTCTCGGGATTGGCTACAAATGAGTTAATATTGATGACATCAGGGATCTCCATAAATGGGCATAAAAGGAATTCTGTTAGTGTGGTTCCCCTGACATCACAGTGATGTCAGAGCGTGATGTAATCACATATACTGAGTTAGTTGCACATGCTATAGTTAATTGTATACACTGAGTTGCACATGGTATAGTTAATTGTATACACTGTTAGTTGCACATGCTGACTGGGGTCAGTGTGGATGGTGTTCCTTCCACCTCCAGCTTGCATGACAGAATCAGTGCATATTCTTCCCTTCACTGTGGAACGAGGTCACAGCTCTACCCCAGGCAAGACAAACAGCATGGGCCTGCTTTGTTTGTTTTAAAAAGTTCAAGTTCTAATGTCAACAATGGGGGGGGGGGGGGGGGGGGTTGATTTCATATCGCAAAGAAATTACACATGTTATACTGTACCGACTTCACTGCTTCTCTCTGCCAGCAACATTTCTGCAGGGACAGGAGATAAACGTTAGTTCTGCTGGTCATGCACTTACTCTGCACACCGTGCTCTGAGTCAGTGGTTCTCTATCTGTGGGTCGGGACCCCGAGGCGCGTCCCCCACATCATGATTTTAGGTGGGGCTCCAGATAGTGAAGTGACAATTTATGGACTTTCAAGACCTTTTTAATACCTAAAAAAAAGTGCCATTAGTATTACGGGCGAGTAACTTACGGGCGTCCTTGAAATCCAAACGTTTGATAACCACGGCTGTATGGGAATGAAGGCATGAGAGGATAAAGCAACCAAATGGTTTCCCCTCCCTTCTCCCGCTTCCTTGTGACTGGCTGGCTGGCTGGCTGTGCATGGGTGCGTGCGTGCATGCGTGCGTGCGTAGTGTACGTGTGTTAGTGTGTGTGTTATCAGTGGGGAGGACAGGGGGAGTTTTGCTGGGAATGCTTGTTGCTCTAAATCACATTGCAGACTATTTCTCTAAGGGCATTACAGAGACATGTGTTTCACTGTCTGGGTGTCGGAGTGTTTCCTGCTCTGCTCTGTGTGTCCACTCACTGTGTGAATAATGACCACTGCCTGACTGCTTAACGTTCAGCCCTGGCTCTGCATTAAGTGTGTCAGGCGAACCCTTAGCAGTGTTTAAACCGTGTGTGTGCGACTGTGCGTGTGTGTGTGCGTGCGTGCGTGCGTGGGAGAGAGCATAGGTGAACCTTGGACTATAATAAGCTAGCAGATCTATGAACTCACAATGCGTTGCAGCATGACTTGTAGATCTTCTGTTTTCTGCAAAGGGATTTGGTGTTGAGGTGTACTGTAAGTGGTTTAGTCTCTCTCTGTGTGTGTGTGTGTGTGTGTGTGTGTGTGTGTGTGTGTGTGTGTGTGTGTGTGTGTGTGTGTGTGTGTGTGTGTGTGTGTGTGTGTGTGTGTGTGTGTGTGTGTGTGTGTGTGTGTGTGTGTGTGTGTGCGTGCGTGCGTGCGTGCATGTACCGTATGTGTGTGTGTGTGTGTGTGTGTGTGTGTGTGTGTGTGTGTGTGTGTGTGTGTGTGTGTGTGTGTGTGTGTGTGTGTGTGTGTGCGTTCGCCTATTGTACTGTACCTGTGAGTACTAGTGCAATCCCATTAACAGCAAACACAGTTTTATCACTGATTCAGTTGTTGCTCTGTCTGTGTACCTTTGTGCACTTCTGTTATACCTTTGCATTAGTACCCATGCATGGACACACACATACACACACATGCACATGACGTCAACATTTTCAGACAGCATTGAAAATAGTAAAAAACTAATATATATATATATATATATATATATATATTATAGACGATCGATGTGTTGTGAGCTTTTGGAATGTGTATTTTTGGTGAATGCTTGTGTATGTTGTGGCGTGCAACTAAGTATGAATCAGGCATAACTCTAACCCTATAATAGGTTTGGTGTAGAGGTAAAAAAAGAGCAGACCAAGTACAGAGTGAAAGGTCAAGTTTACTAAGTATCGACAATTTAAGATTTCAAGTGGTTAAGTGTCAAACAAGTCTATGAATCTATCTGTGAAATCGATGAGAATCTCCATCACAACATTTTTGTGTCTCACAATGTCTATTTCTCAAATTATACTACTTTCGGGGACATTTGGCCGTCACATAGTAGTAGAAGCACACACACACACACACACACACACACACACACACACACACACACACACACACACACACACACACACACACACACACACACACACACACACACACACACACACACATGCTCAGCCCGTCCATGAGAAAAAAGAAAAGATTTAAATAGTTATCTTGGCGGTGGCGGGCTTCCAGGTTACGCAAACACGTGAAGATTACGAGCCAACAACACAACAAACTGTGGGAAAGGATGATAAATCGCTGCGCTTGTTACCACACCTCAGACACACACACACACACACACACACACACACACACACACACACACACACACACACACACACACACACACACACACACTCCCCTGATTACAAAGGGCTGTAAATGATAGTGGGAGAGTGGCTGCTAAAAGCACAGCTCCCTGCAATAACACACAACGGCGCTACATGGCTTCTCATTTACTCGTTTACCTCCATAGCCCATAGGGCTGGGGATGCAATCACTGCGGGAAGAAGTACTCGGATTTCTTTATACTTAAGTAGAAGTAGCGATACCTACTGTACCACAAGTAAAAGGCCTGTGTTCAAAAATGTTAGTTGAGTAAATGTACTAAAGTGTTGGTGTCAAAATGTAGTTACAGTACCAAAGTAAAGTTTCTGAATTTGTCAGATATAGCAGATCTACAAGCTCACAACGCAACACATTGTGGATCGGCTATTTTTGCAAAGTATAACATATGGCGTATGGGCTAAATGCTAATGTTTTGTATACATTTGCAAAGTAATTAGATACTAAAGCTGCCAAATTATTGAAGTAAATGAGTACAATATTTGCATCTGAGAGGTAGAAGTTTAGAAGTACTGACAAATGGTAACAATCTGAACAACATCAAAACTGTACGGTAATTGAGTAAATGTACTTTAGATTACGTCCCGCCACTGCACACAATGGCGCTACACCGGCTTCTCATTTACCTCCTTAGCACCAGGCTGAGCTGCAATTAACCTCCCCTCTATGGCTTCGCTGACATCCTAGTGCATTATTCTGAGAACTGGGACAGCGAGAAGAATCATTAGCCTTGGCCTGGGGTAGGGCTATACTGTAGCCTTATCCAAAAAAGAACGGGGCTGAAGAGAGAAAAGGCATTGAGTGTCACGTAGCATTCGAGGAGTCTTAAACGGCCCGATTACAGTGAAGCCTGAGTCTCACCAGAGGCTGTGACCTGGTTGCCTTTGTTATAAGCGTGGGTCTCGTTTACCTGCCTCTCGCTGCAGAGCTTATGGCTTTTATGCCTGATTTGTAATGAAAATAGTAGACCTACAAGCCCGCAACATGCCGTGGTGTGACACGTCGCAAGCTTTGTAGATCAGCTATTTCCGGGGGCGCGGCACGGCCAGGTCTATCTGGTCTATACCAGATAGACCTGGTATAGACCCGATATGAATGTTTGTAAACAAACGTGTAGGGCGGTATTTCCGGGAAGAATGTCTATGGATGGCCTAGCGGTCCAGGCGCATATGTACCACATAGGCTCTGATGCGTGACAGCATGTCGAGGGTTTGAGTCCCGTTCCCGACGACCTTTGCTGCGTGTTACTCCCCATTTCCTGTCAGTCTACTACTGTCCTATCAATAAAGGCATGAAAGCCCAAAAACTAATCTTAAAAAAGGAATGTCTATGGATGGATATACGGCGACACAATATAAAATAAAGTGTCCGGGACATTAGCTATGTCTAGTTTGTCAACCATTTTAACAAAAATAATGCATGTTGCAAGTGTCCTGTTCTACCTGAAATTAGGTTAATTACCGTTCTCTATACATTTTAGTTGTGGTGATGTCATGGTGATTTGGTCTACTGTATGAATCACGGTGTTCAAATTATCAGGGAGTCACAACGCTACAGTATACGAAATGGTGAACTGTGGCCACTGTCCAGCTACACTGCCGTCGAGCCACCATTAATGACGTTTTGCTCAAGCACTCGTCAACGAAAAGGGTTAAATAGCACAGAGAAGGGGCTAATGGCAAGAATACGATTTTCTTCCGTTTACGGAACAAAATTGCGGGAAGTTAGAAGGAGAGTGGAAATGGTTTGACAATGTCATTGGAATACTGAAAAACTTTACTGTAATTTGTAGCATGTGAGCTAAAGATGCTGTGGTTTAGGCCTGGTATCTGATTGATTGATTTATTCATATATTGATTTTGGTGATAGCACAGAAAAGAGCACATCGTGACATATGCTGTCACAACACCAAAGACTTATATCCATTGTGGTCCTCTGGACATATTGTTTTGAGTTTCAGCGTGGTCCCTGTGACACAGCAGCTTTGATACAGAATGTGGTCATCACCTAATGTACTTCTCTCTATCAAACATTTACATTTCAAGGACCTCCAGTTTGATATGCATCATGGACCCTCATTTCGTACAATGTTCTATTTCTGGGACCCCAGTCTACATTGTAAAATCCTAACTCTGAGAGTGTAGAAAATGGAACCAAGTACACTCTCAGAGTTACAGACCTGTGACTTCTCAAGGACCCCTGGTGGTCCACTTTGAGAACCGCTGATATAATGTATTAACCACCACCTTTAAATAAGAGACTGACTCCCTTTGCCTCTTCAATTTCCTTTTTAATACAGTATCTGGCTTAAAGTCCTGTTCGCAATTTGGTGTTAGGGGAGTTTCTCACCTGAACTGAGTCAGTGGGTCCCTAGACATGGAAAATCACCGAGGTGCTCGTCCGCCATAGTGCCACGAATGGCGCAATGGCCAAATCAAATATGGCTGCCATCGGCTATGATGAAAATCCAACTTTTCTGTTTCTGGGTGTATATGCACATGTAATACCTTCATTTGGACTAATTTGGCTATGGGGAATTCATTTCTGATATTGTTTTGACCATTTTGGGTGATTTGGACCTCAAAAGGTCATGGTCAAGGTCATTTTGCTATTCCGAAGACCGTGGGCCATAACTTGGCCATTGTTAGGAGTAAAAACAGGTGCAGTAGCTCTAAATCAACTAATGCTGACTTGTATAATTCATTTCTGACATTGTTTTGACCATTAAGGATCATCTTGTCTTTGAAATATCAATGTCAATGCCATTTTTCAAAAACGATTTTGTTCATTACTTGCACTTTTATAGTATTTTTTGTAAGTTTGTTACTATTTTATAGTAAGTTTGTTTTGTTTATAACAAAATACATACTAGTGAGAAATACAACAAGTAAACATCCACATTTAACTTTAAAGGGGGGTTTTAAATGGGTGTTTAAATGAGCAGATAAGACTATTTACGAATAAAAGTGACAAATAAAATTACACAACAAAATCACACACAACATTAAATAACAATTTCCCTCAAAGTGCACCATATTGTGATTGTGTGCATGCAAGTTAGTATGAGGTGTTTTTACAGGATGGATTTGTCATTGTTCCATGGCAAAATATGATGCACAGAACTCCATCAGTGTCGAGTGTCTTGCTTCAGACATGGCAGGAGTGTACTAAAGTCAAAGTGCTCCTTCCATCCATCAGAGCTTGACATTGACTTTTTGAGGCAGTTATCCTTTGGACAAGTATATTTCCCATTCACTTGTCCGGGGACAAAAGTCACTTGTCCGGATAAAAATGTCATACATTGAAATAATAACAAAAGGACGGCTAATGACCCCCCTTGCTCCCTCCACTCCATAGTATGGGCACTTGTCCTGGACAACAGGACAAGCCTTTATGTCATGCCCTGTTCCATTTTCCATTGGCTCTAGTCTTTCCTCAGGTTCCTTGGCTGTTGCAAGCAGGTGGCAAGAAACGCGCTAGAAAGGTGCCTTGTTGGTCTCAGCAGTTGTACTTCTCTGCTACCAATACTGTGTCTTGTTCTGTCAAGGTCTTTGCCTCTCCAAAGTTTGTTAGATATTGTACTCGGTCAGAAGCCATAACTACATGTTTAATCCTCACCTGGCCCATGCAGTCATCTCCTGTCTCCAAGGCATATGTGCCTTGATCACTGTCTTGGCTAGTGGTGCTCCAAGATGAGACTGCTTGATGCAGTAGAAGTGAGTCTCACCAGAGCCATGCTGCTGCCAGATCTCCTTCATCCCCAGTGCTTGGAAATATTGGGTGTAATATAGCAGTAATGTGAAGGAGACAACAACTCTCTGGGGTCCGCTCATAGTTCCGACATCCCATTATTCTGACCATTAAGGTTAGTGAAGGTTAGGGATAGGCTTAGTTATAATGGAGGCTGAACATGCACCAGGTGTCAGCCTCCTCAATCCTATTCAAGATGTCTGGGATCTCTTCTCCACTAGCGACATCATCAACAGAGACAACAGAGCTGATAATGGTAAATGGACTGCATTTACAGTATATAGCGCTCTTCTCCAAAGCACTGTACAATGTATTTCACATTCGCCCATTAACACACACATTCACACATACATTCACACCATGAAACCATGCAAGGTGCTCACCGGGAGCAGTTAGGGGTTCAGTGTCTTGCTTAAGGACACTTCGACAAATAAGCAGGAGGAGCCAGAAATCAACCCTGGAACCTTCAGATTCCAAGGCAGCCGTTCTACTTACATCGCCACAAGCTTGAATGGACACCATATTCCGAACACACAGCTGGAGAGCTGTGTGTTCTCCTCAGACACCCAGAATTTGTAAAGTTGATGAGGGATGGGTGCGTCTGTTATCTCTGATGATGATGAGTGGCTCCATGCAAAAGGGGCTGGAGGTGAAGAGATCCCAAAGATTGAACTAGATTGAGGAGGCTGTCACCAAGCTGCTGGTACATGTGGAGTCAACTGGCCCTATTATAACTAAACCTACCCATAACCCTAACCTAATGGAGGGAATAATGGGTCGCCAGGATTATGAGTGGACCCCAGAGAGTTGTCGTAGTGATACTTCCAAGCACTGGGGATTAAGTAGATCTGGTAGCAGTATGGCACTAGGTGTGCAGCGGGCCATGCTTCTACAGCATCAAGCAGTCTCTCCTCTTGGAGCACCACTAGCCAAGACAGTGATCAGGAGACATATGCCTTGGAAACTGGAGATGACTGCATGGGCCAGGTGGGGACTAAGCATGCAGCTATGGCTTCTGACCGAATACAATATCTACAGTAACAAACTTTGGAGAGGCAAAGACCTTGACAGAACAAGACACAAGCATTGGTAGCAGAGAAGTACAACTGCTGATACCAACAAGGCACCTTTCTAGTGCATGTCTTGCCACCTGCTTGCAACAGCCAAGGAACCTGAGGAAAGACTAGAACCAATGGAACATGGATGGATGCAAGGAACACTTCGACTCTCGAGGATATGGCTGCCTTGCTGATGGATATCGGTGCATCATATTTTGCCATGGAACAATGGCAAATCCATCCTGTAACAACACATCATACTAACTTGGATGCACACAATCACAATATGGTGCACTTTGAGGGAAATTGTTATTTAATTTTGTGTGTGCTTTTGTTGTGTGATTTTATGTGTCACTTTTATTCGTAAATAGTCTTATTTGCTCATTTAAACACCCATTTAAAACCCCCCTTTAAAGTTAAATGTGGATGTTTACTTGTTGTATTTCTCACTAGTATGTATTTTGTTATAAACAAAACAAACTTACTATAAAATAGTAACAAACTTACAAAAAATACTATAAAAGTGAAAGTAATGAACAAAATCGTTTTAAAAAAATGGCATTGACATTGATATTTCAAAGACAAGATGATCCTTAATGGTCAAAACAATGTCAGAAATGAATTATACATGTCAGCATTAGTTGATTTAGACTTACTGCACCTGTATTTACTCCTAACAATGGCCAAGTTATGGCCCACGGTCTTCGGAATAGCAATGACCTTGACCATAACCTTTTGAGGTCCAAATCACCCAAAATGGTCAAAACAATATCGGAAATGAATTCCCCACACCACAATTAGTCCAAATAGAGGTATTACATGTGCATATACTACCCAGAAACAGAAAAGTTGGATTTTCATCATAGCCGATGGCAGCCATATTTGATTTGGCCATTGCGCCATTCGTGGCACTATGGCGGACGAGCACCTCGGTGATTTTTCATGTCTAGGGACCCACTGACTCAGTTCAGGTGAGAAACTCCCCTAACACCAAATTGCGAACAGGACTTATTAGGATTTTTAGGGGCGGCATAGCTGAATGGTTAGGGAGCCCGCCTGGCAAACCAGAGCCCCTGGTTGTCCCAGGTTCGATTCCAGGCCAGGGTAGCAATGTCGTTGTGTGTCCCTGAGCAAGACTCTTAACCCCTAATTGCTCACGCGCCCCTTGTGGGCAGCGAATCAGCTGGGTTGGGCTGAAAATACATAATTTCCCTTGCGGGAGGAAATAGGTATCTATTATAATTATTTTATTATTCATTTGATTCAGCAATTCCTCGCGTCACACCCGCCACGCAAGCGACAAATGGCGGGCGTCATTCTGAACCCTTGTGTCACCAGCTTCCATTGAAAATCACCTGTAGACTGCCCTGTTGCTTTGTTGCCATTGCGTGTTAGATGTTCTCTGCACACACGCAAGAGTGAGCTGACAGAGCCTCTGCATCTTGCTCAAGGACACGTTGGCTGTTGATGGTCACAGCTACTGTATAACAGAACTAAAAACGTTGCACAGACCCAGGGCGGCGTCTAGCCGAGGCCTACGGCAAGGGTCTAGCAGATTGATTGATTGATTGATTGAAGACTTTATTAGAAGTTTGCATAGGAAAAGGTACAGTTTCATGACGGTACAGTTCACTGGTACAAGGTCTACTAAAAGGAGATCCATGAAAAGACTAAGCTTATTTCCACTGGAAACCATTGAAGTATCTCATATAACATTGAATGACAGACAAATAGAACACAGTACTATGCAGTAGATATGTAAAGAAAAACAAAATAGAAGACAGTAAGTCAAAACAAACAGTATATACAAAGAAGGGGCAGGGGAGGGTAGGGTTGGGCTAGATTCTTTTTTACCAGTTGCGAACGGCTGCTGCCTGTAAGTGGTTTTTCAGGGCAATTTTAAAGGATGCTAGTGATCCACACTCAGAGGTCTGCTTTGGTGCCAAAGGCACCACGTTATCTTTTTTTCTTTCAAAGACCGACAGAAGCCATTGAGGAAGTATTTGCGGAATAGTTTTGAAGGAACGAATTCGGCCAGGGCGAGGAGGTACAACATACAGTAATGTGAAAACATCCTGTATGTTGTGGTGCCGTTATTTTGCATCCTTCCTACTCATGCTATTTGACGTCACATAACACAATAGGGCTTTCATATTCAATGTTTGTCCCTTCATAGGGAGGGAAAGTCTGCGTTTGTCTCGAAATGTCAAATTGATAAAAAAAATTAAATAAAGGAAATCAGGGAGAGGATGTTATGGGGATATAAATCTGTGTGTGTGTGTGTGTGTGTGTGTGTGTGTGTGTGTGTGTGTGTGTGTGTGTGTGTGTGTGTGTGTGTGTGTGTGTGTGTGTGTGTGTGTGTGTGTGTGTGTGTGTGTGTGTGTGTGTGTGCGCGCGCGCGCGCGCGTGCGCATGCACCCATCCACATGTATCTGTGTGTATGTGGTTTAGCACATCCTTCTGCGTCATAGGTGCTCTAAATCAACTTACTACATTTGTTGACAGTTTTGTGAATGACTAGGGTTATGTTGTATGCAACTTGTTGTGTCTTGTTGTGACTGCAAGTTATACAGAGAGGGAGAAAGAATCAGGGGTAGTTTGTAATTGCCCTACATGGGACTGTGTGGTGCACTCCAACTCACTGAGTCACCGTACAAGCCGCTGGGTTTACCATCTGGTCCAGCATAAGTCAGTCATTTTCTTTTATTGAGCATATCTTGTTTTTCAAAGAAGCACAGCATTACACAACCCACCCACCCGTGCACATCAGACCACCCTCCTGAACCCTCTCCACCTTTTCACTTCGGTTTCACTCCGACTCCTTTTGGGGCTTTCCTTTTGGGGCTTTGAGCTGAATTTATCTATCTATCAGTCCGTTTTTGTAAGTAAACGTCATGGCAGATTTTGACCAGGACTTCTTCAATTCAAATCAAATGAATCACCAAAGCCCTCTAGCTAGACTTGAGTTGTCTCTGTACTTGGAGCACTTGTTTCCCTCTACATCTCTTCTGCCGTTGTGAGCTTGTAGATCGTATTATTTTTGTTGTTGTTGTTGCGAATTTTCTCCACCAAATAAGGATGCTGGCAGGGTGTCCTTATTAATCAGAGCATTAACCCTGAAGGCTGAAGTCTTAGGGGGTGGCAGTGTCTCAGGTTCTAAGAGTTGCCGTCTTAGAACACGGAGGGTTCCTGAAGGGTTCCCAGTTCGATTCTAGGCTCCCCCAGAGTTAGTGTTGAAGAGTCCTTAAGCAAGGCTCTGAACCCCTAGTTGTTCCTGGTGAGCAGGTTCGTGCCTTGCATGGTTTCCTCCGCCATCGGTGTATGAATGTGTGTGTGAATGGGTGAATGTAATGCACAATCTCTGTAAAGCGTTTGGTTGAGGTTTGGGTTGTCTTGCCTCATATAACTCAAAAGGTGTGCGAGAAATAAGAAGAATATTGCTCCATTTTGATTGAATTCCTCATTGTTTCTCATTGACTTACGGGTGAAACAGCTGTCAAAGTCACTCTTTTAGCCTGTAAACGTATGCAAACAAAGCTGATTCTGACAGTATAGATGGAACATCACACAACTGTTTGTTTTTTAAATAAAATGTCAACTTCCTGGTTGATTTTGGCATTTTTATTGGAAAGAAAACCTGGACTGGATCTGTGGATCTGGTTCCACAACTTCAAATTGTAAAATCAATCTTTTTTTCTTTTTCTTTTTTTTTACCGAAGCTTTTTGATGACAAAAATCTCAGGTTACCATGCCGTCCTTAAAAAAGAAGCCATAATGCGTTTGAATTCTGCTCTTGTAAGAGCACATGTCACATTTCTAAATTGGCTGATATGGAAGACATACATTGACCTCACTCCATTTTCTCTGGGTCTTACAATACAAGCATTAGTTATTTTGTAATAACTAAAACTGTTTTATTTGGTGGATGTGTGTAATTCTACTACACCTTACAGTTGGTAGGCAATACCCGGATTGGATCTGGATTAGGATCCATTTATCAATAACTTTGTCAGAGTAGGAGTAGCCTCGTTTGAAATGGCCGGAATTATTTTGGAATTAAACTTTATTTTTGTTATTTCTATCATTAATATTATTGATTTATTCATTCATTTATTTGTTCTTTACAAGACATGTACAACAGGTCACACTCCCAGAAGTCTTTTGTTTTGAGTACATTTCACTTAGGGAATTTGATCCATCCAAATATACTGCATGTACTGTACTTCCAGCCAGAGCGAGCTGTTCAGTCTATTTAGAATGTATTGGCAAACAAGAGAGAGAGAGAGAGAGAGAAAGCGTGAGAGAGAACGAACAGAGAGTCTGAGCGAGAGCAGCGAGAATACACAGATAAAGAGAGAAAATAGGGCAAAGTGGGAAGAGAGAGAGAAAGAGCAGAGAGGAAAAAGGGAAAGGCAGAGTGAAAGAAAGCAGAAAACAGAGAGAGAGTTGGGTGGACAGCCAGAACACTCCCCATTACGCTGTTGAGAAGCGCCGACCGATCAGTTCATCATGAAGCATTGATGTTGGGATGTGTGGTTCCTGGAACCGACAGTCTCCCCCCTGCTTCCCAATCACCGGCCTGTTAAAGTAGGGGTACGGGAATGTGGGGGCGTTTTACTGTAACACACACGGCCCTCTGGCGAGCTCTGAAGCAACGCAATGCTGGAAGACCTGGCCATTTGCTCGACTGTAGACACGCACAGCTATTCAAAAAGTACCGCACACACACAGACACACACACACACGCACACGCACACGCACGCACGCACGCACGCACGCACGCACGCACGCACGCACGCACGCACGCACGCACGCACGCACGCACGCACGCACGCACACACACACACACACACACACACACACACACACACACACACACACACACACACTCACATGCATGCACACACCCTCTAAAACCCCAAAGACGCACATTGAAACCAGTGCTGACACCAATCGGAAACACACAGACACATGCACGCACTCACGCACGCATGCATGTACACGCACACCCTCTCAAATCCCAAAGACGCACGTGAAAAAACGGCACGCACACCGATCGGAAAAACACTATGGCCTCACACTCACTGCCCTTGTCCTAACCTTGCCGGAGGTCCAGTCGCATCACCTGAAACCCAGAATTAAGCTCACAACGTGACGCGGATGCAACACGTTCGTGAGGCTGCAGCTCGTGGCGCCATCGTCATACACGACGAAGTACAATTGGGGGCTTCATCCTCCTGGCCTGCGATGGTTTCCACATGTGGCCAGGAGACACGCCTGGGTGATCAGCCCGCACTCAGGGACGTCCAGCACGGGAAGCCACATGCCAAGAGTGACATTTCCTAATTGTACGTTGATCCCTTAAAAAAACACAGCGGAACACGTTATGCCCCGTGTCTCCCTTCGTCTCCGCTATTTGGCCAGGCCGGTGACACGCCAGCACTGATTGAATATAATTGCACGGTGACCCTCTAAAAACAGGAAAAGTGAAAGCCACGCAGGTTATGCAACAAGTTATTCTTAAGTTATACTACGTCGCATGGCGGCGGTCGCTCCTGGAAAATAGCAGATCTACGGCCAGGTATGTACACTTGCAACACAGCCATTTCCGGCGAGTGATGCCTTAACTAATTAAATGGGTTAAGACAAGATTTCTCGTCGTTTAAATCCAAGGCTCAGACCGCTAAAGGCGAGAGTTCCTCGTCATTTCGGTTTTCAGTGGTTTACGATAGAGGGAGCTCTTCCGCAGCCTGTGAACGATCCCAGGAACGTCGAAGAAGATTAGGGCTACTGTCTGGCCCCCACCAACCCCAGTAATAATGGTGATATACTGTAAGAGCAGCAACAACACTAGTATATCGTCGTTTTCGGGGGGAAACCTCGTATCTCCAAATTTGTACGTTCTTTCCCAAAGTAAAGCCCTGCTTCATCATACAAGGCTGTCGCACAAAAGTAGTGAAAACAGCAGATCTACAAGCACACAACGCCTCGCGATGCGAGGCGTTGTGTGCTTGTAGATCGGCTGTTTTCACTAGTTTAAATCATTTTTAGAATGATAAATGCAAAACAAACAGGTTTTGGACATACAAGATTTTCAGCCGACAACAACGATATCTGAACTGTCGCTGGAGTAGCGGGAACGCCACAGTCTCCCCCTGCAATGTTGTGGCCCTCGGCTTGGTACCCAAGACATAATTCGGCCCTTGGGGAAAACTAATTGGGGAACCCTGTGTTAAGCATTCCGACGACATCCCACCGTGAGTGAGTTTTAATAATGCCACACTGTAGCCCTTTTAAAAAGACCAATGGAATCGGTAATGCTCGGTAAAGGACAGACTGCAGCCACGGCCAAACTCCACCCATCCGTGCTGTTACCAGTTTATAAAGCAGGGCTTGAGTCAGAGGAGGATTTGTGATTTGTTTCCAATTAGAACGTCTGTGAGTCAGTGTCGGGAGGCACGCCAGATTAGACAGAGGGCCATTTGAATGTTTCTCTTTAGGGATGGATGGGGGCCGTGCAAAAATAAATTGCACCACTCTAACGGCCGCCTTTCCATTCGATTTTTGCACCAACATGTTGGAGTGTAAGGTAAATACATGTCACCCTACATCACCCTCTGGCTTCCTGTTGCCTGAGTACACAGCACCTCTCCACATACACACGAAGCCCCCACATGTTGGCATCATGACAACAGCACGTCACTAATGACACGACGAGTCAAAATGTTGACTCCATTAGTCATAACCGGCATGTGAAGTAAACTAACTTCAAACACCCCTCGTTCTCTCTAGTTCTCTCTCCGTCTCGTTGCTTTTTTGCCTTTCCCTTGTTTTTTTCTTTTGTTAATTCCTTTGTTCTTTCGTTCTTTGTGTTACTTCTGTCTTCCTCTTTCCCTCTATCGTTCTTGCATTCGGGGCCTGAGATTTGACCAATTAACAAGCAGGCCACATCAGAGCTTAGCGGCAGCGACTAATCAGTGGAGAGCAGAGAGCAGAGGAGGAGGGGAGGGGGGGATGGTGGCAGTCTGTCATTTACTTTACTTCTTTTTTTCCCAGGGAGCCTGTGGCTAATCTCCCCCCGAGAACCAAAGTATAACCAAAACACACAAGAAAAATCCTTTTCTTTTTTCACTCCCAGGCCACATCTCCCAACCCCAGAATGAATTGAATGAGGGGCAAAACCTCTACAGTCATGCCAGCAGCTCTTTAGCAATATTGAATAAGGTGACCTCTCGCTGGAGGTTAAATGGATGGCTGTTGGAGTTCAGCCGGTTCACCAGATGACCTATTTTTCTGATTCTCTGTGGGGACCCTTCAAAAATGAAGTCTCTGGTTCCACTTGCCCCGAGGGCTTGAATCCAGGACGCGCCCCGACCACGTCCAGAACTCCTTTATGCAATCATTAGAAAAAAGAGATCTAATCATGTGAATCACGGATCCACATGGGAACGACATCGCTCCAATGTGGATATCGGACTTCATGTAACATACTCTGATGTATGACTCAAGATTTGTGCAAGGTTTCAACCCAACCATGCAGAGCCATGCTTGGTTTTCAAGATTAGCACACAGACACACAGATGCACACACACACACGCGTGCGCACAGTCGCACGCGCACACATGCACGCACAGTCGCACACAAACACACACATCCTTTTATAGCCTCCTGCAGAGCCTAACCGTAATACATAATTTATGTACATTTAAAAAATATATATATTTCACGTCAGAGTTTATAAAGGAGCTCAGATGTTATTTCCCCATCACTGTGGTTCTCATTTATTGCTGATACGTACAGTCTATCACCTTGTAAAGGCTTATGACCTGATTCTGAAAGTCTCTGTTTAACGTCATGTATAAGATGGCGGTCATGTTAAATTTGTAATTCTTTTTACTCAAATGTATTCCTGAAATTGTTGGCTGTTGTTCTTGATGGCGAGTGCTGAATTGTGAAAGTACTCAAGTTCAAACTCGAAAATTCCCACGAGTGGGAGTGAGCGGTGCCGTATTCTATACAGTAGTACACAGTATCATTTCAAACACTTCAAGGCTTCTCAACAGCGCCATTTGAAGGTTGGTCACCCAGCGGTATTGCAGCTTTACTGATACGGACAGACAATTTGGGGGGGGGGGGGGCTTTATTATTATTGATAGGACAGTAGGCTGACAGGAAAAGGGGACAGAGATGGGGAGTGACACACAACAAAGGCAGGACTCGAACCTGCAACATGCTGTCAGGTTACATTGCAGTGTATAGGTGCCTGGACCTGAAAAGGGTTGAGAACCACCGTTATATAGGATTGAAATGGTCTATGTTCCATCTCAAATTAGCTTTCAGTGTCTCACCTGGACCCAATGAGCTGGCCAGGGTTCTAGCTCACCTCCTCTACCCAGTGTACAGGTGCAGCCACTAGGCCGTGCTGTTATCAAAACCACAAGTTCAAGTTCAATAGAGTTGATAGGAATGTGTACGCTTGGTAACAAACAACAACGTCAATACACAATAACAACATAAAACAAATAGTAGAACATTCTAATTAGTCCAAATGTTTACAGGATCCCTGCATGTATGAAATTGTAGAGTGGTAGTGAAGATTAAGGTACCTAATGGTTTGGAGGTAACCTCTGTTCCCGAAACATCATGTTCTGCTTTTATGTTTCTGCAACAGTGAACACATTTGTTTAGTTTTTGGTGGTGCCTCTATTGGTCTAAAATGAATATCTCTTGTCTTAACACACCTGGTCAGTGGAAAAGTCGACTCGGAGAAATGAATTGCTTTCGAGCTTCAGTTTATACTTGTACACTTGCAATGATTTTTGCTGCTATCTCCACAATATGGCAGATTCCAGATGCAACCAGTTATGAATGGAGCTGCAGTCAAAGGGGAGAAGGAAGGGGGAGGCTGTGCGCCTGTGGAGGTTTTCTGCTGTCATAATTGAGCTTGACACGGTTTTCATCAGCATGACAAAACCAAGCTGGAGGTATTGGATTCTAGACTAGGGGTTCCCAAACTCTTCCATAGCAAGGACCCCCAAATAGACATAATCCTCTGGCTGCAGCCTGGCAGTCCCCCTCTGGGCCGCGGCCCCCACATTGAAACCACTAGGCCATGGGGAGACATGAGAGAGAGCTTGGGATGATTTGGAGAGCGAGCAAACATTGGGAAGGGAAAGGAAGGCCGGGGGTCTGAATGGGGTTCACTGCAGCGTAGCTGGAACCCATCTCATTTCCAGTTTTCAGTGAAAAACCGAGCGATGGGGGATTCTCTTCCAGCTTCTTAAGTGCTCTCTCTCTCTTTCTCTGACAGAGTGTCTCTTATGTGGCTTCCTCTCACAAGACATGCCTGGAGTGAGACTCGGCAGGCCGCAGGCCTCAACCCTGGCGTGGCTTTGTTGTTCTCCTAGGGACGTGGGGAGGAACTGAGGGGGCGCTGAGGCTTTTTAGGAGGAAGGGGGATCATAGGAGGTCTCTGGTGGGAGAGGGATGGAGGGAGGGAGGGAGGGGTACGCAGACAGCTATCCTCCTCTAGGTTTTTGCGGGAGGGTTTCTTTGGAGAGGTTTTGTGTGTGTGCGGAGGGGAACTATGAAGACAGATATCCTGGGCTGTTGGAGATAGCCCAGGCCTGGATTCAATAACAGAGAGAATGGGAGAAGGACTGGTGGTTCCCATAATGTCACCACTCCACCACAGACCCCAGACCCAGCCAAGACCTGTCATTATGGTGTTCTGGGAGTGGGGAGAGGGGCTGAGGCTCTGCTCTGACAGACCCGCTGTTATGTAGATGCAGTCGCACGCATAGGCGCGCACGCGCACTCACACATGGTGTATGCTGTGCTCGCACTTGATCTTTCACTTTATGTATGCATAATCGTGTTTGCACATAAATGAGTGCGCTAACATATACATAACGGTGGTGAAAGTATTCCACTCCCAATTTTTCAAAATGTTTTAAACCTTTTCAAAAATAGCTGATCTGCAAGCTCACATCGCAACGCGTGTGAGCTATTTTTGAAGAGCCAAAGTATAAAATAGTACTTGAGTGGTTAATGTACAGCATGTTTTTGTATTAATAATCGAAATCTGCAAAGTCACTATAGTAACTTAAACCGTCAAAATATTGTAGTGGGGTAGGAAGTACCATATTTGTCTCTGAGATATAGTGGAGTAGAAATATAAATGCATAAATCAAAGTATAAATCAAGAAATAGAAGTAAGACTAAAGTAAATGTAGCTCATCATTGTCCTTAAGTACAGTACTTGAGCAAATGTACTTTCTACCAGTGACTCACACTAAACAAGCAAGCATTGACTTTTAAGTACACATGCATTGTATGCTTGTGTACACGCACGCACGCACGCACGCACGCATGCACGCACAGACACACAAACACGCACGCACGCACGCACGCACGCACACACACACACACACACACACACACACTTTGTCAATTAGAAATATGATCTGAAACACTATTCCATGCATAGTACTCGCCTTACCAGGGCTCAATTAAAATTCCGGTCATTTCATAAGTCAGTTTATGTCCTCCACTTATGTAATAACATTACCGTACTTTCACTGTAGGCTACTGTAGGCTATATTGCAGGGCAAAGTACAACGGAGAGTAAACAAGGCAAATTGTTATCAATAAAACATTCAGAAGGAGAGGTCAGTGAAGACATTTCACTTAATCTTACAAGTGAAGCATTATTGTCACTCTCCATTGACAGATGCAGGAAATCCCCATATGTTCAGCTCAGACACACACAAACAAACACACACGCACGCACACACGCACACACGCCACACACACACACACACACACACACACACACACACACACACACACACACACACACACACACACACACACACACTCACACACTGCGACACACCCACACACACACACACACACACACACACACACACACACACACACACACACACACACACACACACACACACACACACACTAACAACTGTGTGTGCTTCATTTCCATTCTGTGACACAGGATGAAAATCCTATACTGCTGTGATTTCTAGCTCTCGGGGAGAGTTGTCCGTGTTCACAAATTACTGACCGATAACCGTCCAAACACATAATCATCCTAGTATTAACATTGCAGTCCAATATTCTGTCGCAGGACACACTAAACTGCATAGGGCATCAATGTGGGGCCCAGATCGAGTCCCCTACGGGCCCTTGGGGGGGTTCCAGGGGGCCCCCAGTTAAGTGATTGATAGTCAGGAGCCAAATGGACCCTTACACATCTGTAAATGGGATCTGCAAGGTTCAAATGAACCCGTGGTTCCATTTGTACACTCCCAGTGTTATGGCGGTCTGTAGCCTAATGCAAAACTGGGGGTCCTTGAAAGTACAAAGTATTGGCATACTGTATAGGGTCTACCAACCAAAAAATTTGACCTAAAGCAAAAACAGAAAAGATAATAGCCTCTCGTCATCTCTACACAATGATTTAGCCAAAGGCAGTGCAATCGTAGTTCCAAGCTATGGGATGTATTTAATCTTCTTAACACATAATTATAAGTATAATTCGCTGCTTTGGACTGTCATCAGGTGTGGTTCTAGTGACTCTGGCCTTGACTACTGGTAGTTGCATTGGATGTCTGAACATAACCATAACTTTGCCATGCCAATTGCCAAACTTGGACACATACAGAAACAAATGCTTTTCATACATCAATCAATGTGGTGGATGATTTTGTCATGGTTGAGACTTTATGACACTTTGTGCCTCATTCATTGACATTGTCTTGTCTATGTTTTGTAATGTTATATGTATTAAGTTCCCTGGTCTAGTTTCATTGGTTCTATGTTCTTGTTTGTCCCCAGCTTTATCTAATTTGCAATCATGTCCATATGAGTCTTCTTCTCCAGTTAGTTCTGGTTGGACTGTTTGACTTCCTGTTAGTGTCTGTGTCTTTGTTACCGGTGTGTCACCTCTCCTGTACTTACCATATCTTACAGGTTGAGATGGGGACATTCAAAATGCAGCCGTGGGCCTATTCAAGTCTGTCCATGCGCTACATTTTAGAGGAGAACTAATGAAGGATATCGGTAAGTGCCCTTATTCCTTGTATCTGATATGGGAGCGTACTTATGTTCCCTATTGTTAAACCCAAACCTTAACCGCATCACCAACCCTAAACACCCTCCAGTGTTTCATACACAGCCATTTTAAAAAATATATATATTCTTGTTTTTACCATGATGGTTATGGACACAATAATGTCTTCCCATAATGACAAATTAAGTGAGTTGTTGCTAAAAAGGCATGAGAAGAAAAATAAATACTGTACATGGATAGAGAATAGCAGTTGTAGTAGTGGTAAATGGTAAGGAAATTGTTCCTTGCATGTCCACTAGATGGCAGCTTTGGCTCCGGTATCAACGATAGTAAAACAGCTGATGTAATAACTTTTGTAGAGGGCTGGTTGCTAGTAGACAGCAGATGTGACTTGCAGTGTAAGGCTTATCTCAAAGGTTTTAGAAAAGCAGAGGAAGAGAGTGTGAGAGTAAGGCATGTGGTACGAAGAGCACTGGTTCATGGTAAGGTCAAGGTCAAGGACCTCCAAATGTACTGTATATATATTTTGCCAGAGACCATCTGCAAAGAGAAGATTTCCCAACCTTTGCATTCAAATAGCCCAAGGATAAAATCGGGTTCAAGCAGAAAACATTGATGCTATATTAACTCATTTTGTTCGGGCTCCTTCAAGGACCCCTGGGGGTCCCAGGACCCCACTTTGAGAGCAACTGACATGGATAAATCTGGAGAGACAGAGAGACATTGATAAAGAACAACAGAACAGAGAGGGGGATCGGAGAAAGAGAAGACTACAGCATTTCTTCATTTACGTTCTGAAATTGAGTGCACACTTCCCAGTGTGAGTTCAACACACTTTTACTCAATTGTAACAGAGTAATTTTCTACATTGCAGTATTGATACTTTTACGTAAGTAAAACATTTGAGTACTTTTCCCACCACTGCTTGTGCTGTGGAAGAGCCTATAAAACACCATACCTGTCTGACATCACAGACATGCGTTTGGACTCTGACCATTCAGAGAATTGACTGTGCTGTTTCACCAGAGCTTCATAGAACTGTTTGCAAACACGTCAATCAATACTGTGTGTTGATACTTGGATACTATAGGGCTCTATTTTGATTGTCGTGCGTACCAGTACTTATGCCTTAAATTAAAGGCCTGTCTATACTATCTCCGACTCCGACCACCAAACCTTTCGTCTGAAAGGTCCAGTTCAAATACAAAATGATGTCCCTCGCATCTTCTGAAAAGCATTAACCCGAATTCGGAAAGCTGCACATCGGAAAGTCTGAACTTTCTGACGAAAAGTGTGGTGGTCGGAGACAGTATGGACAGGCCTTTAAGTTAAGGCATAAGAGCTGGTACTTATAAGACAATCAAAATACAGCCCTGTGTGTGTTTATAGGCTATTGTAATGCTCTCTATTCCAGTGGTTCTCAAGGGGTCCTTGGAGGGTTCCAGGGGGTCCCCAGTAAATGATTCATAGTTAGGATCTGAACCGAGTGGACCCTTACAAGTCTGTACAAATGGAACCAAAAGGACCTGTATGTACCCTGTCAGAGTTATGGAGTTATGGGCACTTATAGTTCTACATACAGTATTCTAGGCTACCATTGCACTGTTGTTATTATATTTAGTCTGCTCTGCTTTTGTTTGCGTACATAATTGTGTACTGGACAGCTCACAGGTGTGAATCTACCTGCGAGTATGCGACACAGCTGGGTGACTTGACTTGAGTTACAGTACGGTAGGCCTACGTATACCTGTATACAGTATCGTCGTACAAGTGTGCCACATGTGACAACACGTCGATCAGCATGCAACACCAGCGTACGTTGGAGTTAACAAAGACCATGTGTGGTCAATAAACATTCCCTGGAAGAATGTTTCTGTGAGTTGATTGGATAAAGTTGTGGGTTGTGTCGGTTGTATTATGGCATTGAAGCGCTATTGCATGGTGTTCTTAGCTAAGCTTAGATTGACTGCATGTGTTATTAAGATAAGGTGAAAAGATTCAAATCAAGGTAGAAAGGTTGTGTGAGTTAGGTTTCAACTTGAAACTTTCAAGTATAAATTACAATAGGGTTTTGCATTTTTTTTGCCACCCTGTAGAGATGGTGAGGTGTTTAGTGAGACATAGCAGAAACAAATCGTTGTCGGGTGGAAACCTTGTATGTCCAAAACCGTTTGTGCTGTATTTATCATTTTAAAAAATGATTTAAACTAGTGAAAACAGCCGATCTACAAGCACACAACGCCTCGCACCGCAAGGCGCTGTGTGCTTGTAGATCTGCTGTTTTCACTACTTTTGTGCGACGGCCTTGTACGATGATGAAGCAGGGCTTTGCTTTGCGAAAAAATTTACAAATTTGAAACTTGGAGATACAAGGTTTCTGCCTGACAGTGATGAAATGTAAAATAAGTTTGGTGATGCAAGTGTAACGCCCAGGATTAGAACCCATGCAGGAAGAGATCAGAGCCTATGCCTGAAGACCAAAAGTCTGATATCTCCCCGGGCAAGGTGCTGGAGGTGGATTCCCCCGATGTGTGACTTTAATGTCCCTTCTTGCGCGGTAGAATCAGGTTCATTAATTGTGCTTCAAGTATGCAAGCCTTTCCCATGTGGCCTATCTGTTCAAAACATCACCTTCAAACTTTTTCGTTGCTCACTGTTGAATTGGCCAGAGTACCTGAGCAACATCTAGACGGACGGTGTACAGTAGGTGTGAAAACATGCTCACAGGCAGTCAGGCACTACTGCCTGTGACATGTGTGACACATTTCTCAGTATACCATGAGAAATGTTGCAGCTTGTCTCATGTAAAAGTCCATATATGGGTATCCCTTTTATGCCCATATATGAAGATCCCTGATGTCAAGTTCAGTAGTATTTGGTTCCATTTGCACACTCTCTCACAGTTATGGGGGTCTATCGCCTAAATGCATCCCAAATTGGGTATCCACGAAATGTAAAAGTTTGAGAACCACTGCGCTAGAGTATGCCCGCCTGGTAAATGTGCTGTTGTGGGGCCATGACACCGGCACACATCCAAGTATAAATCACCCTTCAGGGGTTATCCGTGCGTAGCCCCGTAGTGGAGACAGACTGCAGGGAGTCCTAGACAAAAGGCCAGGCTTGAGGCTTACGTAACAGCTGTGGTGGAGCTACTCCCCCATAGGTCTGGATGTGTGTGTGTGTGTGTGTGTGTGTGTGTGTGTGTGTGTGTGTGGTGTGTGTAGCAGCCAAGCCCTCATTAGTTCACGCTCAGCACTTCATCATCCTCATCTGGAAATGGAGATGTTTGGACATTCGTGGCCGTAGGAGTGGTTTTGTGTGAGTGTGCACGCTCGCACACGCACACGCACACGCACACACACTGTCAGTGAGAAAGAGTGCTGTACAGTTACAGTACAGTGCGTGAGAGAGTTTTTTGGAGTGTGGTGTTCATGCAGGTGAATTGTAGGCTACAGGTGAAATAGTAGTTAGTTACATAAAAGGATTATGTGCATTATGCATATAAACATTCACACATAGTGTATAGTCTGGCACAAACAGTACAGACACACACACACACACACACACACACACACACACACACACACACACACACACACACACACACACACACACACACACACACATGCACAGTTTACAGTACATGGACACACATACGTATAGACTATAAACACATTTATGTCCATGCATGCACTCCAGGCATTGAACGTGTATTATTTCTGCCCCGCTTTCTGGCAGTTGAATAAATCACGGCCGTAATCCCAGCACTTGACTTTTCTTTTTCTTTTCAATCCACTCCTCCCGTTTCACCCGAGTCTACCTCCATGAATAGACAGAGACAGGGTGTGTGGTGTGGTGGTGGAGAGGAGGTGGTGGTGGGGTTGCTAAAGAGGGACCGTTTTGTGTGTGTGTGTGTGTGTGTGTGTGTGTGTGTGTGTGTGTGTGTGCGTGTGCGTGTGCGTGTGCGTGCGTGGTTGCGAATACAAAGAGTAGAAAAGGAATGGTGGCGGAACAAAAGTGAGAGAGAAAGAGAGAGAGAGATCTGGTGGAGAGATTTGATGTCGATGACAAAGGGGCACCGAGTTCATCGGGAGAGGTTCCTAGGGCTGTGGTTCTCAAAGTGTGGTCCTCGCACTGTGAGGCGGTGTGAGCTTGTAGATCGGCTATTTTCGACAAAGATGTTTGGTGTATTGGGCGAAAGAGCAGACAAAGTACAGAGTGAAAGGTCAAGTTTACAAATTATTGACTGTTTTAAGTGGTTAAATGTCTGAAAAGACACATTAATATGAATCCAACATACACTGTCAAACAAGTCTATAAAGCTATCTATGAAGAAGTTTAATCTGCAACATAATAGTTTGCAATTTGTAGTGGGAGTCCCTGTTTCATCTCTCTCTCAGCTAAGGGGTCTCTTGGCCTGAAAGACCTTGAAGGGGTCTTCAAGGTCTTTCAGGCCAAGAGACTGAGGTACTATAGCCTGTGGTTGTTATCAGTGGAACAGTCATGGCCTCCTCCTGAGCTCATCTTCCACTTGTGACATTTGAATCTGGTGGCTGCAGGGCTATGGGGACAGTGGTTGTAAAAGTATTCCCATGTAAATGTATCAATACTGCATTGTAAATATACGCTGTTACAAGTAGGGTTAGGGTTAGTCCCGTATTCAAAATGTACTTGAGTAAAAGCACCAAAGTATCAGAAAAGGCTGAAATATATCAAATTAAATCAAACATGCAATGTCTTTAGGCTTGGGCCACTGGTGGAATGGTTCGACCACCTAGGTTGGTGTTCCGACCTCACAGCGTGTTGTGGGTTTGAGTCCTGATCCCGATAACCTTTGCTGCGTGGCACCCCCCCCCCCCCCCCCCATCTCTCTCCCCATTTCTTGTCAACCTATTGTATACCTATATCAATAAAGGCATGAAAAGCCCCCAAAAATAAAAGAAATCAATAATAAAAGTGACATTTATTGTTATCCTTAAAATTAATGTTTGTATCACAGGTCAATCAAAGGTTGCCAATTGAAATGTAGGCCTGTGTTCACTGCTCCACACTCACTTCATAGGTCCTTCACAAGAGAACGTGTGGGCTCTGTAATGTCATCGACATTACCACTAAAAAGGGTTAACTGTAAATTGTACGTGAAACTTTGCCGTATGGCTGTATGAAGTGTCTGTGTGTGTGTGTGTGCGTGCATGCTTGCGTGCGTGTGTTAGAAAAACAGGGCTGTATTGTGGTTGTGTTACTACAGCAGCCATCCATTGTGTGTGACACACATGCAGTAGCTGGTCAGGTTCTGAGCCCCTGGCAGCATCATTACCACTCGCACAGCACAGCCGACCTCAATGGGACCATGTATGCAGGATTTGATGTCCAACACAACAGGTCTCGGTTTCAAACACGCTTCTTTATGATGTCACAGAGGTTTTAGACCTGGCAGTTCAGCTTGCGTATGGGTGCGATTGTGTTGCGATGCGTAGGAGCATTGTAATTTGATAGCGGGTCATAACAGGAGAACCGCGAAAATATGTAAGACTACTGTAATATGATGACGATATTGTACCACGGTGTAATTTACCCCGTGCCTTCATTCAGCTTCGGATTTACTTCCTGTCCCCTATTTTCTCAGCAACTAAGCACTTTGCTGCCATAGACACGTTTACGGGAATATTTGTTACTTCTATTGTCTGAGCATTGTGGTTCTGACCCTTCCAATACTCACCCACTTTAGACCTGGTGAGCCTATTGGGAATGTCATCGTGAGAGAAAATGTTCAATAGATGTTCAAAAGTCTTACCCCTCTCCTCTGTACCAGGGACGTGCTGGGCAGCCCGGGCAGCCTGGGCAGCCCGGGAAAAAGAGTTGTAGAGGCCCTCATTGCGCGCTATAGAGAGAGATCTCTCTCTATAGCGCTGCTGCTACTCAAAGATTTGCCATTTCAGATCATGACAAGTGACAAGCCAGTGGGCCAATTACATGAGTTATATTTCGTCGTTGTCGGGTTGAAACCTTGTATGTCCAAAACCGTTTGTTTTGTATTTGTCATTTTAAAAAATGATTTAAACTAGTGAAAACAGCCAATCTACAAGCACACAACGCCTCGCGGTGCGAGGCGTTATGTGCTTGTAGATCTGCTGTTTTCACTACTTTTGTGCAACGGCCTTGGATGATGAAGCAGGGCTTTGCTTTGCAACAAAAAAAAATTAAAAAACTTAAATTTCACTCAAATTTGAAACTTGGAGATACAAGGTTTCTGCCCGACAGTGACGATTTACTTTGTTGGCCGCCCAGCCCCCAAAATGGAACGAAGGCCGACATTTTATTTGTATTTTCTTCCTAATGGCCGGGAATGAGCCGGCCGTTCGGGAGTTGTCCCGCTTTTCCCAATGGCCAGCACGTCCCTGCTCTGTACACTTGACCCCTATGTGGTGGTCACATGCAGGTTGTAGGGTTAGGTTGTATAAGGTCAGTCTTGTGATAGACTGGAGGTCATTCAGTCTCAAGAGGTCAGCCTCACAATCTAGGAGCTTACGATTACAGGGTCAGTAGGTTCTACGATCACTGTTTTTTATTCATTGTTTTCTTTCATGGTCCTTTGTTTTATTGTTTTTGTTTAGAACCATGTTATTTTGGGTAGGTCATAATAGGTGAAATGTCATAAAGATGGTAGATCTACCGGTACAAGCTCACAACGCATCAAATCGCAACATGTTGTGAGCTTGTAGATTGTATTTTATATTTGTTGTTTGATAGGGCTTAAGTGGTTAAGACCTTTAGAGTTAAAGTGATCCCTGACTAATACGACAAATATTTCTTAAAACATTATAATTGTCCTCTATAACTACAATGTAAAATTAAAAACACCTTAAATATTTTATTTCTTCTAGAAATAGCTAATCTTTCACTCAGTAGGGGAAATGCCTGTCGCAAGTTGATGATGTCATAAATGTCACGTGTCATTTTTATGGCATGCATGTGCAAAAAAACAAAACACAAACACATTTGAAATATTGATTTGATGCTCATATTAACCATAGGAAGTATTAAGTTTGTTTTTATTTTCACATGCATGCCATTAATTCCATAGGGATAGATCACACTTGACATTTATGACATCATCAACTTGCGACGGGCATTTCCCCTATTGAGTGAAAGATTAGCTATTTCTAGAAGAAATAAAATAATTGAGGTGTTTTTAATTTTACATTGTAGTTATAAAGGACAATTATAATGTATTAAGGCATATTTGTCGTATTAGTCAGGGATCACTTTAAAGGTTTTGTTAACTGATTTGTCAACTTTTTATATTTTGAAAACATTTTATCACTTTTCTTATGTCACATTATTATTTTATTGATTTATTCTACTTTTATTGTTGACATGAAAGCTAAATGAGCTTGTCATTATTAGAGAATAACCTAACATATCATCAATCAATAAAATCAAACTAAACCAAACTATAGCAAATCAAACAAACTAATCCAAACAACAGTCCATTGAACTGCACTAAACCTGAGCTGCTGCTCAACATTGTGCTGCTAGTTTAAGGCAGACCAGTAAAACATTGGGATATTGCAGCTTGACAGTTGATGATTGGTCTTGTGGTCCTCTTACCGTTGAGGCTCCCTGACCAGTTCAGGGGGGTTCATGACAGTTCTCCAGCAGAGCTGTGGCCACTGTGGTCCACTGTGCAACACTGGCTGAACCCACTGACCTGGAATGAGAGTGGAGTGGAGGACAGTTGATCTGGTACATACTGGTTGACTAACCAGTGGTTCTCAACCCCCCCCCCCCCCTTTTTTTTTTGCTATGGACCACTAGGATATTTTGATCAATCTTCGACATATTTAGTATATTTATGGGCTGGGGTGGCACTTGTCAGCAGGGAGTGTTGGAGGCAGGAGGAGTAGGACGAAGGTGTCTTCCCGGTGGGGGCTCCTCACTGGCAGGTGAGACAGTATAGGGCAACTGGGGAGGAATCAATTGGCATAATGATTGTGGGAAAAATAGTTAAAAAGCAACAAAAAAGAAAGAAAATACATAATTTATTTGTATTTTTTATTAACACATTGACCGCCATTTTAACATACCTCCGTACTCCCACCTGCCATTCGTCTCCATAGACTTCCATGTAATTCATAGTGCACGGATCATGCACACCCATGCCTAGATAATGCACCACGTGTGTCCACCTTGCTCACAGCTTTCAAACAAAAAAATCCGAATGGAAATCCGTTCAGGCATTCCTGAGATAACAGCCACTATGTTTAACAAAGATGGCTGCCAAAATGGCTGCCATGCTTGAAAGATGGGGTTGCTATGGGGGTTAAACATGAAATTTCGCGATTGCTATCATGCCTACTCCATTTTTTGGGTTCAAAATTTAAAAAAAAAAAAAAAAAAAAATTGAATTTTTTTTTTTTTTTTTTTTTTAATTCTCGGGACTATCGGGCCTGGCGGGGAAAGACATTGGAATAATCTCGGGACTATCGGGCCTGGCAGGGAATGAGTTAATACATAATATTAAGGATCTCAAAGCCAGATTTATACTGTATGTCGATTTTGTGCAAAGAGATAGCGGATATAAGCTCTTGTACATAGATGTTGTGCAAAAAGATAGCTCACAACGTGTTGCAGTGGACTTTTTAAATCATATTTTCGGGGGTCAGTGACAGAAATCTTGACATTACTGCCTGTCTCCAAATCTTTATACCAAGTTATCCTTGCTTGTGTATACAGTATAACAATTTTTGACAACAAATGCTCGATTTTCATGGTTTCGTAGCCTACTGTTTCTAAGTTTCAGTTTGACACTAGCCTGGCTAATGTGACGTACACAGCTCTGTTTACACATTACTTTGTTTCAAGACACTTTTTTTTTGTTTTGAGACACTTTTCTGTGTCACACTTTCTTTGGTAAAGTAAAGGTATGTTTTCTCATGCCAATAAATCTCCTTTGAGTTGGGGAGAGAGCAGTGTTGATTTCATCAACTAAAACTATGACTAAAAATGTTTGTCGACTGCGTTTTTTTCACTGACGAAAACTAAATAAAAACGAAATAAAAACTAAGCTGTGATGACTAAAACTAAGACTAAATATATTGACAATTTCGTCAACAAAATAAAAACTAGACTAAAACGTTAGGGAGGGACTAGTGGAGAAGAGAGCAATTTTATATTTGGTAGCTTTCAGGTTGCGCTGCGACGCGTCGTGAGCTTGTAGATTGGCTATTTTCACCACGCAACCAAGTGTAAAATCAGTCATTACGATGCCATCAAGGCCTGCCAAAATACATTTCAGTTGACCAAATCAACTGTAGATTTTGTCGACTAAAATCGTATGATATTTAATCGACTAAAATTAGACTAAAACTAATACTTTTCAGGTGACTAAATCATGACTAAAACTAAAAGACATTTTATTCAGAAGACTATGACTAAAACTAAATCAAAATTTGCTGTCAAAAACAACACTGGGAGAGAGAGAGAGAGAGAGAGATGAGGGCAACAGCAACTCAAGCAGGACAACAATGGGTGGACAGAGCAGGAAGAGGTAGAGCGAAAGAGAGAGAGGGAGAAAGAAAAATAGGCAGGGAGGGGTGAGAGAGAGGCTGGGAGGTCTGGTGTCATGGCGGCCGGTGGCTGGACCTGGCAGCCGTGGTGTCTTTAGAAAAAACAATCTGTTTGTTTTAGGATATCAAGCTGCTGCTTTTCCAAGGGGGCCAGAGTGCACGTGGTCACGGTTCTGTTCCCAAACCCCTGAGTTCATCATCCGCTTCAGTGGCTATTTTCATTGTTGGCGAGCACGTAGGGGAGTGTACACAGCAACTGCAGCAAAAAAAAAAAGGCTGTTATTTTCCAACACTAAACATTTCTTGAGTTTTGTTTACTATTGTCAGTGATGGAAAAGGTACTACATATTTTTACTTAAGTAAAAGTATCACTGCAACGTAGAAATACTTTGTTACAAGTAAAAGTCCGGAATTCAAAATGTACTATGAACTATGAACTATGAGTATAAGTACAAAAGTATTGGTGTCACAATGTACTTAAAGAACCAAAGGTAGAAAGTACTCATTATGTAGAATGTCCCTTTTCAATGTATAAAAATCTTTTGAAAATGGCCGATCTACAAGCTCATTGTAGATCTGCTATTTTCAAATGGCCAGAATGTATATAGGTCTGAAGTGGGTAATGTATGTTTTGTAATGAAAATCAAAACCTACAAAATAACTAGTAACTAGTTTTCAAATAAAATTAGTGGTGTAAAAGTAAAATATTTGGATCTGAGATGTAGTGGAGTAGAAGTAAAAGTATTGAAAATTTGAAATACTCAAGTACAAATGACTCAAAAGTGTACTTAAAGGGAAGTTCACCTCTGGGACAACCTGATCTTATTTTATTGTTGTTTGGGACAAGATCAACACAATCCTGAGTTATTTTTTGTGTTCAATCTGTGTTTTGAGATATTTTAGTATTTCAGCATGAATGATGATGCATTTTGCATCATATGATGCATCATGCTGCATACAACATACAACAATAAAATAAGATCAGGGTGTCCCAGAGGTGAACTTGCCCTTTAAGTACAGTACTTAAGTAAATGTATACTTAGTTACTTTACACCACTGGCTGTGCAGAAGGTGGGGTGTATGCATAATGCGTTCATTACAAGAATTTAGGGAAAGGGAGAATTTGCTGGTCGCTTGGTGGAGGGAAATTGCTTTTACACCTTCAGCTAGCTGATCGCTGCTCAGATGGCGTCGATGAGCCCCAGGGGAGAGGGAGCTGTTTGGGGCTAAAAGTGTCTTGCTCAGGGACACTTGGACACGCACACTGAGCGAGCCCAGGATTGAACCGGTGACCCTCCGATTCCTGCTCTCTATCCACTCACCGATGGACACCAGATGTATCCTGAATCATATATGCATCAAATGGAAAGTTTAGGGCAGTGTTTCTCAAACTTTCAAATTTCAAGGTCTCCCATTAACTCTGACAGTGTGGGTCAATTTAGACCCCCCCCTAAAGGAACCGACAGTCCCTGGAATAAACTTTGAGAATCACTGGTTTAGGGTTCAGTGCCTTGCCCAAGGACACTTGCAGATCTGCAGTGGGGTTGAATCTATAGTGTTACGCGGTGTTGGGCAATATTACTTAGTTATTATATTACTTTTATTTTTATAATTTTGTATTGTACAAGTTGGGACAATAAATACCAACTTTCAAGAGATTTATGATGTATGACGAGTACATGCACTGTGAAATTATAAAACACAATAACGATACTAAACACAATATCTTGGTCAGAAATAAAATGAAATTTAATTGGATATGTAATATGTAATATACTGTACATGTAAGAGTATTATGTAATAATATTACAGTTTTGGCAGAGTAATACGTTACCTGGTAAAGTAATATTTTAGTAACTAGTTACTGCCCAGCACTGGTGTTAAGTTTGCATAGTAAATTAAAAAGTAACTTTTTGTATAGTTGTAGATCGCAATAATAACGTGTGGTTGTCAAACTAAATCCCAAGACACAGCGGTACTTGTTTGGAAACCGCTGGCATACATTATGTAGCGTGCATGTGAAGCTAGAGTATGAGTGATACTTTAGGTTTATTTGTGAAAGAGGTAGGCTTTGTAAATACCAGTTATTTTGGCATGAAGAAGGGCCCTGCTTTCCATTCACAGAATGAGCTTGATGGCCACGCTCTCGCCCACTTAACATAGCACAGAGTAATTACATAACCACATGCAATCATCGCAGTGGAACAACATGACCCCGAGGCCCGGACAATGTTCTATGTTGGTCAACTATGGAAGTGGAGGGAGGCCATTTTGGATATTGTACACAATGTTCTTCACGTGATATTTCTTAGTTGGTTTATTCTGTACACGTTGTATATACAAGTTATCATGTTTTATGCTTTTGTGATTCAGAGTAGTTGTGGGTGCTTTTCTTTCAAAGGTGAACTTGTTTTGGCAGGAAAGCCTTAATTTGGTTTTAATTGCTGCGTGTGAATGTTTTATTCTGGATGCATCATTTCACCAGGCTCCAGTGTTTTTACAGCCACCCACAAAGCTTTAACCACATGCATGAACCCTATCATCCCTATCCCAGCATGTCATAATGAGCGCACATTCTGCAACAATAAGCTAATATTCTGTGAAACTAGCAGATAATTCCATTTGTATACTGTCAGAGTTTTAAGGGGAGACCTTTAAATGTAAAAGTTTGAGAAACACTGCTCTACTAAACAACTGCCCATCTGGCCCTGCTGCTTTGCGTGTGTTAATCCGTTGAAACACCTTGCCACCACTGATTCAGCAATGTGGTGAAGAGACGTCACTCTCGTCGGCACCCATATCCAGCTTTTGGTATAGCTGTTTCCACGCTTTCCGAGTCCCAGAGGGTGACGACGTCATGCTTGTCGCGCATGCACCAATCCAATCGATGGCCGTCTCAACTCCTCCCGTTGTGCTGTGGGTAATATGATGTCACCCTCGTCCTGCCTGTAGGGATTCGCCGTGATGACAGCTCTAGGAGGTGGGGTTGTTTTTTGTCTTGATCTGTTATCTCAAATCTGGCATAGAAACAGTTTAGCTCATCATCAGTTCCCGCAACCTTTTCTGGATCAGGGCCCAAGGGAAAATCTCCAAAGTGTTTGCGCCCCACCCATTTGACCAAGATGATGAATAATGATAAATCAATTGATTGATTCCGGCTTGGATCAATGGAAATACGATTCTCCTATAGAATAATTTTGTATTTATTTATCGGTATCATGATGACTTTTTATACTAGTAAAAAGGGCCCTAAGGGCAAGAAGCGTGCACATGGGCACATGCATATGAGCGTGCATGCATCCACCCTTACTGGAGGGTGACGGCAGACTGCTGAGCGAGCACTGGTGCTATTGGCATGGGATCAACTTTGACCAAAAAATGCACAGACCTGGTTGGTTGTTTAAGTTGGACAAAATGTGTCCATATTTCCCCAAATATGGAGAAGACTGATGTCTGACATCATAGATGTCTGACGTCATAGACCACATGAGACTGAAACAATATGTCCATATATGGGCATTCCCAGATATGGGCTTAATATTGATGACATCAGGGAGCTCAGGTCTTGCCCATATATGGAGCGTAACATGGCCGTGACTGACGCACAGGTTCTGCAGGTTTTCATACTGAGGCGTGCTGATGCAACTATGAGAACCGGCACATCTTGTCAGTTCTGTAACGCTCTGTTGTTGACATTGACAACCCTAATAGAATCCCTTTTAAGCCCATAAAAGGGGACAAGGACTGAGAGACAGATGCTGACACGCACAGACGCATGTCACGGTTGGTAATACAGACTCCAACTTTTGCACACGGATAGCTCAGATGTTCTTAGCTTCTTCCCCTGCCGTTACTGTACTTGCACAATGTACAGTTGTACGTCTTCTTCTTTCGTGTATCATCGTGCTTGATGATTGTTTGGCGACATTGTATTTCACAAGATTTCTTGTTACTTAGGGGAAGCCATGAGGTCGCTGTCATCTTCTCCCCCTTGCTGATGTCGGCCTAGGCATGGTGAAAAAAAGAACTTCTGGGAACATAGATTAGCCTAGGCAGGGTTTGAACTACTTACTCGTAACAACATTTCTTTGTAGAACCGCTGATCCAACCAATATGCCCATATCCCCATATAAATGGATCTCCATATATGGGTATCTGGGATCTCCATATATGGGTAACTGGTCCGATATACTGTATATTAATAATGAAATCCGTCCTGTGCGAATTCCGTCCTGCGCGACCTCGCCCTCTGCTTTTCGCCCTTAGTCGTCTTACTGGTATTATCATTAAAATCGTTGCATTTTGACAGTTGTTTGGGGGCCCACTTGAAATATCCTCACGACCCACCAGTGGACCGAGGCCCACAGGTTGGAAATCATCGTTTCCTCCTCTGGAAGGAGGAGGAAACGTGCACGCATAACACATTTATTGAGACCCGTCGTTATCAATTAAGCTTTGGGCTTGTCGAGATTGGCATCAAATTAAGTGAAAGTACTCATTATGCAGAATGTCCCATTACCCGGGTTTCAATGTATAAAATGTATACAAATATTTTGAAAATAGCAGATCTGCAATCTCACAACGTGTCCGCCATGCTTTGTGAGCTTGTAGATTGTCTATTTTCAACTAGCCAATGTTTAAATAAATGTACTTATAGGGCATGTCCTCTTGAACTTCCTGTACTGGTGTGGCCTGCTAATAGGCAGCCAGAGTGTGTTGATGATGTGATCACACAGAGAGGCTCCTGTGTTGATTGTTGCTGCTGCTCTCCACAATGAAGAGAGTGACGCTGGAACTGGCTGAAGAGCACAGATTCACATCGCTGCTGTCCCTCTTAATGAACTGCCACCCCGAACCCCATCCCTCTCTCTCCTTATCTGAACTCCCCCTATCCCTTTCATCTCTACTCCTTCCCGTATCCCAGTCAAAGTGGTCTCCGGGGGACCCCCAAGGGTCCTTGTGGAAGTTCCAGGGGGTCCCCAGCTAAATAACTGACAATAAAGTGGATTCTTTGGTGACTGTAACTCTGAGAGTGTAGGCACCAAATGGACCCGTTATGTGGGTCTGTAATGCAGTGTTCCTCAAAGTGGGGTCCATGCAGGGACTCTCTGGGTTCCCTTTAGGAGGTCTAAATGTGACCCTTACAAGTATGTAACTCTGACAGTATACAAATGAAACCAAATGGACCCGTCAAATGGGTCCATTTGGAAGGGGAGACATTGTAAAGTTTGAGAACCACTGGTTTAATGCATGCCAAAACGGGTGCATCTCTCCACTCCGACATGTCTCCTTTCCGACATGTCTCCATTCCGACACTAACCCTATCTCTAACCCTAAACCTAACCCCTATGGGAGTGTCGCCACTCCGACAATAAGAAGTCAATTTCGGAGTGGTGACATGTCGGAATGGAGAGAGCCTCCCTGCCAAAACATGGGGTTCCTTGAAATGATCATTTTTTGAGAACCATTGCCTTCTCCGCTCTGGTCTTTCCTCGACCCCTCTCTCCTTTCCCTCCATCCATCCCTACCACATCTGTCTCTCTCCTCTTCTCTCCTCTTCTCTCACCGACCCTATCCCCTCTAACCCCATCTCCCCCTTCCACCACCACCAACCCTCTGAGGTACTTTAATTGCTGTGAAATTACATGGCTTCTGTTTGGGGATGAGTGCAAGCCACTTAGAAGAGCATTCATTCACACAATGATTGCTACTCTGCTTGCAGTGATGCCGTGGCCGGAATTTGGGGGGGTGGGGGGCTCCCTAAGATCTGCGGTGGGACATCCTTGTGGTCATAAGCAAAGCAGCATTGTAGTGCTGGGGGGCCGCACGGCTCACGGGAGAAAGAGGATTGATGAAAGTCAGAACTATAGACAGAAAAGAACTATCAATTGTTTTAACCCCAGAATCCCTGTTCTGTCCATAGGTGAATAGCTTGAATTGCGTCCTATCACACAATGCGTTGTGAGCTCGTAGATTATTTTCAGTGATGGGCAGTATAGCTACAAGTAGCTGAGCTACATAGCTTAACTACATTTCAAGGTAGCGTAACGGAAATTAGCTACTTTTCTTAGGGAATAGCTTGTAGCGTAGTTTAGCTATATTTAATCATAGTAACTAGTAATGTAGCTTACTACATTTTCCAAATAGCTTGCCCATCACGGTTGGGAAAAATAAATAAATAGACCAGTCAATTGCAATAGTGTCCCCAATAGTGAGGGGACATTCAAGACGTCTGACCCCCCCTCCCCAGGGGGATCCCCAAATGACAGTGAAGTGACAGTTTAAGGACTGAAGACATTTTAATTCAGAAAAAAAGTAGTGTCTACTTTTGCCAGCTACTTTTGCCATGTAGCTTGTAGCTTAGGTAACTACATTTCTTTGGGGATAGCTTCGCTGTGGCTTTTGCTATATTTAATCAAGTGTAACTTGTAGCTTAGGTAACTACATTTTCCAAGTAGGTTGCCCATCACTGATTATTTTAGAATTAGAAGGGGGGAAAGGAGGGGGCCCTGGGGGACCCCAGTCAAGGCTTTAAATGTGTTACCACTTTGAACCTGGTGTCCCTATTTTAGGCATGCCATTTTCCTTTAGACAGGCCGTAGAACATTTAAAAAGACATGCTGGAATAAACCGAGCTGACAACGTGTCACATACATCTTTACTGCTTTCACAGGACACCGTCGTACGACAAGTATAAAATAGGCCCTAAGTGGTTAAGTAGCCGTATCCTGATTATGAGAACCCACAGAAATACTGTGTAGTGGTGTCCCGTCCACAATATCAATTACATGGATCTACTTATATGACAAAAATGTTAGACGGACACGTTTCCGTGTCTGCATCTTCAAGCATCATAGCAACACTTAAACCTTTGGGCAAGGTTTCCATCCAAACTGAGCCCCATTGACAGGGACGTGCAGAGAATGTCAGAGAGGCAGGGGCTGAAATTCCTAAAAGGGCCTTTTAGTGAAAATATTTTCAGTTCTTGATTCCACACTAAACTAAGCATAATAATCAAGTGAATACTGGAGATGTGGCGTAACGGATTGGATTTCTACAGAGAGGGCAATTCTTTCAACATTAGATGTTGCATTCAAGCTCAGGAGAGTTTGGACAAGGCAATTCTCTTGAATGCTGCCTTCAGGTATGGCAAGGAAAGGGGACATTTGCGTTTCTTTCACCATAGTAAAAACTGCATTCATGGTCTGGAGAGGGCACTTTTTACAGATGGGTAAAAGGTCAGGGGCTCAAGCCCCCTTTGATGTGAGCACGTGCCTGCCCATCCATTGTCGAATTAGATATTCAAAAAGTATCAAGCATACAGCAGGCTATGTGAAAGATTTTGTGGAGGTACCTCAAGTTCTGTGGCCTACTCTGTGCACAAGACATTTGATGCTGATCGGTTCGATTGGTTTGCGAGCTTACCTCCCGGCACAGACACACAGACCGACCCTCTTATTGACAGCTGGCCTCTTGCAAAGCCACGCCATAATAATTGGTCTGCAAGAGTTTTGTAATCACCTGGATTCCAGGGGTCGCCCGCTGGCCTACAGGTCCAATATATGTCAGTGGTTCTCAAACCAGTGGTCCGGGGACTACCAGTGGTCCTTGAGCGGGTTCCAGGTGGTCCCCAGCTAAATGATGGACCCTTACAGATCTTTAAATCTTGAGAGAGTCAAATGAAACCATTTGGTTTCATTTTACGCTCTCACTCTTGATCTCAAGTTATCAAGAGTTAAACATCTTTATATATTAATTTACAAGAAGCCTACACAATCAGAAAATGTAGAATAATTGTTATTTTGATCAACGTTTGCCTGTTATACCACATCAATACAGCATGGAATTGTGGGCAAAATCTTATCCAAAGATAACAAACATATTAAAGGTTTTGGGTCTGAGAAGCTAAATCTCATTGAATGGTGGTCCATGGCTCAAATGCTGAATAGGCCTAAATAATGGGCCTTGATATGAAAAAGGTTGAAAACCACTGATATACATAATATATCAGACAGGACAACAAGACTATGCTATATTCACCGCTGTTTGACCTCCCCTCGCCTCCCACCCACCCCCCAGGAAATCCGATCCCAGATGCATTGTCAACCTGTACATTCACGTTGGCTATTTTCGGCACACATGACACCGTCGTATACGACAACGCACAAATCTGGATGAATAGGCCTCAGCTCTGTGCGTCTGGCCTCAGTGGAAATGGATGGCATGATGATCTTTGTCTGGGAATCAGCTTGACAGGTCCTGGTGAACTCCCCAGCCTGGTCAAATGAAAAGTAGACCACACAGGTAATCCCCATACCTCTTCCGGCTAAAACTCATGGTGTTGACACTCAACACCTATAAAGGGACAGCTTCTCTGAGCTGCAGCCATTTAAATAACAGTTTATTTTTCAGTGCCTTTCGGGACAGGCTGATGCAGGCATCGCAAACATATTATGATTATATAGCATTTCAATTAACGACTAGGGATGGGACGATATGAACATTTCATATCACGATTATTGTGACTAAAGAAATCGCAATTTACGACATTATCACGGTAATCAAAAGCCATTATCCTGGGGAGGAACATTTGCCAAAAAATAGCAGATCTACAAGCTCACAACGCGTCACAACGTGACACGTTGTGAGCTTGTAGATCGGCAAAGACATCTGATAGAGAGTGAAAAAAGACTGTATCAAGTACGTATATATAAGTACCATTTACCAATTATAGAGGGTTTAAATGGTACCGGATATGCAGGACGATGGATAACATGTCATTAGGTCGAACACCCTTTGGATCGACCACCAAACTCTGCCTAACTCTAACCCTAACCCTAAACCTAACCTCAGTAACCGTGACGCGGGTGATTATCTAACCTGCCGACGCTCGTGGGTGATTATCTAACCTGCCGACGCTGTTCGACCCAACGGGAGTTCGACCTATGGGGCAGTCCCCAGGACGATATCACAATAAATTAAATGTCCACAATACGATTATCGTGAGGGTTTTTTATCACGATTTTTTTTTATCACGTTTTTTTAAACGCTAATATCGCGTATGTTCCCATCCCTATAACGACACCGCAAAATTCGATGAAGCAGAGACTCCCACAGTCCCACTACATAAAATGGCTCTGTACCTTATCTGTACTTGGCCTACTATGGAGCCATTTCTACTCACTCTGTCTCTAAGAGGTGAGCTGTGGGCAGTTCAATAATCGGCTGTGGTGATGTCGTATATAGGCTACTTTCTATAGACGATAGTCTCATGTGACGTTCGTCTCGTGCTCATACGGACACTCATATGGACATACGGACCTACACAAAGCCAGACGCAGGAGCGGTTAGCACTGCTCAAAAACCTGACTACACCATTGATGTCATCATTTTGTATTCCAAGCTAATGGGAACTACAGCCTCTCTCTTCCTGGTGCTGAAATAGATGTCATTGATTTTGTCATTGAAAGGTTTGAAATGCTTACCTCTGAGATGCAGCCCACCTCTGTGATTCAGAGCAAGTACACAGTATCTTATAATATATTATGAAAATAAGGTAGAAAACGTGCTCCTTTAATGTGGTTAAATTAAAAAGGGGCTGAAGGGGACTGACTTTACCACATGACTGATGGCCTATATTTACTGTGTCTTAGAGCACCATCTAGTGGATAAACTCTGCAACAATTTGCTACTGATGAGATTTTAAATCAGGTACACAAAACGCATAATCAAAGTACAACCAGGGCCAGATCCTAAGTCCATGGGACCTTAGAACAGAGACTGCCTCTGTGGCCCCTCAGTTTGGCCTCATGACCTTCATCTACCTTTCCTATCGATGTGGTTTTTAGGCATCAAGCCTTCGTTTTTTGAGATACCCCTACCCCGAGCTGAACAAAATGTGACAGTGTTTTTTTTTTCTCTCTCTAATTGATCCATGAAGTGACTCGTCACATAGGCAAAAGAAAAGCCAATCCTTTACCTGCTGGTTGTTTTCTCATCATACTCCACAGATGGTGGTCTACAGGTAGTGTCCCTAGTGTCTCAAAACAATCAGAATGTCAATATTTGGTTATATTGTGAATCTAGTACAAAGTAGACTTTTCTGAGCAATATTCACTTGTAATATTGGTCCTACTCTTCTATCACAGGTAGAACTGATGTGGTTTCACTACTTTATTATGTTGTAACAATAACACATAAGGGCAACTGTAATTAAATACCCAGGCATATTTTTGATTCCAGTCTGCCCCTGAGTGCCTTTCAATTGGCCCAGTTGTCTTGTTGGTGTTTAATGCAAATACTGTGTATTTTCTCATGTATTTTTTGACACCTTAGGATTCAACACTTACTGTTACTTACTACCGACAAATTACTGTTGATTATCTACAATGAATTAAAAAAATGATATTTGCCTCTGAGATGTAGTGGAGTAGAAGTAAAAGTATTGCAAATTGTTAATACTCAAGTGAAGTTAAAATGCCTAAAAAAGTACAGTACTTGAGTAAATGTACTTAGTTACTTTACACTACTGCTGATGACAAAATCCTCACAAAAGGGGATGGCAAAATATAGAAACCGCAGGGCCGTACCTATGTTCCCCATGTATGTTCTCCATTTACCCCTCACAAAAAGGTTTCTTTGTTCCCCACTTACCCAAAAAAGGTCCTATGTTACCCAGGTTCTATGTTCCCCACTTACCCCCACAAAAAAGGTTCTATGTTCCCCGCTCAACTAAAAAAGAAATGCAGGAAACATTCATTTCTAGTTATTAATAACAACTCAAAACACACACTAATGGGGAGAAATTACGAATACTAGTGGGACAGGGGGCACTAGGGACATCTGGACACCATACTTTTGTTATGTCTGGGCATCTGGATGAGTGGGCACCTGGACATCTGGGCAATAGGGACATGTGGGCATTTGGACGAGTGGGCACCTAGACTAGTGGGCACTTAGGGGTGGAGACATCTGGGCACCTGGGCAACTGGGCACCTAAATTAGGATTGCCCACATGTTCTTAGTGCCCAGATGTCCCACCATTTCCTGCATTTGAGTTGGGAACATATACTTTTTTTTGGTGGGGATCCTTTTTTTTTTTGGTTGAGCGGGGAACATAGAACCTTTTTGTGGGGAGGGTGGGTGGGGAACATAGAACCTGGGGAACATAGAACCTGGGGAACATAGGGAGGACCCCGAAACAGGACAGCTATGTCAGATAGCCTACACAAAGGATTTGTAGTAGACACAGAGTTTAGAAAATATGTATAAGGTTTTTCCTCACTGTAACATAATTTATGTTAAGCAGCAACACATACTGTAGGTACTGTACTGTAGATGGTTAACAGGTTGAAACATCACACACTATAAAACAGATGTCACATCCTGTGTTGATCAGGGAAACATTTACAAATTACAAATCTTTTCAATTAAATTTGAGCTGGACAGTTCAAAAACCTGACTACCAATAATTTGGAATTCGTTTGGGATTCCTCCTGGAAAGTCAACGTTTGAATTAGATGCCATTGAGCTTGCAAAAGAAAAAATATATATATTTTTGAAATGATGATGTAGTAACTGCCCACAGCCATCCCCACAATCCTGGGGATTGTGGGTGGGGGGAGGGGGGATAGGGGTTGGGGGTTTTCCACTCTCTTAATAATGTACATTGATATCTACTGATGATGTATTCACTGATTTGAGATTGTCTACCCGCCTCTGGGTTATTTCTATTTGAAAATTTAATAAAAAGATTTGAAAAGAAAAAAGATGAAGTGCTCCTTTAATGTGGTTACATTAAAAGGGGGCTGACTTTGTCCCACACCATCTAGTAGTGGATAAACTTTGCATCAATTTGGTACTGATGACATTTTAAATCAGGTACAAAACACACAATCAAAGTACAACCAGGGCCAAGTTCTAAGTTCATAGGTCCATGGGCTTGAGACTGATTCTGGCCTTATGACCTTCAAAAACAGTGATCTGCCCTATGACCACATGTGGCCTTGATGCCCTCCCCGAACTGCCCCAGTATTACTGACTGCAAGCGTCAGACTCTATCACACACTTCGTTTTGGGAAGAGAGTCTGAGATTTCGGGCAGACATTCCATTTCTGGGGGGGCGGGCAGGGGGTGGTTTAAAAAATCTTAAGTTGACTTGCTCTTAATTGCTCCCTCTGAACTTCAAAGGGCTTGTGAGCTGCTGTAATTGATTGAGCCATACAAGTGTCAATAGCTCGTTAGTCACTGAAAGCATCAAAGACTACAATCTGTTTGATGTCTGTAATAAGAGTGGAGGGGGGAATGTATTTGAATACACACAGACTCGCCTGATTGGCTGAATAGTTTTGAACCAGGCCACCACCCACCACGTGCCCCAAGCCTACAGCCCTGATTGGCTCGCCCTCTCTGAGGGCTGGTGGAAAAAGCTTATTTAATGTGAAGGGCCAGACTACACAACACCACCACTACCAACAGGGGGTGGTGTTGTGCAGTCTGGTTTATTAACTAGGCTACCCAGTATACCAATATGGATTTCACCATTATTTCCTCTGCCTCTTTCCTTTCATAGCTGGGAGGGAATCCGTCAAAAATCATCAACATTGGGCACTTGGTGACACGTTTTAGATTTTTGGTATGGTGTTAGGTATGGTTACAAGGTTTTCAAAAATCATCGCAAACAAGTTGGGCTCACCCCTAGTGGTCTGTTTGCAATGAATCCAATAGCCTATTAAAGTCAGTATAAGGTAGAAACCCCAAATAATTGATGGAAGAGATTTTTCAATGGATTCTGTTACTATTGGTAATGCCAAATAACATAGGCCTACTAATAGTTTAGGAAAAACTAACTACTGGAAAGTGTCCAAGGGAGCTTAAAATGCCTAGGCCTAAATTGGGAGGGAATATGTGCCATCTTGAAAATGATGCATTTCCAGGATTAGTTTTGCTTATTTTTTAGGGTGTTATTTAGCACACCAATAGCAACAGAATCCATTGAAAAATCTCTTCCGTCAATTATTTGGGGTTCATTGCAAACAGACCACTAGGGGGCGAGCCCAACTTGTTTGCGATGGTTTTTGGATACCTTATGCCAGGGGTATTCAACTATATAAGGCAGGGGGCCACAATTGTAAAATCACTTGAAGTCGGGGGCCACAAGACTGTGACAACAGAAATGAACAAAATGTTCATGGTTAACCGTTTGACCGTTTGTTGTGTGCTATATCTCCGATAACGATAAGACACAACAATGGACATGGAAGTCCAATATGGTAACTTATTCTGGCCATACTGTTACGGCCAGCGGCCGTATTATTATTTATGATCATTATTATTGGTATTATGATTCCATTATTGTATTATTTGTGTTTGGACTTTGAGTAATGGAATTCATATGTAGTTATGGTGGGTTGGAATAGATATATATGATTTGAGGCTTGTATGACAATGTATTCTTTCTATTATCAAGGTGGTGAATGGAGACTGACTGTGGAGAGAATGGAGAGTGGAGAGTTGGGTGTGGTGCCATGCATGAGCTTGAGGTGTTTATTGAATGAGTGAGCAGATTGCCAGGTCCGGCCCTCAGTCCTGCCCATGCCAGTCCTATTCGCCAGTACCTGTCAACGCCCAGGCCAGGATTGGCCATCCCTCTGAGGCTGTTTCTACAAAAGTGCCATTCTGAGCTAACCACAGTGAAGGTCAGACGGCTTGTTTGCAGCAGAGGCTTAATTCCTCTGTCCTTCGAACCCATAGCCTTTATTTTGCTTTAGTTTGTATTTCGTTTGCCTTGGCCTTGTTTGATCTTTGTAAGTTCCCAGTACATATTTTGCCTACATTTGTTATTTGGTTTTCATTAGTTAATAACCCTCCCAACCTCAGTTGTTTATTTCTATATTGTTGTTATTCTATTCCTGATTATTGCTCATTTGTTTTGTCACAATATATGGGGTGTTTGGTCTTTTTGTTTTGGTTCCCTTTATTCTTTTTGTAAGTTATTTAGGTAGGGTTAAGTATTTGTATTTTTATTTTTGTTAGGGTTTTAGATTAGGGATATTTTCTTTTCAGTGCAGTGGTTTCTCCTCAAATGTAAACCAGCACCTCGAAGCCTTACCTTAACACTTGAAAAAAGCTGAAAAATAGAGATTTTGTCTCTGACAAAAAAAGTAATAAAAGAAATTCATTTTTGAAAAGTCGTTGTCCTCTCCTTTTATGTTGCATTCTCCCGACCTAGCGGGTCAGTCGTAACAAGAATGCATTCATGCATTTTGATGTTTTCTGTGCCTAATGCACAGGCTTAGATTTTGATATTAACAAAAGAGGAAGTAGATATTTCAGTATGTTCTGCATGGGTCATTGGCATGGAAACGTCTTTGCGGGAAGAGTATTTGAGGTAGGCTGGCAAGTGTTTACATGTACGTATGAATGAAAGGTTTTTGATTTCTTTTGAGCAGAAATAATAATAGGTAAGATAATAGGTCAAAAACATTGTTCACTTCAAACACATCTTATGATTGGAGTGAATGATGATGGAGAAGATGGAAGATGAACACAATCAAGGTGAATTATAGGGGGCAAAGTGGCGCAGTCGGTAGTGCTGTCGCCTCACAGGCACTGTGGGCACTGGGGGTGTGTTCTCTCCATCAGTGCCCAAACCCTAGGTGGGGTTGGCAAAATGGCCTTTCTGTGTGGAGTTTCCCTGATGGAGGGGAAAGGAACTGGTTGGAATAACGTGTTCTTTCCGCACGCTACGTCCAACTAGGGAAACTCCCCCCTGTCATGCATAAAAGGAAGCATGAGGTCAGTCCGTTATCTCCCCAGGTTGGCAGAGGGAGTGTAGCGCCCAGGATTACATTTGATAATTGACACCAGGTGAAAATTGGGTTACAAAATTGTATTCTCAAATCCCCCTTACTCCCCATGCCCATCTTCAGATGAAACCAGTGACTTTGATTAGTCCAGGGCTGATCATGCAGTGGTGGGAAAAGTACTAAAATGTCTCGTGGACGGGGGCGTCAGCGGCTGTCTCTCAATGTTTTACTTAAGTAAAAGTATCAACACGGGCCACGGCAATGTAGATATACTCTGTTACAAGCAGGGCAGGAATTTAATGGAGGCCATGAAGGCCATGGCCGTCGTTGCCCCTCAGTTTGGCCTTGTGCCCCTCAAACCAATGGCATGACCTGAGGCCACAGTGGCCTTACTCCAGCTGACTGTACCCCTATCCCTATAAACTTCTTTGCCTTTTTGGAGCTGTGTGGAACACAAGCTCCCTATACGTGGCCGTGTGTGTAGGTATGTGGGTGGGTATGTGGGTATGTGGGTGGGTGGGTCTGTGGGTCTGTATGTAGCCTGTATGTAGTAACCCTGGGTGACCAGAGAGGTGCTGTTGAGTCTAGCCTGCCCTGAGCATCAACTGCAATACACACACACTGATCGATATATTATTATTAAACAACAACACCTTCTTATTCCCATATGAGATACAATAATCCATCACACAGAAATAAGACAGGAGAGTGATCAGAGTGAGAATGGTATGTTTACTATGGAGAGAGAGTATTCAAGACAGGTACAGTACAGAATAATCAATGGTTCGTGCTCTCTCTGACAAATTATGTTTTGACATGAGTATAAGTATGGTCATTTCATCAGTCAATGGATGACGTTTCAACACAAGACAAAGAGTCCATATACAGGGTTCCTGGGAGGAGAGATGTCCTTGCTCGTGTCTGGATGACACTGAGCCTTATAAACCAAAACAATTCTCATTGTTTTCGGTACAGGCTCCAGGCAGTTGATAAGGTCTGATTTCAACCAGACGGAGACCTTGTGTTGTACTGTACATGACATTTTATGACAGTCACTGTGCCTTCAACTTCAGGTGGTCATCAATATGTATTGATAAAAAGATGATATGAACCATAACAAAATACCTATCAATTCCACCGGCTGGTTAATATTGATCTTTTTATCAAATAGATCAACAAAAGAAAACAAAATAGGCACACAGTGGGATGAAAAATGGTTAGGGTTAGGGTTAGGGTTAAAACATTTCTTCAATAGTAAAAGGACTGTAATTATCGTTAGGGTTAGAGTTGACATGACATTAATGACAAAAATGTTATCATGTTTACACATAAATGAAATAACCCCTTGTAATCAGATTGATACGTCAAGATTAGTTGATCAGTCTTCCCCTGCAACCTGTCAGGACAGAATAAAAATAAAAAGGGGTCCATAAGTCCATAAGTCCTCGATATGATGAGGGCTAGAGACAGAGCAAAGTCCAGGGATCGAGTTGAGGTTTTGTTGGAGATGGGTTGTAGATGGGCGGAGACGGGTCGGAGATGGGTTGTAGAAGGGCGGAGACGGGTCGGAGATGGGCGGAGATGGGTCGAAGAGTGGAAGAGGGTTCTTTAGGTGGGTTTCAGACAGCTCCTATGGACAGAAGCTTGCGGCAGTTCACTAATATCGATACAATGGATTCTTCAGTCATAATTATAGCGGCTTAATTCTTCGACAGTGCGATTTCAGAATACTCACAGGCCCGGGAGGCTGCAATAGCCCCCCGCTGTGATGATGGCGCGTTCGCACTGCCCTCTGGCCTCTGGTGGTTCCTTGGCACCGCCTGGCGTCCATCGGGCCTAGAGGATGACAGTGCTTGGCGGCAGATCACTTGTATTTCAACAATTTACAATCATAATTTCTCCACCTAAATGTTTTTCTTCACAGTGCATTTCCGTTACCCACCGACAACCAGAGCATAGCTCTGGTCCTGCGGTTGATTGGCTCGTGCACTGGTGACCCATCGTCTGTTGGTGGTGCCCCTTTTCACTCTCCGCCCTCTGTATTTCTTTCCTCCGCGAGTGGTGTTGTCATGGTTAGCCCTTATAGGTGTTGAGTGGCTGTAAGCCGTTCTGATAGTCTGTTTGTGTTGGGCAGAAGGATTAATGCACACAACACAAACATACTCAAAACATACAAAGTTTTAAAATCAAAAGTTTCAAAATCAAAATTAAACGTTAAACAATGAAAATCAAAGCCTAATCCAAACAATCAAGCATACTCCCCCCTCTTGACACAAGGTGTGGCAAAAATGATGTTGTTGATGTTTGGGGCTAAATGGTTAAAATAATAAAAATAAAAATACATTTTCAGACCACAGATTTATAATCTGTTCACAGTTCTTCAATTATTCAAAACTTTCAAAACAAATTAAAAATGACTTAAAATCATAAAATAGTTAAATCAGTGTCAAATGTTTCTTAATAGGCCTACCAGTAAGTCACCCAAAGAGGACCTGGGAACAGGAAGTTCCACAATCAGAATGTTGATGAAATCAGTAGAAAGGAAGACAAAACATATCTAACACTTTCTCACACATACCCGCCATGGCCATGGCACACAGTCACACGCACGCTCACGCACGCAGAGGCAGAGAGGGAGTAAAGTGTCCGAGCCTCTTCTGTAACATAGGCACTGTATGAACAGGGCCCCTTTGACATCAGAACACAGACAGAAGGTTTAAATACAAATAAAATATAATAATAACAAAATAAATAAAATATAATTAAATGGACACCAGCCCCTAGGGAAGCAAAAAACAAAATGAACGGCTCCACCGGACATGGTGCCCCTTTCTCAACAAGACAGGAGGACAGAGAAAAACGGACAAAATCAAATGTAAATAAAACATGAGGTCAAATCCGTCCAGTCCAACCAAAATAAATAAACCTGTCATAAACCTGGAAAAACAAAACAAAATGAAATGAACAGTTGACATGAATTTATATAGTTACTGTAAGACATGATGTAATATCATGTCAAGTGGTCACCTCATGGGCTGGGTTGACCTTAATCAGTGGACAGAACACAACTGAGTTGTTGACATGATGGTGAATCTTGTTGTTGACAGCTCTTGCCGTCACCCCATGAGGATAAAGATTGTTTACTGAAATATGGTTTACCAGTGAAATATCAGACACTTGTTGCAGTGTCAAGGCTGTCGGAATCACAATGTTAGAATACCAGGATGTGTTATTAAGGAACATAGAGTGGCAAACATCCCTTTTAGGAGAAACACATAGAAACAGATTCACACAATAAGACCCATTTTGAGAGAAACAGTATGTAACAAGTCACTTGAAGTTTATAACGATCCCCACAGTTTCTCCAAATAAAATAAAACATAGGCAGAGCTAGCGCAAGCAGCAAGCGTTAAGCAGCAAGCCTAAATGCGAGCCAGCGACTCACACATACCGTACAGTACTGCACGGCCGGACAAACACACATGCACCACTGCTCATGTTCATACTGGGTTTGATTTTTCCCTTTTCTTTCACAAGGTTATCACCAGGGGAGAAAAATAGGATTAAAACACACATACATACAGTACATGTATCCATGTAGACAATTTCTCATACATTTACACACATGGGTCAGTCAGTTTAGAGGTCATCATTCAGAAGGGGGCTTCTTAGTTCTCAACACCTCAGCTGGCCTGAGATGGAATTAAAAATAATAATAAGACTAAAACAAAGACATGTAAGCATAACATAACCATAACTTCTCTCAGTAATCTGGTTAAATAAGATAGCTGAAAACCAGCTGTGTCGGTCTTATGCACTGGCCAAAACTTCCTACAGAACCAGGAAACACAATGCTGGTCTGGCGGTGAAATCCTGACTTGACTTAATTCACAACAGAAGGAGTAAGAACAACTTCTGTTGGAGTGCAACTCAGGAGACTTGACTAACTTCAGGATGAATGCAAATCTTAATAAAATGAAGTTTTGTGCTGCCAACGTAAGACCCACAGTTCCGGACCAACGGCTGTGAGGTCTTCAAAAAGCGACGAAAACAATAGACTAAAAACAACATTAAACAACTAGAAAAATATTGTTCCTTCGAAACAATTGTGGGCTCGCTTCAAGCCAGAAAACAATGGCTATAAAAGCACAAAATGTCAAGATCGCAGGCAGTGCTCTCTTTGACGTTACTGACATCAAAGTTTGTCCATTTTGTTCCAAAAATGTGTTGTGCAAAAGTTGACCCGCTGGTGGCGCTATAACAGGCCAATGTGAGAAGGTTGGTATCTGTTCCTTGACCTATTGGGAATGTGCTTGCAAGATTTCACGCACATCCCAGGCTGTGTTCATGATTTGAGGTGTTTTTGGCTTTGGACACTTTATCGCTGCTTGCAGCTATATTTATTATTATTATTTTATAATTTTTTTTGTGCACTTCATAGGCATGTTAGATAAAGGTCCTTAGATTGCGTGTAGAATGTTTCATGCAAATTGCAAAAAAAATCCTAGAATAAAAACGGGTTTAAGCGTTTTACAAACTGCTCAAAATTATATAGCGCCCCCCTTTGGCCATTTGGGGTAAGATTGGTTTCAGTGATATTTGAACTAACCCTCTACACTATTTTGTCATGAAAATGTGACTTTGCTTGTATGTTTTAGAGGCAGAAGAATAATTTGCATAAAAATGCAATATTGTTTGAATTATTTAAAAAAGCATGTTTCAATGTTAAAGAAATCCGATCTGACAGATCTTTAGATATCGGTCCAAAGTTCACGTAAAAAAAGTTTTGTGCACGTGACGCGAAAATTCCAGAATAAAAGCGGGTTTACGCGTTTTACAAACTGCTCAAAGTGGCGGAAAATCGAAGGGTGGAGCTTACTTAACAACGACACAGATGTCTTCCGCTTGAGTCAAAGCACGCGTGTAACAAGTTGCATGTCTTCAAACGAAACGAGTCATGACTTATGCCCGTTTGAAGTTTGAATTTTCAGACGCTTCGTATAGCGCCCCCCTTTGGCCGATTGGAATAAAATTGGTTTCAGTGATATTTTGACTAACCCTCTACATCTTTGCCAAATGCCATGAACGTGTAACTTTGTATGTATGATTTAGAGGCAAAAGAATTATTGGCATAAAAGTGCAATATTGAGTGAATTATTAAAAAATAATGTTTCACTTTAAAAAAAATCTGGTTGATCAATCTGACCGTATTGGTCCAAAGTTCATGTGAAAAAAGTTTTGTGCGAGTAACGCAAAAATCCCAGGAGGAGATAGATTTTTACTGTTTTTCATATAATTCAAAATTCTGGGGGATCTAAAGGTCAGAGGTCAAAGGTCAGAGCGTAAAAGTTGTTCGGCATGAGGAGACGCATACGTGTATACAGGTTTCATGACTGTACGTATAACAGAGCATGAGCTCTACCTGTTCAAAGTTCGCACTTTCAAAGGCTTCCTACAGCGCCACCATTTGGCCGATTGCTGTAAAAAATAATAGCACACTTCGCCACTCTAAGCTGAACACATTGATGTTTTTATTTTCATTTTCTCACTAAGTATGTAGGAGTAGAAAGGAACCGAAGTTTTGAGGAGAACTTGATATGACAATATCAAGTTCTCACTAGAAAAATATTGTTCCTTCGAAACAATTGTGGGCTCGCTTCAAGCCAGAAAACAATGGCTATAAAAGTACAAAATGTCAAGATCGCAGGCAGTGCTCTCTTTGACGTTACTGACGTCAAAGATTGGTCCATTTTGTTCCAAAAATGTGTTGTGCCAAAAGTTGACCCGCTGGTGGCGCTATTATAACAGGCCAATGTAAGAAGGGTGGTATCTGTTCCTTGACCTATTGGGAATGTGCTTGCAAGATTTCACTGACATTGCAGGCTGTGTTCATGATTTGAGGTGTTTTTGGCTTTGGCCACTTTATCGCTGCTTGCAGCTATATTTGTTATTATTTTTCTTTTTGTGTGTGTGTGCACTTCATAGGCATATTAGATAAAGGTCCTTAGATTGTGTGTAGAATGTTTCATGCAAATTGCAAAAAAAATCCTAACGGGTTTAAGCGTTTCACAAACTGCTCAAAATGATATAGCGCCCCCCTTTGGCCAATTGGAGTGAGATTGGATTTAGTGATATTTGGACTAACACTCTACATCTTTGCCAAATGCCATGAACATGTTACTTTGCATGTATGATTTAGAGGCAGAAGAATAATTTGCATAAAACTGCAATATTCATTGAATTATTAAAAAAGCATGTTTCAATTAAAAAAAAAAATCCGATCTGACAGATCTTTAGATATTGGTCCAAAGTTCACGTAAAAAAAGTTTTGTGCGCGTGGAGCGAAAATTCCAGAATAAAAGCGGGTTTACGCGTTTTACAAACTGCTCAAAATGGCGGAAAATCGAAGGGCGGAGCTTACTTAACAAAGACACAGATGTCTTCCGCTCGAGTCAAAGCACGCGTGTAAGCAAGTTGCATGTCTTAAAACGAAACGAGTCATGACTTATGCCCGTTTGAAGTTTGAATTTTCAAACGCTTCGTATAGCGCCCCCCTTTGGCCGATTGGACTAAAATTGGTTTCAGTAATACTTTGACTAACCCTCTACATCTTTGCCAAATGCCATGAACGTGTAACTTTGCATGTATGATTTAGAGGCCGAAGAATAATTTGCATAAAACCGCAATATTGATTGAATTATTAAAAAATTATATTTCACTTTAAAAGAAATCTGGTTGATCAATCTGACCGTATTGGTCCAAAGTTCATGTGAAAAAAGTTTCGTGCACGTAACGAAAAAAACCCAGGAGGAGATAGATTTTTACTGTTTTTCATATAATTCCAAATTGTGGGAGATCTAAAGGTCAAAGGTCAAAAGTCAGAGCGTAAAAGTTGTTCGGCATGAGGAGACGCATACGTGTATACAGGTTTCATGGCTTTACCTCAAACACAGCATGAGCTATACCTGTTCAAAGTTCGCACTTTCGAAGGCTTCCTACAGCGCCACCATTTGGCCGATTGCTGTAAAAAGTAATAGCACACGTCGCCACAGTAAGCTGAACACATTGATGTTTTTATTTTCATTTTCTCAATAAGTATGTAGGAGTAGAAAGGAACCGAAGTTTTTTGATACTTGCACTGACTGCCTGCCTAGTATAGAAATAATGACAATATCTAAAGTGTGCTCGCCTTATAGGCGAGCCCACAACTAGAAAAATATTGTTCCTTCGAAACAATTGTGGGCTCGCTTCAAGCCAGAAAACAATGGCTATAAAAGTACAAAACGTCAAGATCGCAGGCAGTGCTCTCTTTGACGTTACTGACGTCAAAGATTGGTCCATTTTGTTCCAAAAATGTGTTGTGCAAAAGTTGACCCGCTGGTGGCGCTATAACAGGCCAATGTAAGAAGGGTGGTATCTGCTCCTTGACCTATTGGGAATGTGCTTGCAAGATTTCACGCACATTGCAGGCTGTGTTCATGATTTGAGGTGTTTTTGGCTTTGGCCACTTTATCGCTGCTTGCAGCTATATTATTTATTATTATTTTTTTTGTGTGTGTGCACTTCATAGGCATATTAGATAAAGGTCCTTAGATTGTGTGTAGAATGTTTCATGCAAATTGCAAAAATAAATCCTAACGGGTTTAAGCGTTTCACAAACTGCTCAAAATGATATAGCGCCCCCCTTTGGCCAATTGGGGTAAGATTGGTTTTAGTGATATTTGGACTAACACTCTACATCTTTGCCAAATGCCATGAACATGTTACTTTGCATGTATGATTTAGAGGCAGAAGAATAATTTGCATAAAACTGCAATATTCATTGAATTTATTTTAAAAAGCATGTTTCAATTTTAAAGAAATCCGATCTGACAGATCTTTAGATATCGGTCCAAAGTTCACGTAAAAAAAGTTTTGTGCACGTGGAGCGAAAATTCCAGAATAAAAGCGGGTTTACGCGTTTTACAAACTGCTCAATATGGCGGAAAATCGGGGGGCGGAGCTTACTTAACAACGACACAGATGTCTTCCGCTCGAGTCAAAGCACGCGTGTAACAAGTTGCATGTCTTCAAACGAAACGAGTCATGACTTATGCCCGTTTGAAGTTTGAATTTTCAAACGCTTCGTATAGCGCCCTCCTTTGGCCGATTGGAATAAAATTGGTTTCAGTGATACTTTGACTAACCCTCCACATCTTTGCCAAATGCCATGAACGTGTAACTTTGCATGTATGATTTAGAGGCCGAAGAATAATTTGCATAAAACCGCAACATTGATTGAATTATTAATAAAATATATTTCACTTTAAAAGAAATCCGCCGAGACTAGTTTGACCGTATTGGTCCAAAGTTCATGTGAAAAAAGTTTCATGCGCGTATCGCAAAGATCCCAGGAGGAGATAGATTTTTACTGTTTTTCATATAATTCCAAATTCTGAGGGATCTAAAGATCAGAGGTCAAAAGTCAGAGCGTAAAAATTGTTCGGCATGAGGAGACGCATACGTGTATACAGGTTTCATGGCTGTACGTATAACAGAGCATGAGCTATACCTGTTCAAAGTTCGCACTTTCGAAGGCTTCCTACAGCGCCACCATTTGGCCGATTGCTGTAAAAAGTAATAGCACACGTCGCCACAGTAAGCTGAACACATTGATGTTTTTATTTTCATTTTCTCACTAAGTATGTAGGAGTAGAAAGGAACCGAAGTTTTGAGGAGAACTTGATATGACGGTTAGATATTGTCACTAGAAAAATATTGTTCCTTCGAAACAATTGTGGGCTCGCTTCAAGCCAGAAAACAATGGCTATAAAAGTACAAAATGTCAAGATCGCAGGCAGTGCTCTCTTTGACGTTACTGACGTCAAAGATTGGTCCATTTTGTTCCAAAAATGTGTTGTGCAAAAGTTGACCCGCTGGTGGCGCTTTAACAGGCCAATGTAAGAAGGGTGGTATCTGTTCCTTGACCTATTGGGAATGTGCTTGCAAGATTTCACGCACATTGCAGGCTGTGTTCATGATTTGAGGTGTTTTTGGCTTTGGCCACTTTATCGCTGCTTGCAGCTATATTCATTTTTTTTTGTGTGTGTGTGTGTGTGCACTTCATAGGCATATTAGATAAAGGTCCTTAGATTGTGTGTAGAATCTTTCATGCAAATTGCAAAAAAAAATCCTAACGGGTTTAAGCGTTTCACAAACTGCTCAAAATGATATAGCGCCCCCCTTTGGCCAATTGGGGTAAGATTGGTTTTAGTGATATTTGGACTAACACTCTACATCTTTGCCAAATGCCATGAACATGTTACTTTGCATGTATGATTTAGAGGCAGAAGAATAATTTGCATAAAACTGCAATATTCATTGAATTTATTTAAAAAAGCATGTTTCAATTTTAAAGAAATCCGATCTGACAGATCTTTAGATATCGGTCCAAAGTTCACGTAAAAAAAGTTTTGTGCACGTGACGCGAAAATTCCAGAATAAAAGCGGGTTTACGCGTTTTACAAACTGCTCAAAGTGGCGGAAAATCGAAGGGCGGAGCTTACTTTGCAACGACACAGATGTCTTCCGCTTGAGTCAAAGCACGCGTGTAACAAGTTGCATGTCTTCAAACGAAACGAGTCATGACTTATGCCCGTTTGAAGTTTGAATTTTCAGACGCTTCGTATAGCGCCCCCCTTTGGCCGATTGGAATAAAATTGGTTTCAGTGATACTTTGACTAACCCTCCACATCTTTGCCAAATGCCATGAACGTGTAACTTTGCATGTATGATTTAGAGGCCGAAGAATAATTTGCATAAAACCGCAATATATATTGAATTATTAAAAAATTATATTTCACTTTAAAAGAAATCCGCCGAGATTAGTTTGACCGTATTGGTCCAAAGTTCATGTGAAAAAAGTTTTGTGCACTTGACGCGAAAATCCCAGGAGGAGATAGATTTTTACTGTTTTTCATATAATTCCGAATTGTGGGAGACCTAAAGGTCAGAGGTCAAAAGTTAGAGGGTAAAAGTTGTTCGGCATGAGGAGACGCATAAGTGTATACAGGTTTCATGGCTGTACGTATAACAGAGCATGAGCTATACCTGTACAAAGATCGCACTTTCGAAGGCTTCCTACAGCGCCACCATTTGGCCGATTGCTATATAAAATAATAGCACGCTTCGCCACTGTAAACTGAACACATTGATGTTTTTATTTTCATTTTCTCACTAAGTATGTAGGAGTAGAAAGGAACCGAAGTTTTGAGGAGAACTTGATATAGTATATAAATAAATAAATAAATAAATAATGACAATATCTAAAGTGTGCTCGCCTTATAGGCGAGCCCACAACTAGAAAAATATTGTTCCTTCGAAACAATTGTGGGCTCGCTTCAAGCCAGAAAACAATGGCTATAAAAGCACAAAATGTCAAGATCGCAGGCAGTGCTCTCTTTGACGTTACTGACGTCAAAGATTGGTCCATTTTGTTCCAAAAATGTGTTATGCAAAAGTTGACCCGCTGGTGGCGCTATAACAGGCCAATGTGAGAAGGTTGGTATCTGTTCCTTGACCTATTGGGAATGTGCTTGCAAGATTTCACGCACATCCCAGGCTGTGTTCATGATTTGAGGTGTTTTTGGCTTTGGACACTTTATCGCTGCTTGCAGCTATATTTATTATTATTATTTTATATTTTTTTTGTGTGCACTTCATAGGCATGTTAGATAAAGGTCCTTAGATTGCGTGTAGAATGTTTCATGCAAATTGCAAAAAAAAAATCCTAGAATAAAAACGGGTTTAAGCGTTTTACAAACTGCTCAAAATTATATAGCGCCCCCCTTTGGCCATTTGGGGTAAGATTGGTTTCAGTGATATTTGAACTAACCCTCTAAACTATTTTGTCATGAAAATGTGACTTTGCATGTATGTTTTAGAGGCAGAAGAATAATTTGCATAAAAATGCAATATTGTTTGAATTATTTAAAAAAGCATGTTTCAATGTTAAAGAAATCCGATCTGACAGATCTTTAGATATCGGTCCAAAGTTCACGTAAAAAAAGTTTTGTGCACGTGACGCGAAAATTCCAGAATAAAAGCGGGTTTACGCGTTTTACAAACTGCTCAAAATGGCGGAAAATCGAAGGGCGGAGCTTACTTAACAACGACACAGATGTCTTCCGCTTGAGTCAAAGCACGCGTGTAACAAGTTGCATGTCTTCGAACGAAACGAGTCATGACTTATGCCCGTTTGAAGTTTGAATTTTCAGACGCTTCGTATAGCGCCCCCCTTTGGCCGATTGGAATAAAATTGGTTTCAGTGATACTTTGACTAACCCTCCACATCTTTGCCAAATGCCATGAACGTGTAACTTTGCATGTATGATTTAGAGGCCGAAGAATAATTTGCATAAAACCGCAATATTGATTGAATTATTAAAAAATTATATTTCACTTTAAAAAAAATCTGGTTGATCAATCTGACCGTATTGGTCCAAAGTTCATGTGAAAAAAGTTTTGTACGCTTAACGCAAAAATTCCAGGAGGAGATAGATTTTTACTGTTTATCATATAATTCCAAATTGTGGGAGACCTAAAGGTCAGAGGTCAAAAGTTAGAGGGTAAAAGTTGTTCGGCATGAGGAGACGCATAAGTGTATACAGGTTTCATGGCTGTACGTATAACAGAGCATGAGCTCTACCTGTTCAAAGTTCGCACTTTCGAAGGCTTCCTACAGCGCCACCATTTGGCCGATTGCTATAAAAAATAATAGCACACTTCGCCACTGTAAACTGAACACATTGATGTTTTTATTTTCATTTTCTCACTAAGTATGTAGGAGTAGAAAGGAACCGAAGTTTTGAGGAGAACTTGATATGACGGTTAGATATTGTCACTAGAAAAATATTGTTCCTTCGAAACAATTGTGGGCTCGCTTCAAGCCAGAAAACAATGGCTATAAAAGTACAAAATGTCAAGATCGCAGGCAGTGCTCTCTTTGACGTTACTGACGTCAACGATTGGTCCATTTTGTTCCAAAAATGTGTTGTGCAAAAGTTGACCCGCTGGTGGCGCTATAACAGGCCAATGTAAGAAGGGTGGTATCTGTTCCTTGACCTATTGGGAATGTGCTTGCAAGATTTCACGCACATTGCAGGCTGTGTTCATGATTTGAGGTGTTTTTGGCTTTGGCCACTTTATCGCTGCTTGCAGCTATATTCATTATTATAATTTTTTTGTGTGTGTGCACTTCATAGGCATATTAGATAAAGGTCCTTAGATTGTGTGTAGAATGTTTCATGCAAATTGCAAAAAAAAAATCCTAACGGGTTTAAGCGTTTCACAAACTGCTCAAAATGATATAGCGCCCCCCTTTGTTCAATTGGGGTAAGATTGGTTTTAGTGATATTTGGACTAACACTCTACATCTTTGCCAAATGCCATGAACATGTTACTTTGCATGTATGATTTAGAGGCAGAAGAATAATTTGCATAAAACTGCAATATTCATTGAATTTATTTAAAAAAGCATGTTTCAATTTTAAAGAAATCCGATCTGACAGATCTTTAGATATCGGTCCAAAGTTCACGTAAAAAAAGTTTTGTGCACGTGGAGCGAAAATTCCAGAATAAAAGCGGGTTTACGCGTTTTACAAACTGCTCAATATGGCGGAAAATCGAAGGGCGGAGCTTACTTAACAACGACACAGATGTCTTCCGCTCGAGTCAAAGCACGCGTGTAACAAGTTGCATGTCTTCAAACAAAACGAGTCATGACTTATGCCCGTTTGAAGTTTGAATTTTCAAACGCTTCATATAGCGCCCCCCTTTGGCCGATTGGAATAAAATTGGTTTCAGTGATACTTTGACTAACCCTCCACATCTTTGCCAAATGCCATGAACGTGTAACTTTGCATGTATGATTTAGAGGCCGAAGAATAATTTGCATAAAACCGCAATATTGATTGAATTATTAAAAAATTATATTTCACTTTAAAAAAAATCTGGTTGATCAATCTGACCATATTGGTCCAAAGTTCATGTGAAAAAAGTTTTGTGCACTTGATGCGAAAATCCCAGGAGGAGATAGATTTTTACTGTTTTTCATATAATTCCGAATTGTGGGAGACCTAAAGGTCAGAGGTCAAAAGTTAGAGGGTAAAAGTTGTTCGGCATGAGGAGACGCATACGTGTATACAGGTTTCATGGCTGTAACTAAAACACAGCATGAGCTATACCTGTTCAAAGTTCGCACTTTCGAAGGCTTCCTACAGCGCCACCATTTGGCTGATTGCTATAAAAAATAATAGCGCACTTCGCCACTGTAAACTGAACACATTGATGTTTTTATTTTCATTTTCTCACTAAGTATGTAGGAGTAGAAAGGAACCGAAGTTCCCGTCTACTGTCTGACTGACTGATAGATAAATAATGACAATATCTAAAGTGTGCTCGCCTTATAGGCGAGCCCACAACTAGAAAAATATTGTTCCTTCGAAACAATTGTGGGCTCGCTTCAAGCCAGAAAACAATGGCTATAAAAGCACAAAATGTCAAGATCGCAGGCAGTGCTCTCTTTGACGTTACTGACGTCAAAGATTGGTCCATTTTGTTCCAAAAATGTGTTGTGCAAAAGTTGACCCGCTGGTGGCGCTATAACAGGCCAATGTGAGAAGGTTGGTATCTGTTCCTTGACCTATTGGGAATGTGCTTGCAAGATTTCACGCACATCCCAGGCTGTGTTCATGATTTGAGGTGTTTTTGGCTTTGGCCACTTTATCGCTGCTTGCAGCTATATTTATTATTAATATTTTATAATTTGTTTGTGTGCACTTCATAGGCATGTTAGATAAAGGTCCTTAGATTGCGTATAGAATGTTTCATGCAAATTGCAAAAAAAATCCTAGAATAAAAACGGGTTTAAGCGTTTTACAAACTGCTCAAAATTATATAGCGCCCCCCTTTGGCCATTTGGGGTAAGATTGGTTTCAGTGATATTTGAACTAACCCTCTACACTATTTTGTCATGAAAATGTGACTTTGCATGTATGTTTTAGAGGCAGAAGAATAATTTGCATAAAAATGCAATATTGTTTGAATTATTTAAAAAAGCATGTTTCAATGTTAAAGAAATCCGATCTGACAGATCTTTAGATATCGGTCCAAAGTTCACGTAAAAAAAGTTTTGTGCACGTGACGCGAAAATTCCAGAATAAAAGCGGGTTTACGCGTTTTACAAACTGCTCAAAATGGCGGAAAATTGAAGGGCGGAGCTTACTTAACAACGACACAGATGTCTTCCGCTTGAGTCAAAGCACGCGTGTAACAAGTTGCATGTCTTCAAACGAAACGAGTCATGACTTATGCCCGTTTGAAGTTTGAATTGTCAAACGCTTCGTATAGCGCCCCCCTTTGGCCGATTGGAATAAAATTGGTTTCAGTGATACTTTGACTAACCCTCCACATCTTTGCCAAATGCCATGAACGTGTAACTTTGCATGTATGATTTAGAGGCAGAAGAATAATTTGCATAAAACCGCAATATTGATAGAATTATTAAAAAATTATATTTCACTTTAAAAGAAATCCGCCGAGATTAGTTTGACCGTATTGGTCCAAAGTTCATGTGAAAAAAGTTTCGTGCGCGTAACGAAAAAAACCCAGGAGGAGATAGATTTTTACTGTTTTTCATATAATTCCGAATTGTGGGAGACCTAAAGGTCAGAGGTCAAAAGTTAGAGGGTAAAAGTTGTTCGGCATGAGGAGACGCATACGTGTATACAGGTTTCATGCCTGTACCTCAAACACAGCATGAGCTATACCTGTTCAAAGTTCGCACTTTCGAAGGCTTCGTGCAGCGCCACCATTTGGCCGATTGCTATAAAAAATAATAGCGCACTTCGCCACTGTAAACTGAACACATTGATGTTTTTATTTTCATTTTCTCACTAAGTATGTAGGAGTAGAAAGGAACCGAAGTTCCCGTCTACTGTCTGACTGACTGACTGACTGATAGATAAATAATGACAATATCTAAAGTGTGCTCGCCTTATAGGCGAGCCCACAACTAGAAAAATATTGTTCCTTCGAAACAATTGTGGGCTCGCTTCAAGCCAGAAAACAATGGCTATAAAAGTACAAAATGTCAAGATCGCAGGCAGTGCTCTCTTTGACGTTACTGACGTCAACGATTGGTCCATTTTGTTCCAAAAATGTGTTGTGCAAAAGTTGACCCGCTGGTGGCGCTATAACAGGCCAATGTAAGAAGGGTGGTATCTGTTCCTTGACCTATTGGGAATGTGCTTGCAAGATTTCACGCACATTGCAGGCTGTGTTCATGATTTGAGGTGTTTTTGGCTTTGGCCACTTTATCGCTGCTTGCAGCTATATTCATTATTATAATTTTTTTGTGTGTGTGCACTTCATAGGCATATTAGATAAAGGTCCTTAGATTGTGTGTAGAATGTTTCATGCAAATCCCAACGGGTTTAAGCGTTTCACAAACTGCTCAAAATGATATAGCGCCCCCCTTTGGCCAATTGGGGTAAGATTGGTTTTAGTGATATTTGGACTAACACTCTACATCTTTGCCAAATGCCATGAACATGTTACTTTGCATGTATGATTTAGAGGCAGAAGAATAATTTGCATAAAACTGCAATATTCATTGAATTTATTTAAAAAAGCATGTTTCAATTTTAAAGAAATCCGATCTGACAGATCTTTAGATATTGGTCCAAAGTTCACGTAAAAAATGTTTTGTGCACGTGGAGCGAAAATTCCAGAATAAAAGCGGGTTTACGCGTTTTACAAACTGCTCAATATGGCGGAAAATCAAAGGGCGGAGCTTACTTAACAACGACACAGATGTCTTCCGCTTGAGTCAAAGCACGTGTGTAACAAGTTGCATGTCTTCAAACGAAATGAGTCATGACTTATGCCCGTTTGAAGTTTGAATTTTCAAACGCTTCGTATAGCGCCCCCCTTTGGCCGATTGGAATAAAATTGGTTTCAGTGATACTTTGACTAACCCTCCACATCTTTGCCAAATGCCATGAACGTGTAACTTTGCATGTATGATTTAGAGGCCGAAGAATAATTTGCATAAAACCGCAATATTGATTGAATTATTAAAAAATTATATTTCACTTTAAAAAAAATCTGGTTGATCAATCTGACCGTATTGGTCCAAAGTTCATGTGAAAAAGGTTTTGTGCACTTGACGCGAAAATCCCAGGAGGAGATAGATTTTTACTGTTTTTCATATAATTCCGAATTGTGGGAGACCTAAAGGTCAGAGGTCAAAAGTTAGAGGGTAAAAGTTGTTCGGCATGAGGAGACGCATACGTGTATACAGGTTTCATGCCTGTACCTCAAACACAGCATGAGCTATACCTGTTCAAAGTTCGCACTTTCGAAGGCTTCGTGCAGCGCCACCATTTGGCCGATTGCTATAAAAAATAATAGCGCACTTCGCCACTGTAAACTGAACACATTGATGTTTTTATTTTCATTTTCTCACTAAGTATGTAGGAGTAGAAAGGAACCGAAGTTCCCGTCTACTGTCTGACTGACTGACTGATAGATAAACTAGAAAAATATTGTTCCTTCGAAACAATTGTGGGCTCGCTTCAAGCCAGAAAACAATGGCTATAAAAGTACAAAATGTCAAGATCGCAGGCAGTGCTCTCTTTGACGTTACTGACGTCAAAGATTGGTCCATTTTGTTCCAAAAATGTGTTGTGCAAAAATTGACCCGCTGGTGGCGCTATAACAGGCCAATGTAAGAAGGGTGGTATCTGTACCTTGACCTATTGGGAATGTGCTTGCAAGATTTCACGCACATTGCAAGCTGTGTTCATGATTTGAGGTGTTTTTGGCTTTGGCCACTTTATCGCTGCTTGCAGCTATATTCATTATTTTTTTTATTTTTTTGTGTGTGTGCACTTCATAGGCATATTAGATAAAGGTCCTTAGATTGTGTGTAGAATGTTTCATGCAAATTGCAAAAGAAAATCCTAACGGGTTTAAGCGTTTCACAAACTGCTCAAAATGATATAGCGCCCCCCTTTGGCCAATTGGGGTAAGATTGGTTTTAGTGATATTTGGACTAACACTCTAAATCTTTGCCAAATGCCATGAACATGTTACTTTGCATGTATGATTTAGAGGCAGAAGAATAATTTGCATAAAACTGCAATATTCATTGAATTTATTTTAAAAAGCATGTTTCAATTTTAAAGAAATCCGATCTGACAGATCTTTAGATATCGGTCCAAAGTTCACGTAAAAAAAGTTTTGTGCACGTGGAGCGAAAATTCCAGAATAAAAGCGGGTTTACGCGTTTTACAAACTGCTCAAAATGGCGGAAAATCGTAGGGCGGAGCTTACTTAACAACGACACAGATGTCTTCCGCTCGAGTCAAAGCACGGCGTGTAACAAGTTGCATGTCTTCAAACGAAACGAGTCATGACTTATGCCCGTTTGAAGTTTGAATTTTCAAACGCTTCGTATAGCGCCCCCCTTTGGCCGATTGGAATAAAATTGGTTTCAGTGATACTTTGACTAACCCTCCACATCTTTGCCAAATGCCATGAACGTGTAACTTTGCATGTATGATTTAGAGGCCAAAGAATAATTTGCATAAAACCGCAATATTGATTAAATTATTAAAAAATTATATTTCACTTAAAAAAAAATCTGGTTGATCAATCTGACCGTATTGGTCCAAAGTTCATGTGAAAAAAGTTTCGTGCACTTGACGCGAAAATCCCAGGAGGAGATAGATTTTTACTGTTTTTCATATAATTCCGAATTGTGGGAGACCTAAAGGTCAGAGGTCAAAAGTTAGAGGGTAAAAGTTGTTCGGCATGAGGAGACGCATACGTGTATACAGGTTTCATGGCTGTACCTAAAACACAGCATGAGCTATACCTGTTCAAAGTTCGCACTTTCGAAGGCTTCCTACAGCGCCACCATTTGGCCGATTGCTATAGAAAATAATAGCACACTTCGCCACTGTAAACTGAACACATTGATGTTTTTATTTTCATTTTCTCACTAAGTATGTAGGAGTAGAAAGGAACCGAAGTTCCCGTCTACAGTATGATATGACTGATAGATAAATAACTAGAAAAATATTGTTCCTTCGAAACAATTGTGGGCTCGCTTCAAGCCGGAAAACAATGGCTATAAAAGCACAAAATGTCAAGATCGCAGGCAGTGCTCTCTTTGACGTTACTGACGTCAAAGATTGGTCCATTTTGTTCCAAAAATGTGTTGTGCAAAAGTTGACCCGCTGGTGGCGCTATAACAGGCCAATGTGAGAAGGTTGGTATCTGTTCCTTGACCTATTGGGAATGTGCTTGCAAGATTTCACGCACATCCCAGGCTGTGTTCATGATTTGAGGTGTTTTTGGCTTTGGACACTTTATCGCTGCTTGCAGCTATATTTATTATTATTATTTTATAATTTTTTTGTGTGCACTTCATAGGCATGTTAGATAAAGGTCCTTAGATTGCGTGTAGAATGTTTCATGCAAATTGCAAAAAAAATCCTAGAATAAAAACGGGTTTAAGCGTTTTACAAACTGCTCAAAATTATATAGCGCCCCCCTTTGGCCATTTGGGGTAAGATTGGTTTCAGTGATATTTGAACTAACCCTCTACACTATTTTGTCATGAAAATGTGACTTTGCTTGTATGTTTTAGAGGCAGAAGAATAATTTGCATAAAAATGCAATATTGTTTGAATTATTTAAAAAAGCATGTTTCAATGTTAAAGAAATCCGATCTGACAGATCTTTAGATATCGGTCCAAAGTTCATGTAAAAAAATGTTTTGTGCACGTGACGCGAAAATTCCAGAATAAAAGCGGGTTTACGCGTTTTACAAACTGCTCAAAGTGGCGGAAAATCGAAGGGCGGAGCTTACTTAACAAAGACACAGATGTCTTCCGCTCGAGTCAAAGCACGCGTGTAGGCAAGTTGCATGTCTTCAAACGAAACGAGGCATGACTTATGCCCGTTTAAAGTTTGAATTTTCAAACGCTTCGTATAGCGCCCCCCTTTGGCCGATTGGAATAAAATTGGTTTCAGTGATACTTTGACTAACCCTCCACATCTTTGCCAAATGCCATGAACGTGTAACTTTGCATGTATGATTTAGAGGCCGAAGAATAATTTGAATAAAACCGCAATATTGATTAAATTATTAAAAAATTATATTTCACTTTAAAAAAAATCTGGTTGATCAATCTGACCGTATTGGTCCAAAGTTCATGTGAAAAAAGTTTCGTGCACTTGACGCGAAAATCCCAGGAGGAGATAGATTTTTACTGTTTTTCATATAATTCCGAATTGTGGGAGACCTAAAGGTCAGAGGTCAAAAGTTAGAGGGTAAAAGTTGTTCGGCATGAGGAGACGCATACGTGTATACAGGTTTCATGGCTGTACGTATAACAGAGCATGAGCTCCATCTGTTCAAAGTTCGCACTTTCGAAGGCTTCCTACAGCGCCACCATTTGGCCGATTGCTGTAAAAAATAATAGCACACTTCGCCACTGTAAGCTGAACACATTGATGTTTTTATTTTCATTTTCTGTCTAAGTATGTAGGAGTAGAAAGGAACCGAAGTTTTGAGGAGAACTTGATATGACGGTTAGATATTGTCACTAGAAAAATATTGTTCCTTCGAAACAATTGTGGGCTCGCTTCAAGCCGGAAAACAATGGCTATAAAAGTACAAAATGTCAAGATCGCAGGCAGTGCTCTCTTTGACGTTACTGACGTCAAAGATTGGTCCATTTTGTTCGAAAAATGTGTTGTGCAAAAGTTGACCCGCTGGTGGCGCTATAACAGGCCAATGTAAGAAGGGTGGTATCTGTTCCTTGACCTATTGGGAATGTGCTTGCAAGATTTCACACCCATTGCAGGCTGTGTTCATGATTTGAGGTGTTTTTGGCTTTGGCCACTTTATCGCTGCTTGCAGCTATATTCATTATTATTTTTTATTTTTTTGTGTGTGTGCACTTCATAGGCATATTAGATAAAGGTCCTTAGATTGTGTGTAGAATGTTTCATGCAAATTGCAAAAAAAAAAATCCTAATGGGTTTAAGCGTTTCACAAACTGCTCAAAATGATATAGCGCCCCCCTTTGGCCAATTGGGGTAAGATTGGTTTTAGTGATATTTGGACTAACACTCTACATCTTTGCCAAATGCCATGAACATGTTACTTTGCATGTATGATTTAGAGGCAGAAGAATAATTTGCATAAAACTGCAATATTCATTGAATTTATTTAAAAAAGCATGTTTCAATTTTAAAGAAATCCGATCTGACAGATCTTTAGATATCGGTCCAAAGTTCACGTAAAAAAGAGTTTTGTGCACGTGGAGCGAAAATTCCAGAATAAAAGCGGGTTTACGCGTTTTACAAACTGCTCAAAATGGCGGAAAATCGAAGGGCGGAGCTTACTTAACAACGACACAGATGTCTTCCGCTCGAGTCAAAGCACGCGTATAACAAGTTGCATGTCTTCAAACGAAACGAGTCATGACTTATGCCCGTTTGAAGTTTGAATTTTCAAACGCTTCGTATAGCGCCCCCCTTTGGCCGATTGGAATAAAATTGGTTTCAGTGATACTTTGACTAACCCTCCACATCTTTGCCAAATGCCATGAACGTGTACCTTTGCATGTATGATTTAGAGGCCGAAGAATAATTTGCATAAAACCGCAATATTGATTAAATTATTAAAAAATTATATTTCACTTTAAAAAAAATCTGGTTGATCAATCTGACCGTATTGGTCCAAAGTTCATGTGAAAAAAGTTTTGTGCACTTGACACGAAAATCCCAGGAGGAGATAGATTTTTACTGTTTTTCATATAATTCCGAATTGTGGGAGACCTAAAGGTCAGAGGTCAAAAGTTAGAGGGAAAAAGTTGTTCGGCATGAGGAGACGCATAAGTGTATACAGGTTTCATGGCTGTATGTATAACACAGCATGAGCTATACCTGTTCAAAGATCGCACTTTCGAAGGCTTCCTACAGCGCCACCATTTGGCCGATTGCTATAAAAAATAATAGCACACTTCGCCACTGTAAACTGAACACATTGATGTTTTTATTTTCATTTTCTCACTAAGTATGTAGGAGTAGAAAGGAACCGAAGATCCCGTCTACTGATTGCCTGATAGATAAATAAATAATGACAATATCTAAAGTGTGCTCGCCTTATAGGCGAGCCCACAACTAGAAAAATATTGTTCCTTCGAAACAATTGTGGGCTCGCTTCAAGCCAGAAAACAATGGCTATAAAAGCACAAAATGTCAAGATCGCAGGCAGTGCTCTCTTTGACGTTACTGACGTCAAAGATTGATCCATTTTGTTCCAAAAATGTGTTATGCAAAAGTTGACCCGCTGGTGGCGTTTTAACAGGCCAATGTGAGAAGGTTGGTATCTGTTCCTTGACCTATTGGGAATGTGCTTGCAAGATTTCACGCACATCCCAGGCTGTGTTCATGATTTGAGGTGTTTTTGGCTTTGGACAATTTATCGCTGCTTGCAGCTATATTTATTATTATTATTTTATAATTTTTTTGTGTGCACTTCATAGGCATGTTAGATAAAGGTCCTTAGATTGCGTGTAGAATGTTTCATGCAAATTGCAAAAAAAATCCTAGAATAAAAACGGGTTTAAGCGTTTTACAAACTGCTCAAAATTATATAGCGCCCCCCTTTGGCCATTTGGGGTAAGTGATATTTGAACTAACCCTCTACACTATTTTGTCATGAAAATGTGACTTTGCATGTATGATTTAGAGGCAGAAGAATAATTTGCATAAAAATGCAATATTGTTTGAATTATTTAAAAAAGCATGTTTCAATGTTAAAAAAATCCGATCTGACAGATCTTTAGATATCGGTCCAAAGTTCACGTAAAAAAGGTTTTGTGCATGTGACGTGAAAATTCCAGAATAATAGCGGGTTTACGCGTTTTACAAACTGCTCAAAATGGCGGAAAATCGAAGGGCGGAGCTTACTTAACAACGACACAGATGTCTTCCGCTTGAGTCAAAGCACGCGTGTAACAAGTTGCATGTCTTCAAACGAAACGAGTCATGACTTATGCCCGTTTGAAGTTTGGATTTTCAAACGCTTCGTATAGCGCCCCCCTTTGGCCGATTGGAATAAAATTGGTTTCAGTGATACTTTGACTAACCCTCCACATCTTTGCCAAATGCCATGAACGTGTAACTTTGCATGTATGATTTAGAGGCCGAAGAATAATTTGCATAAAACCGCAATATTGATTGAATTATAAAAAAATTATATTTCACTTTAAAAGAAATCCGCCGAGACTAGTTTGACCGCATTGGTCCAAAGTTCATGTGAAAAAAGTTTTGTGCGCGTTATGCAAAAATCCCAGGAGGAGATAGATTTTTACTGTTTTTCATATAATTCCAAATTGTGGGAGACCTAAAGGTCAGAGGTCAAAAGTTAGAGGGTAAAAGTTGTTCGGCATGAGGAGACGCATAAGTGTATACAGGTTTCATGGCTGTACGTATAACACAGCATGAGCTATACCTGTTCAAAGATCGCACTTTCGAAGGCTTCCTACAGCGCCACCATTTGGCCGATTGCTGTAAAAAATAATAGCACACTTCGCCACTGTAAGCTGAACACATTGATGTTTTTATTTTCATTTTCTCACTAAGTATGTAGGAGTAGAAAGGAACCGAAGTTTTGAGGAGAACTTGATATGACGGTTAGATATTGTCACTAGAAAAATATTGTTCCTTCGAAACAATTGTGGGCTCGCTTCAAGCCAGAAAACAATGGCTATAAAAGTACAAAATGTCAAGATCGCAGGCAGTGCTCTCTTTGACGTTACTGACGTCAAAGATTGGTCCATTTTGTTCCAAAAATGTGTTGTGCAAAAGTTGACCCGCTGGTGGCGCTATAACAGGCCAATGTAAGAAGGGTGGTATCTGTTCCTTGACCTATTGGGAATGTGCTTGTAAGATTTCACGCACATTGCAGGCTGTGTTCATGATTTGAGGTGTTTTTGGCTTTGGCCACTTTATCGCTGCTTGCAGCTATATTCATTATTATTATTTTTTTTGTGTGTGTGCACTTCATAGGCATATTAGATAAAGGTCCTTAGATTGTGTGTAGAATGTTTCATGCAAATTGCAAAAAAAAATCCTAGCGGGTTTAAGCGTTTCACAAACTGCTCAAAATGATATAGCGCCCCCCTTTGGCCAATTGGGGTAAGATTGGTTTTAGTGATATTTGGACTAACACTCTACATCTTTGCCAAATGCCATGAACATGTTACTTTGCATGTATGATTTAGAGGCAGAAGAATAATTTGCATAAAACTGCAATATTCATTGAATTTATTTAAAAAAGCATGTTTCAATTTTAAAGAAATCCGATCTGACAGATCTTTAGATATCGGTCCAAAGTTCACGTAAAAAAAGTTTTGTGCACGTGGAGCGAAAATTCCAGAATAAAAGCGGGTTTACGCGTTTTACAAACTGCTCAAAATGGCGGAAAATCAAAGGGCGGAGCTTACTTAACAACGACACAGATGTCTTCCGCTTGAGTCAAAGCACGCGTGTAACAAGTTGCATGTCTTCAAACGAAACGAGTCATGACTTATGCCCGTTTGAAGTTTGAATTTTCAAACGCTTCGTATAGCGCCCCCCTTTGGCCGATTGGAATAAAATTGGTTTCAGTGATACTTTGACTAACCCTCCACATCTTTGCCAAATGCCATGAACGTGTAACTTTGCATGTATGATTTAGAGGCCGAAGAATAATTTGCATAAAACCGCAATATTGATTGAATTATTACAAAAATATATTTCACTTTAAAAGAAATCCGCCGAGACTAGTTTGACCGTATTGGTCCAAAGTTCATGTGAAAAAAGTTTTGTGAGTGTAACGCAAAAATCCCAGGAGGAGATAGATTTTTACTGTTTTTTATATAATTCAAAATTCTGGGGGATCTAAAGGTCAGAGGTCAAAAGTCAGAGCGTATAAGTTGTTCGGCATGAGGAGACGCATACGTGTATACAGGTTTCATGACTGTACGTATAACAGAGCATGAGCTCTATCTGTTCAAAGTTCGCACTTTCGAAGGCTTCCTACAGCGCCACCATTTGGCCGATTGCTGTAAAAAATAATAGCACACTTCGCCACTGTAAGCTGAACACATTGATGTTTTTATTTTCATTTTCTGTCTAAGTATGTAGGAGTAGAAAGGAACCGAAGTTTTGAGGAGAACTTGATATGACGGTTAGATATTGTCACTAGAAAAATATTGTTCCTTCGAAACAATTGTGGGCTCGCTTCAAGCCGGAAAACAATGGCTATAAAAGCACAAAATGTCAAGATCGCAGGCAGTGCTCTCTTTGACGTTACTGACGTCAAAGATTGGTCCATTTTGTTCCAAAAATGTGTTGTGCAAAAGTTGACCCGCTGGTGGCGCTATAACAGGCCAATGTGAGAAGGTTGGTATCTGTTCCTTGACCTATTGGGAATGTGCTTGCAAGATTTCACGCACATCCCAGGCTGTGTTCATGATTTGAGGTGTTTTTGGCTTTGGACACTTTATCGCTGCTTGCAGCTATATTTATTATTATTATTTTATAATTTTTTGTGTGCACTTCATAGGCATGTTAGATAAAGGTCCTTAGATTGCGTGTAGAATGTTTCATGCAAATTGCAAAAAAAATCCTAGAATAAAAACGGGTTTAAGCGTTTTACAAACTGCTCAAAATTATATAGCGCCCCCCTTTGGCCATTTGGGGTAAGATTGGTTTCAGTGATATTTGAACTAACCCTCTACACTATTTTGTCATGAAAATGTGACTTTGCTTGTATGTTTTAGAGGCAGAAGAATAATTTGCATAAAAATGCAATATTGTTTGAATTATTTAAAAAAGCATGTTTCAATGTTAAAGAAATCCGATCTGACAGATCTTTAGATATCGGTCCAAAGTTCACGTAAAAAAAGTTTTGTGCACGTGACGCGAAAATTCCAGAATAAAAGCGGGTTTACGCGTTTTACAAACTGCTCAAAGTGGCGGAAAATCGAAGGGCGGAGCTTACTTAACAACGACACAGATGTCTTCCGCTCGAGTCAATGCACGCGTGTAACAAGTTGCATGTCTTCAAACGAAACGAGTCATGACTTATGCCCGTTTGAAGTTTGAATTTTCAAACGCTTCGTATAGCGCCCCCCTTTGGCCGATTGGAATAAAATTGGTTTCAGTGATACTTTGACTAACCCTCCACATCTTTGCCAAATGCCATGAACGTGTAACTTTGCATGTATGATTTAGAGGCAGAAGAATAATTTGCATAAAACCGCAATATTGATAGAATTATTAAAAAATTATATTTCACTTTAAAAGAAATCCGCCGAGATAAATCTGACCGTATTGGTCCAAAGTTCATGTAAAAAAAGTTTTGTGCGCGTAACGAAAAAAACCCAGGAGGAGATAGATTTTTACTGTTTTTCATATTATTCTGAATTGTGGGAGACCTAAAGGTCAGAGGTCAAAAGTTAGAGGGTAAAAGTTGTTCGGCATGAGGAGACGCATACGTGTATACAGGTTTCATGCCTGTACCTCAAACACAGCATGAGCTATACCTGTTCAAAGATCGCACTTTCGAAGGCTTCCTACAGCGCCACCATTTGGCCGATTGCTGTAAAAAGTAATAGCACACTTCACCACTGTAAACTGAACACATTGATGTTTTTATTTTCATTTTCTCACTAAGTATGTAGGAGTAGAAAGGAACCGAAGTTCCCGTCTACTATATGACTGCCTGATAGATAAATAAATAATGACAATATCTAAAGTGTGCTCGCCTTATAGGCGAGCCCACAACTAGAAAAATATTGTTCCTTCGAAACAATTGTGGGCTCGCTTCAAGCCAGAAAACAATGGCTATAAAAGTACAAAATGTCAAGATCGCAGGCAGTGCTCTCTTTGACGTTACTGACGTCAACGATTGGTCCATTTTGTTCCAAAAATGTGTTGTGCAAAAGTTGACCCGCTGGTGGCGCTATAACAGGCCAATGTAAGAAGGGTGGTATCTGTTCCTTGACCTATTGGGAATGTGCTTGCAAGATTTCACGCACATTGCAGGCTGTGTTCATGATTTGAGGTGTTTTTGGCTTTGGCCACTTTATCGCTGCTTGCAGCTATATTCATTATTATAATTTTTTTGTGTGTGTGCACTTCATAGGCATATTAGATAAAGGTCCTTAGATTGTGTGTAGAATGTTTCATGCAAATTGCAAAAAAAAAATCCTAACGGGTTTAAGCGTTTCACAAACTGCTCAAAATGATATAGCGCCCCCCTTTGTTCAATTGGGGTAAGATTGGTTTTAGTGATATTTGGACTAACACTCTACATCTTTGCCAAATGCCATGAACATGTTACTTTGCATGTATGATTTAGAGGCAGAAGAATAATTTGCATAAAACTGCAATATTCATTGAATTTATTTAAAAAAGCATGTTTCAATTTTAAAGAAATCCGATCTGACAGATCTTTAGATATCGGTCCAAAGTTCACGTAAAAAAAGTTTTGTGCACGTGGAGCGAAAATTCCAGAATAAAAGCGGGTTTACGCGTTTTACAAACTGCTCAATATGGCGGAAAATCGAAGGGCGGAGCTTACTTAACAACGACACAGATGTCTTCCGCTCGAGTCAAAGCACGCGTGTAACAAGTTGCATGTCTTCAAACAAAACGAGTCATGACTTATGCCCGTTTGAAGTTTGAATTTTCAAACGCTTCGTATAGCGCCCCCCTTTGGCCGATTGGAATAAAATTGGTTTCAGTGATACTTTGACTAACCCTCCACATCTTTGCCAAATGCCATGAACGTGTAACTTTGCATGTATGATTTAGAGGCCGAAGAATAATTTGCATAAAACCGCAATATTGATTGAATTATTAAAAAATTATATTTCACTTTAAAAAAAATCTGGTTGATCAATCTGACCGTATTGGTCCAAAGTTCATGTGAAAAAAGTTTTGTGCACTTGATGCGAAAATCCCAGGAGGAGATAGATTTTTACTGTTTTTCATATAATTCCGAATTGTGGGAGACCTAAAGGTCAGAGGTCAAAAGTTAGAGGGTAAAAGTTGTTCGGCATGAGGAGACGCATACGTGTATACAGGTTTCATGGCTGTAACTAAAACACAGCATGAGCTATACCTGTTCAAAGTTCGCACTTTCGAAGGCTTCCTACAGCGCCACCATTTGGCTGATTGCTATAAAAAATAATAGCGCACTTCGCCACTGTAAACTGAACACATTGATGTTTTTATTTTCATTTTCTCACTAAGTATGTAGGAGTAGAAAGGAACCGAAGTTCCCGTCTACTGTCTGACTGACTGATAGATAAATAATGACAATATCTAAAGTGTGCTCGCCTTATAGGCGAGCCCACAACTAGAAAAATATTGTTCCTTCGAAACAATTGTGGGCTCGCTTCAAGCCAGAAAACAATGGCTATAAAAGTACAAAATGTCAAGATCGCAGGCAGTGCTCTCTTTGACGTTACTGACGTCAAAGATTGGTCCATTTTGTTCCAAAAATGTGTTGTGCAAAAGTTGACCCGCTGGTGGCGCTATAACAGGCCAATGTAAGAAGGGTGGTATCTGCTCCTTGACCTATTGGGAATGTGCTTGCAAGATTTCACGCACATTGCAGGCTGTGTTCATGATTTGAGGTGTTTTTGGCTTTGGCCACTTTATCGCTGCTTGCAGCTATATTCATTATTATTTTATTTTTTTTGTGTGTGCACTTTAGATAAAGGTCCTTAGATTGTGTGTAGAATGTTTCATGCAAATTGCAAAAATAAATCCTAACGGGTTTAAGCGTTTCACAAACTGCTCAAAATGATATAGCGCCCCCCTTTGGCCAATTGGGGTAAGATTGGTTTTAGTGATATTTGGACTAACACTCTACATCTTTGCCAAATGCCATGAACATGTTACTTTGCATGTATGATTTAGAGGCAGAAGAATAATTTGCATAAAACTGCAATATTCATTGAATTTATTTTAAAAAGCATGTTTCAATTTTAAAGAAATCCGATCTGACAGATCTTTAGATATCGGTCCAAAGTTCACGTAAAAAAAGTTTTGTGCACGTGGAGTGAAAATTCCAGAATAAAAGCGGGTTTACGCGTTTTAAAAACTGCTCAATATGGCGGAAAATCGGGGGGCGGAGCTTACTTAACAACGACACAGATGTCTTCCGCTCGAGTCAAAGCACGCGTGTAACAAGTTGCATGTCTTCAAACGAAACGAGTCATGACTTATGCCCGTTTGAAGTTTGAATTTTCAAACGCTTCGTATAGCGCCCCCCTTTGGCCGATTGGAATAAAATTGGTTTCAGTGATACTTTGACTAACCCTCCACATCTTTGCCAAATGCCATGAACGTGTAACTTTGCATGTATGATTTAGAGGCCGAAGAATAATTTGCATAAAACCGCAACATTGATTGAATTATTAATAAAATATATTTCACTTTAAAAGAAATCCGCCGAGACTAGTTTGACCGTATTGGTCCAAAGTTCATGTGAAAAAAGTTTCATGCGCGTATCGCAAAGATCCCAGGAGGAGATAGATTTTTACTGTTTTTCATATAATTCCAAATTCTGAGGGATCTAAAGATCAGAGGTCAAAAGTCAGAGCATAAAAATTGTTCGGCATGAGGAGACGCATACGTGTATACAGGTTTCATGGCTGTACGTATAACAGAGCATGAGCTATACCTGTTCAAAGTTCGCACTTTCGAAGGCTTCCTACAGCACCACCATTTGGCCGATTGCTGTAAAAAGTAATAGCACACGTCGCCACAGTAAGCTGAACACATTGATGTTTTTATTTTCATTTTCTCACTAAGTATGTAGGAGTAGAAAGGAACCGAAGTTTTGAGGAGAACTTGATATGACGGTTAGATATTGTCACTAGAAAAATATTGTTCCTTCGAAACAATTGTGGGCTCGCTTCAAGCCAGAAAACAATGGCTATAAAAGTACAAAATGTCAAGATCGCAGGCAGTGCTCTCTTTGACGTTACTGACGTCAAAGATTGGTCCATTTTGTTCCAAAAATGTGTTGTGCAAAAGTTGACCCGCTGGTGGCGCTATAACAGGCCAATGTAAGAAGGGTGGTATCTGCTCCTTGACCTATTGGGAATGTGCTTGCAAGATTTAACGCACATTGCAGGCTGTGTTCATGATTTGAGGTGTTTTTGGCTTTGGCCACTTTATCGCTGCTTGCAGCTATATTCATTATTATTATTTTTTTTGTGTGTGTGCACTTCATAGGCATATTAGATAAAGGTCCTTAGATTGTGTGTAGAATGTTTCATGCAAATTGCAAAAATAAATCCTAACGGGTTTAAGCGTTTCACAAACTGCTCAAAATGATATAGCGCCCCCCTTTGGCCAATTGGGGTAAGATTGGTTTTAGTGATATTTGGACTAACACTCTACATCTTTGCCAAATGCCATGAACATGTTACTTTGCATGTATGATTTAGAGGCAGAAGAATAATTTGCATAAAACTGCAATATTCATTGAATTTATTTAAAAAAGCATGTTTCAATTTTAAAGAAATCCGATCTGACAGATCTTTAGATATCGGTCCAAAGTTCACGTAAAAAAAGTTTTGTGCACGTGGAGTGAAAATTCCAGAATAAAAGCGGGTTTACGCGTTTTACAAACTGCTCAATATGGCGGAAAATTGAAGGGCGGAGCTTACTTAACAACGACACAGATGTCTTCCGCTCGAGTCAAAGCACGCGTGTAACAAGTTGCATGTCTTCAAACGAAACGAGTCATGACTTATGCCCGTTTCAAGTTTGAATTTTCAAACGCTTCGTATAGCGCCCCCCTTTGGCCGATTGGAATAAAATTGGTTTCAGTGATACTTTGACTAACCCTCCACATCTTTGCCAAATGCCATGAACGTGTAACTTTGCATGTATGATTTAGAGGCCGAAGAATAATTTGCATAAAACCGCAATATTGATTGAATTATTAAAAAATTATATTTCACTTTAAAAAAAATCTGGTTGATCAATCTGACCGTATCGGTCCAAAGTTCATGTGAAAAAAGTTTTGTACGCTTATCGCAAAAATTCCAGGAGGAGATAGATTTTTACTGTTTTTCATATAATTCCGAATTGTGGGAGACCTAAAGGTCAGAGGTCAAAAGTTAGAGGGTAAAAGTTGTTCGGCATGAGGAGACGCATAAGTGTATACAGGTTTCATGGCTGTATGTATAACAGAGCATGAGCTCTACCTGTTCAAAGTTCGCACTTTCGAAGGCTTCCTACAGCGCCACCATTTGGCCGATTGCTATAAAAAATAATAGCGCACTTCGCCACTGTAAACTGAACACATTGATGTTTTTATTTTCATTTTCTCACTAAGTATGTAGGAGTAGAAAGGAACCGAAGTTCCCGTCTACTGTCTGACTGACTGATAGATAAATAATGACAATATCTAAAGTGTGCTCGCCTTATAGGCGAGCCCACAACTAGAAAAATATTGTTCCTTCGAAACAATTGTGGGCTCGCTTCAAGCCAGAAAACAATGGCTATAAAAGTACAAAATGTCAAGATCGCAGGCAGTGCTCTCTTTGACGTTACTGACGTCAAAGATTGGTCCATTTTGTTCCAAAAATGTGTTGTGCAAAAGTTGACCCGCTGGTGGCGCTATAACAGGCCAATGTAAGAAGGGTGGTATCTGTTCCTTGACCTATTGGGAATGTGCTTGCAAGATTTCACGCACAATGCAGGCTGTGTTCATGATTTGAGGTGTTTTTGGCTTTGGCCACTTTATCGCTGCTTGCAGCTATATTCATTATTATTATTATTATTTTGTGTGTGTGCACTTCATAGGCATATTAGATAAAGGTCCTTAGATTGTGTGTAGAATGTTTCATGCAAATTGCAAAAAAAAATCCTAACGGGTTTAAGCGTTTCACAAACTGCTCAAAATGATATAGCGCCCCCCTTTGGCCAATTGGGGTAAGATTGGTTTTAGTGATATTTGGACTAACACTCTACATCTTTGCCAAATGCCCTGAACATGTTACTTTGCATGTATGATTTAGAGGCAGAAGAATAATTTGCATAAAACTGCAATATTCATTGAATTTATTTAAAAAAGCATGTTTCAATTTTAAAGAAATCCGATCTGACAGATCTTTAGATATCGGTCCAAAGTTCACGTAAAAAAAGTTTTGTGCACGTGGAGCGAAAATTCCAGAATAAAAGCGGGTTTACGCGTTTTACAAACTGCTCAAAATGGCGGAAAATCAAAGGGCGGAGCTTACTTAACAACGACACAGATGTCTTCCGCTTGAGTCAAAGCACGCGTGTAACAAGTTGCATGTCTTCAAACGAAACGAGTCATGACTTATGCCCGTTTGAAGTTTGAATTTTCAAAAGCTTCGTATAGCGCCCCCCTTTGGCCGATTGGAATAAAATTGGTTTCAGTGATACTTTGACTAACCCTCTACATCTTTGCCAAATGCCATGAACGTGTAACTTTGCATGTATGATTTAGAGGCCGAAGAATAATTAGCATAAAACCGCAATATTAATTGAATTATTAAAAAATTATATTTCACTTTAAAAAAAATCTGGTTGATCAATCTGACCGTATTGGTCCAAAGTTCATGTGAAAAAAGTTTTGTGCACTTGACGCGAAAATCCCAGGAGGAGATAGATTTTTACTGTTTTTCATATAATTCCAAATTCTGGGAGACCTAAAGGTCAGAGGTCAAAAGTCAGAGGGTAAAAGTTGTTCGGCATGAGGAGACGCATACGTGTATACAGGTTTCATGGCTGTACGTATAACAGAGCATGAGCTATACCTGTTCAAAGATCGCACTTTCGAAGGCTTCCTACAGCGCCACCATTTGGCCGATTGCTGTATAAAGTAATAGCACGCGTCGCCACTGTAAGCTGAACACATTGATGTTTTTATTTTCATTTTCTCACTAAGTATGTAGGAGTAGAAAGGTGCCAAAGTATTGAGGAAAACTTGATATAGTATATAAATAAATAAATAAATAAATAATGACAATATCTAAAGTGTGCTCGCCTTTAGGCGAGCCCACAACTAGAAAAAGATTGTTCCTTCGAAACAATTGTGGGCTCGCTTCAAGCCAGAAAACAATGGCTATAAAAGCACAAAATGTCAAGATCGCAGGCAGTGCTCTCTTTGACGTTACTGACGTCAAAGTTTGTCCATTTTGTTCCAAAAATGTGTTGTGCAAAAGTTGACCCGCTGGTGGCGCTATAACAGGCCAATGTGAGAAGGTTGGTATCTGTTCCTTGACCTATTGGGAATGTGCTTGCAAGATTTCACGCACATCCCAGGCTGTGTTCATGATTTGAGGTGTTTTTGGCTTTGGACACTTTATCGCTGCTTGCAGCTATATTTATTATTATTATTTTATAATTTTTTTGTGTGCACTTCATAGGCATGTTAGATAAAGGTCCTTAGATTGCGTGTAGAATGTTTCATGCAAATTGCAAAAAAAATCCTAGAATAAAAACGGGTTTAAGCGTTTTACAAACTGCTCAAAATGATATAGCGCCCCCCTTTGGCCATTTGGGGTAAGATTGGTTTCAGTGATATTTGAACTAACCCTCTACACTATTTTGTCATGAAAATGTGACTTTGCTTGTATGTTTTAGAGGCAGAAGAATAATTTGCATAAAAATGCAATATTGTTTGAATTATTTAAAAAAGCATGTTTCAATGTTAAAGAAATCCGATCTGACAGATCTTTAGATATCGGTCCAAAGTTCATGTAAAAAAATGTTTTGTGCACGTGACGCGAAAATTCCAGAATAAAAGCGGGTTTACGCGTTTTACAAACTGCTCAAAGTGGCGGAAAATCGAAGGGCGGAGCTTACTTAACAACGACACAGATGTCTTCCGCTTGAGTCAAAGCACGCGTGTAACAAGTTGCATGTCTTCAAACGAAACGAGTCATGACTTATGCCCGTTTGAAGTTTGAATTTTCAAACGCTTCGTATAGCGCCCCCCTTTGGCCGATTGGAATAAAATTGGTTTCAGTGATACTTTGACTAACCCTCCACATCTTTGCCAAATGCCATGAACGTGTAACTTTGCATGTATGATTTAGAGACCGAAGAATAATTTGCATAAAACCGCAATATTGATTGAATTATTAAAAAATTATATTTCACTTTAAAAAAAATCTGGTTGATCAATCTCACCGTATTGGTCCAAAGTTCATGTGAAAAAAGTTTCGTGCGCGTAACAAAAAAAACCCAGGAGGAGATAGATTTTTACTGTTTTTCATATTATTCCGAATTGTGGGAGACCTAAAGGTCAGAGGTCAAAAGTCAGAGGCTAAAAGTTGTTCGGCATGAGGAGACGCATACGTGTATACAGGTTTCATGCCTGTACCTCAAACACAGCATGAGCTATACCTGTTCAAAGTTCGCACTTTCGAAGGCTTCGTGCAGCGCCACCATTTGGCCGATTGCTATAAAAAATAATAGCGCACTTCGCCACTGTAAACTGAACACATTGATGTTTTTATTTTCATTTTCTCACTAAGTATGTAGGAGTAGAAAGGAACCGAAGTTCCCGTCTACTGTCTGACTGACTGACTGACTGATAGATAAACTAGAAAATATTGTTCCTTCGAAACAATTGTGGGCTCGCTTCAAGCCAGAAAACAATGGCTATAAATGTACAAAATGTCAAGATCGCAGGCAGTGCTCTCTTTGACGTTACTGACATCAAAGATTGGTCCATTTTGTTCCAAAATTGTGTTGTGCAAAAGTTGACCCGCTGGTGGCGCTATAACAGGCCAATGTAAGAAGGGTGGTATCTGCTCCTTGACCTATTGGGAATGTGTTTGCAAGATTTCACGCACATTGCAGGCTGTGTTCATGATTTGAGGTGTTTTTGGCTTTGGACACTTTATCGCTGCTTGCAGCTATATTCATTATTATTATAATTCTTTTGTGTGTGTGCACTTCATAGGCATATTAGATAAAGGTCCTTAGATTGTGTGTAGAATGTTTCATGCAAATTGCAAAAAAAAAAAATCCCAACGGGTTTAAGCGTTTCACAAACTGCTCAAAATGATATAGCGCCCCCCTTTGGCCAATTGGGGTAAGATTGGTTTTAGTGATATTTGGACACTCTACATCTTTGCCAAATGCCATGAACATGTTACTTTGCATGTATGATTTAGAGGCAGAAGAATAATTTGCATAAAACTGCAATATTCATTGAATTTATTTTAAAAAGCATGTTTCAATTTTAAAGAAATCCGATCTGACAGATCTTTAGATATCGGTCCAAAGTTCACGTAAAAAAAGTTTTGTGCACGTGGAGCGAAAATTCCAGAATAAAAGCGGGTTTACGCGTTTTACAAACTGCTCAAAATGGCGGAAAACCGAAGGGCGGAGCTTACTTAACAACGACACAGATGTCTTCCGCTCGAGTCAAAGCACGCGTGTAACAAGTTGCATGTCTTCAAACGAAACGAGTCATGACTTATGCCCGTTTGAAGTTTGAATTTTCAAACGCTTCGTATAGCGCCCCCCTTTGGCCGATTGGAATAAAATTGGTTTCAGTGATACTTTGACTAACTCTCTACATCTTTGCCAAATGCCATGAACGTGTAACTTTGCATGTATGATTTAGAGGCAGAAGAATAATTTGCATAAAACCGCAATATCTATTGAATTATTAAAAAAATGATATTTCACTTTAAAAGAAATCCGCCGAGATAAATCTGACCGTATTGGTCCAAAGTTCATGTGAAAAAAGTTTTGTGCGTGTAACGAAAAAAACCCAGGAGGAGATAGATTTTTACTGTTTTTCATATAATTCCGAATTGTGGGAGACCTAAAGGTCAGAGGTCAAAAGTTAGAGGGTAAAAGTTGTTCGGCATGAGGAGACGCATACGTGTATACAGGTTTCATGGCTGTACCTAAAACACAGCATGAGCTATACCTGTTCAAAGATCGCACTTTCGAAGGCTTCCTACAGCGCCACCATTTGGCCGATTGCTGTAAAAAGTAATAGCACACTGCGCCACAGTAAGCTGAACACATTGATGTTTTTATTTTCATTTTCTCACTAAGTATGTAGGAGTAGAAAGGAACCGAAGATCCCGTCTACTGATTGCCTGATAGATAAATAAATAATGACAATATCTAAAGTGTGCTCGCCTTATAGGCGAGCCCACAATAATGACAATATCTAAAGTGTGCTCGCCTTATAGGCGAGCCCACAATAATGACAATATCTAAAGTGTGCTCGCCTTATAGGCGAGCCCACAACTAGAAAAATATTGTTCCTTCGAAACAATTGTGGGCTCGCTTCAAGCCAGAAAACAATGGCTATAAAAGTACAAAATGTCAAGATCGCAGGCAGTGCTCTCTTTGACGTTACTGACGTCAACGATTGGTCCATTTTGTTCCAAAAATGTGTTGTGCAAAAGTTGACCCGCTGGTGGCGCTATAACAGGCCAATGTAAGAAGGGTGGTATCTGTTCCTTGACCTATTGGGAATGTGCTTGCAAGATTTCACGCACATTGCAGGCTGTGTTCATGATTTGAGGTGTTTTTGGCTTTGGCCACTTTATCGCTGCTTGCAGCTATATTCATTATTATAATTTTTGTGTGTGTGTGCACTTCATAGGCATATTAGATAAAGGTCCTTAGATTGTGTGTAGAATGTTTCATGCAAATTGCAAAAAAAAAAATCCTAACGGGTTTAAGCGTTTCACAAACTGCTCAAAATGTTATAGCGCCCCCTTTTGGCCAATTGGGGTAAGATTGGTTTTAGTGATATTTGGACTAACACTCTACATCTTTGCCAAATGCCATGAACATGTTACTTTGCATGTATGATTTAGAGGCAGAAGAATAATTTGCATAAAACTGCAATATACATTGAATTTATTTAAAAAAGCATGTTTCAATTTTAAAGAAATCCGATCTGACAGATCTTTAGATATCGGTCCAAAGTTCACGTAAAAAAAGTTTTGTGCACGTGGAGCGAAAATTCCAGAATAAAAGCGGGTTTACGCGTTTTACAAACTGCTCAATATGGCGGAAAATCGAAGGGCGGAGCTTACATAACAACGACACAGATGTCTTCCGCTCGAGTCAAAGCACGCGTGTAACAAGTTGCATGTCTTCAAACAAAAGGAGTCATGACTTATGCCCGTTTGAAGTTTGAATTTTCAAACGCTTCGTATAGCGCCCCCCTTTGGCCGATTGGAATAAAATTGGTTTCAGTGATACTTTGACTAACCCTCCACATCTTTGCCAAATGCCATGAACGTGTAACTTTGCATGTATGATTTAGAGGCCGAAGAATAATTTGCATAAAACCGCAATATTGATTGAATTATTAAAAAATTATATTTCACTTTAAAAAAAATCTGGTTGATCAATCTGACCGTATCGGTCCAAAGTTCATGTGAAAAAAGTTTTGTGCACTTGACGCGAAAATCCCAGGAGGAGATAGATTTTTACTGTTTTTCATATAATTCCGAATTGTGGGAGACCTAAAGGTCAGAGGTCAAAAGTTAGAGGGTAAAAGTTGTTCGGCATGAGGAGACGCATAAGTGTATACAGGTTTCATGACTGTAACTCAAACACAGCATGAGCTATACCTGTTCAAAGTTCGCACTTTCGAAGGCTTCCTACAGCGCCACCATTTGGCCGATTGCTATAGAAAATAATAGCACACTTCGCCACAGTAAACCGAACACATTGATGTTTTTATTTTCATTTTCTCACTAAGTATGTAGGAGTAGAAAGGAACCGAAGTTCCCGTCTACAGTATGATATGACTGATAGATAAATAACTAGAAAAATATTGTTCCTTCGAAACAATTGTGGGCTCGCTTCAAGCCAGAAAACAATGGCTATAAAAGCACAAAATGTCAAGATCGCAGGCAGTGCTCTCTTTGACGTTATTGACGTCAAAGATCGGTCCATTTTGTTCCAAAAATGTGTTATGCAAAAGTTGACCCGCTGGTGGCGCTATAACAGGCCAATGTAAGAAGGGTGGTATCTGTTCCTTGACCTATTGGGAATGTGCTTGCAAGATTTCACGCATATCCCAGGCTCATGATTTGAGGTGTTTTTGGCTTTGGCCACTTTATCGCTGCTTGCAGCTATATTTATTATTATTATTATTATTTTGTGTGTACTTCATAGGCATGTTAGATAAAGGTCCTTAGATTGCGTGTAGAATGTTTCTTGCAAATTGCAAAAATAAATCCTAGAATAAAAACGGGTTTAAGCGTTTTACAAACTGCTCAAAATTATATAGCGCCCCCCTTTGGCCATTTGGGGTAAGATTGGTTTCAGTGATATTTGAACTAACCCTCTACACTATTTTGTCATGAAAATGTGACTTTGCATGTATGTTTTAGAGGCAGAAGAATAATTTGCATAAAAATGCAATATTGATTGAATTATTTTAAAAAGCATGTTTCAATTTTAAAGAAATCCGATCTGACAGATCTTTAGATATCGGTCCAAAGTTCACTTAAAAAAAGTTTTGTGCACGTGACGCGAAAATTCCAGAATAAAAGCGGGTTTAAGCGTTTTACAAACTGCTCAAAATAGCGAAAAATTGAAGGGCGGAGCTTACTTAACAACGACACAGATGTCTTCCGCTTGAGTCAAAGCACGCGTGTAACAAGTTGCATGTCTTCAAACAAAACGAGTCATGACTTATGCCCGTTTGAAGTTTGAATTTTCAGACGCTTTGTATAGCGCCCCCCTTTGGCCAATCGGAATAAGATTGGTTTCAGTGATATTTGGACTAACCCTCTACATGTTTGCCAAATGCCATGAACGTGTAACTTTGCATGTATGATTTAGAGGCAAAAGAATAATTTGCATAAAACCGCAATATTGATTGAATTATTAAAAAAATATATTTCACTTTAAAAGAAATCCGCCGAGACTAGTTTGACCGTATTGGTCCAAAGTTCATGTGAAAAAAGTTTTGTGCGCGTTATGCAAAAATCCCAGGAGGAGATAGATTTTTACTGTTTTTCATATAATTCCAAATTCTGGGGGATCTAAAGGTCAGAAGTCAAAAGTCAGAGGGTAAAAGTTGTTCGGCATGAGGAGACGCATACGTGTATACAGGTTTCATGGCTGGACCTCAAACACAGCATGAGCTATACCTGTTCAAAGTTCGCACTTTCGAAGGCTTCCTACAGCGCCACCATTTGGCCGATTGCTGTAAAAAGTAATAGCACACGTCGCCACAGTAAGCTGAACACATTGATGTTTTTATTTTCATTTTCTCACTAAGTATGTAGGAGTAGAAAGGAACCGAAGTTTTTTGATACTTGCACTGACTGCCTGCCTAGTATAGAAATAATGACAATATCTAAAGTGTGCTCGCCTTATAGGCGAGCCCACAATGACAACATCTAAAGTGTGCTCGCCTTATAGGCGAGCCCACAATAAAACTGCAGCTGTGTTAAGAGCTAGCTAGACTCTCAAGACAGCAGGTATTAATCTTTAAGTACTGGACACCTCTGTGATTTACAGTGCAAAAAGGCATGAATAGCCTATAATCAAAACTGAGAAATAGATTTAGAAAGTAAAGGTGTAGAAAACCACCTTGGAACTTTAAAGACTTAAAAAGAATAACACGACCGATTTAATGTCTGTTTTTAACAGGGCCGCAGATAAAAAGTAATTTGTAAGGCAAACCGGAACGACGAAACAACGGAATTTGGAACACATTATTTAGGACACAGGGGCCTCATGGACAAGGTTAAATCATGGATAAAAAATACGATTTATAACAACTTAAGCAAGTTTTTGTCTCATAACTATCGAAGGAAGGGTTATGAGTGTAATGAGAGACATACAGGTTTTCTTTAGTGGACAAAGGCCTGTAGTAGTAGTGAGAGCAGAGAGACTGATAAGAGATAGATTCAGGCTACTCAAGGCAATCTGTTCTGTAGCAAGTTGGATTATTTTGAAAATATTCTAGACAAATATTAGACTGTTATTTCCACTAAATTATTAGACTTTGAGACTACATTATATGAGCTTGTAGAGCTGCTATTTTCTTTCACATGGCGAGAGAGAGGGAGATAGAGAAAGACAGGAAGTAACAATATTGATTTATTTTAGGTTAATTGAGAGACAGAGAGCATATTAGAGAAAGAGAAGAGTATAAATGTTGAATTGTATAAATTCAACATTTATACAAGTTTTTGTCTCTGAGCCTTTAACTTCCTGGGCCATATTAACCTAGTCTGACAGTGTGTGAGTTGTATTAGGGTCAGGCCTGTCAACTCTCCTGGATTTCCCAGGAGTCTCCTGGATTTTGAACCCCTCTCCTGGGAGTCTCCTGGATTGGCAAATCTCCTGGATTTCTCCTGGATTTTGTATCAAACTCCCAAAATTCACCAGAACACAGGAAATTACATCTACTATGTTAAAATTTTTCTGGGGGAGGACCCCCAGACCCCCCGCTTTAGGGGTGGGGGCAATGCATGCAAGAAAGATCATACAGATATTCACTTAAGTAATGACTTAAAGATGAGAAATCATTATTAAAGATGTCCTTTTGCTTCAGTCATCAAATCTGTACAACAACATTTGGCATTTTAAGGCTGAAATTGTACCCATGCTAGTAAAGTAAGCCTGATAAATGTATCAAACATGCACAAAATTCAACAGAACACAGGAAAAAATATCTATTAATACGTTTTGGGGAGAGGACCCCCCAGACCCCGGTTGGGGAGTTCCGCGCGCCCCCCAAAAATAAATCTCCTGGATTCTGACAGTCCAATGTTGACAACCCTGATTAGGGTACCTGGGTGGTGTCCTTGTTGGCTCTGCTGTCGGCTTGCCCCTTTGCCAATTTGAGTGACATGTATGATAAAACAGTGAGCTCACGTGCCATGGTGGGGAGAAAAAAAATCCTGGGGGTTCCACCGACAGCAGGTCCAATCGTCCAATCGGTCCACTCCTTGAGAAAGTGGAGAAGGAGACATTTTAGTTCTGTCTTAACTTAAATTGTCAGATACATTTTAAACATTTGAATATTATTAGAGGCCTTCATGCCAATTATTTTACCAGAACAGAAATGGTCAAAATACGGTCTAAGAAATAACATATTGCCTCTGACTCCCCCACTCTGCTTCGCGAGGGCAAGCGGGGGAGTGAGGAGGCGTAGAGTAAACGGAGCGAATTCGGTACCAAAACAGACTCAGCTGGCCTGAGACGGAAATTAAAAAATAAAATAAAATAAGACATGTAAGCGTAAAGCATGAAGATTTCGGTCAGAACGTTCTGTTCTGGAACATAAAGGAAATCTACCAATTAAAATAACCACGCTATTTCTTATGTGATTAAGTGGCTCTAATCAGCCGTTGTTGGGTTATCGTACTGGCCGAAGAGACATTCCTTCAGAACAAAATATGTTCTGGCCCCAAATAAAAAGATTTCCGTCAGAACGTCTTGAAACAGCCGTTCTGGAGCATAAAATGAAATCTATATTGAAGTCTCGTACTGATACAAACCCAACTTGGACAAGCATTCTCCGTGGCCAAACGGCTGCTATGTCCTCAAAACATTTAACAATAAAAAGCAAACAACAAAAAGACAACAAAAAGGTACCGAATAAACGACCGATAAAATGACCATCTACTGTTATCCAAACGCAGATAGATAAGGGTTAATTTACGACGCGTGTCAAACCAAAACATAATTAGGAGTTATCTGACTCTGAACAATCATTCATTATTAATTCCAAAATTCAAAGACACGACACGTAAATGTTATAATTTAAAAGAATGTTATAAATCTGGTCCTACTGTATTTCCCCTATGTTGGGCTGGCACAGACAATAGCCTATGATAGGATGTGTCCGAGCATTTTATGTGTTCAAACAAGTGAAGGTAAAATAGACTGAGCGATACTAAAACATTATTTAGCCTTGTCCGACTCCCTGAAATATCAAAAATCAAAACAATAATTCAAACTGAGAAGCGACTCATCGCGCACAGATAACTGAAGAAAACAGTATACTTATCTTAAAATATTATTCCGGTCACCAGTGGTGCATAAAGATCCGTCCTCGGACCGTGGAGCATGCAATCAGAAAACCATGTGTCCAGCGGTCCAGTGGCGGATGTCCAAGCAGGGAATGTTATAAAATAAATTGTACTGTTGTCAAAATAATAACCTTGTCTGAAAACACAGTAAACTTCCAAACTCACAGCTGGTTCTTTTATACGTGTTGTAAAACCGACCCACCGGGGGAGAGAAAGTGCACCCACGGTCACTTGTCCATCCATCGGTCGGCCAAGATTACATCTGTATGCGGCGACGTAGGACCATTTTGATCGATATATTATTATTAAACAACAACACCTTCTTATTCCCATATGAGATACAATAATCCATCACACAGAAATAAGACAGGAGAGTGATCAGAGTGAGAATGGTATGTTTACTATGGAGAGAGAGTATTCAAGACAGGTACAGTACAGAATAATCAATGGTTCGTGCTCTCTCTGACAAATTATGTTTTGACATGAGTATAAGTATGGTCATTTCATCAGTCAATGGATGACGTTTCAACACAAGACAAAGAGTCCATATACAGGGTTCCTGGGAGGAGAGATGTCCTTGCTCGTGTCTGGATGACACTGAGCCTTGAGCCTTATAAACCAAAACAATTCTCATTGTTTTCGGTACAGGCTCCAGGCAGTTGATAAGGTCTGATTTCAACCAGACGGAGACCTTGTGTTGTACTGTACATGACATTTTATGACAGTCACTGTGCCTTCAACTTCAGGTGGTCATCAATATGTATTGATAAAAAGATGATATGAACCATAACAAAATACCTATCAATTGATAGGTATTTTTACCTTATCAACTGCCTGGAGCCTGTACCGAAAACAATGAGAATTGTTTTGGTTTATAAGGCTCAGTGTCATCCAGACACGAGCAAGGACATCTCTCCTCCCAGGAACCCTGTATGTGGACTCTTTGTCTTGTGTTGAAACGTCATCCATTGACTGATGAAATGACCATACTTATACTCATGTCAAAACATAATTTGTCAGAGAGAGCACGAACCATTGATTATTCTGTACTGTACCTGTCTTGAATACTCTCTCTCCATAGTAAACATACCATTCTCACTCTGATCACTCTCCTGTCTTATTTCTGTGTGATGGATTATTGTATCTCATATGGGAATAAGAAGGTGTTGTTGTTTACAAATAATAAATCGATAAAAAGATGATATGAACCATAACAAAATACCTATCACACACACACACACACACACACACACACACACACACACACACACACACACACACACACACACACAGCTCCACTTCGAACAGAGGTTCGATTTTTTTTTATATTTTGGAAAACATTTTAAAATACTTCAAATAGCCGATCTACATCGGCAGGGGTCATCAACATGTCTGTACACGGACAAACGTGTCTGTGGCACGGACATGTCCGTGGCACATTTAGTATTTTGGTTATCATGTGTACATAATCTATCCTAAATATTCAATAATAATAATAATAATAATAATAAAGCATTTGTTTGAATTATTTTGGGGACTGGTAAAGTGTCAGGATGATTAATAAGTCGTGTTGGCTACATGCTTGCATCAGGTGAGGATGCAATGCAAGACAAGACAAGACAAGACAAGACAAGACAAGACAAGACAAGACAAGACAAGACATGAGTTTGGCAAAAGACAAAAGAATAAAACAATATTTGCTGATGGGACAATGAATTACAAAAACTATGCCGTGATAGTGAAGAAAGGGAACTTGGAAAGACTCTTTCTGACAAACCACAAATCATTTGACTGCTAGAAGGAAGTGAAGCCTTATGTATTTGTGTATCATACATGGAACTGGATGGAGCTCTGTCAAGTATTTGTCTCATCAGCAAGATGGTGAAGGAAGAGAACTTGCGGACAAACCACACATCATTTGAACGAGACATTTCCAGCAGACAGAGAACTGAGAAAAATAAATAAACTAAGGAACTGAAATTTCAACCATTTAGCCAAATATGATACAGTATGTTCTTTTGTAAAATTATTGGACAGTTATTTTGTATGTCCGTGACAAAAATAAAATATTTATCAAAATGTCCATCACAAGCTGACATGGTGATGAACCCTGTACATCGGCATGTTGTGAGATCAGCTATTTGAAATATTCAAAAATGTTTTTCAAAATGGTAAAAATAAAAAAAGGAAAGAAAGGTTTAGTGATATTGAACTAAACTAAACTGATATATACATTTAAGACCTCATCTTTAAACCAATGCAGTAAGTTAACCCTTAAATTCAATTCATTATTTCAATGGACTAAAATCTTGTTTTATTTGATGGCCTTCCTGCCCTAGCATTTGGCCTTTGTGCCCTCAAAAAATGGACAACACCAAAGGCCAAGTGGCCTTGCCCCTAAAAAGACGAAATTCTAGGCCTGGTTACAAGTAAAAGTCACCGTATTCAAAATGTACCCGAGTAAAACTACAAAAGTGTCGTCATCAAAATATACTTAAAGTAGGCCTACCAAAAGTAAAATGACTTAATGTGCAGAATGTCCCATTTCACAAGTTCAAAATGTATAAAAAAATCGAAGGTACCTGAGATCATTTGAAAATAGCCGATCTACAAGCTCACAATGTGTGGCATTGTGAGCTTGTAGATCTGTTATTTTCATGATCATATACAAATCTATATAACTAAAGTTTTCATATAATTATAGTGAAGTAAAAGTAATATATGTACTGCAGTGGGGTAGAAGTATTGAATCTTGAAATTTTAAACAAAGTAAAAATACCTCTGAATTTTACTTAAAGGGATATTCCACTTTCAAAAAACCTTTGGTCATTTTATCGTCTAATCAGGCTTTTATGAACACCCGGAACAGTTTTTAATTTGCTTGATTCAATATTTAGATATTTGATGTAAATGGTATCACGCCCTCCAGGCCCAGGGCCTCTCCCCATACACACCCCATGTAACTTCAAACTCCATTTTAACCATGATAGATTCATTAAAAACACCCATTATTTTTTCTGGTGACTCATAATACCCTCCTAATATGTGAGCAGGCCGTGTTTTTCCAATGACTGTTTTCATTCATTTTTAATAATTCTTTGGGAAAATGGAAAAAGATTAAATACAATAAAAGATTATTACAAGGAGGAGGGGGAGGGCCTGGTAAGATTCACATCAAATATCTAAATATTGAATCAAGCTAATTAAAAACTGGTTCAGGGTGTTCATAAAAGCCTGATTAGATGATAAAGATTATTACAAGGAGGAGGGGGAGGGCCTGGTAAGATTCACATCAAATATCTAAATATTGAATCAAGCTAATTAAAAACTGGTTCAGGGTGTTCATAAAAGCCTGATTAGATGATAAAATGACCAAAGTTTTTTTTTAAAGTGAAATATCTATATATATAAGTACAGTAGCCTACTTAATTACTTTACACCACTATGAGCATGAAAGAACTTTTGACTTAGTAGTTTGTTCAAATAGTTGTAATTTAAATACCAATAGATTATATTGTAAAATAAGCAGCTTTTTAATTTCTTTATTTTACTGATAAATATGCATTGTAATACAAAAATAAATCCTCCCTAATCCATAAATTAAGATCATAATTTCTGTGGAAATAAAAACAAGTAGCATCAAATTGATATTTGTTAAAATATTGAACCAATTAATATGTTTTCTTTTCTTTTTTTCTTCTTTTTTTTTGCAGACACAAATGAGATAGTCTTCAGATCTATGATAAGAGAGTCAAATGAGCATATCTGGTGAGTGTGGATGAATACCCATTCTCCAGTGAGGACAGAAGCAGAAGGAACCTGGAGGCATAGAGGAAGTCCTAAATATCAACATAGATAGCAGCGGTGACATTGTGCCGTCGTCTCCTCCTCATTGCACGCCGTCTCCTCCTCATTGCACCTCTGCAGAGCCTCCTGCATCTTCTCCTGCACATGCTCCATCTTCTTGGCCCATTCCTCCTTCAGGCTTTCTTCATCATCTGGCGGCGTCATGATGGCGGCGTAGCCCATACGGGCGATGAGGCCGATGCAGAAGAGGTGCGTGAGGCGGGTGCAGAGACTCTCCATGGCGGAGCGGTCGCCCTGTGAGTGCTTCAGGTACACTTCCAGGATTGGTTGGCTGAAGAGTTTTTTTGTGCCTACCACACCATCGTAGAGCGTGTACAGGTTCTGGTCTTGGTTGTCGTTGTTGTAGCTCTTTTCAAACTCGATCTTCTTACGCTCCCGGTGTTCGGGCTTTGCCTCCACCATCTCCATGAACTTCCGGAACTGGTTCTGCAGGTTGTCCTCCACTTTGGAGTACTGGCCATCTATGGTTTCCTTCTTGATCTGCAACAAGGCGTGGTGGTTCTGCTGGGACAGCTTGTCAAGGGTACGGTTGACCGTGCCAAACTCACGCTTCAGCGTGCGGATGTCTTCATCGTCCACGTGATGCAGCACCACCCTGATAAGAGAGCCAGCCAAACTGAAAATAGGGATCACCGCGCCTGCTGCCGAAGAGATGGCGGCCACACATTTCAGTACCATTACCAGGCCCTGCTTCAGCTTGGCCCTATCATCATCAATGATCTCCTCTGACATGATGGCTAAGTTACTACTCAGCGATGTCAAATGGATGTATAAAAAATATTCTTTTCAAGATCACAAAGAAGTCTTGTCCTTTGTTTTCAGAATGAGTAAGGTTTTGGTCCTGGACAAAATCATGCCTTTTAAGTGTGTCTCTTCCAGGGGCGTAACTATTTTGTTTTTGTGCCCACCCAGTTCCCATTCTGTTCACTTGCATTGAATAGTGAACGCGCATGTGCAAAACTTTATATGGTGACGGTTCGGATCAGATGTCCTCCGCAGGTGAAGTTCACTGCAACATAAAGCAGAAGTTCATTAGAGCACACAGCACACATGTTCTCCTTTTTTACAGCATATGTCAATGTGGCGTGACAGAGAGTAGATTCACACAAAGACAGAGAGACGGTTGGTTAGCGGTTATTAGTTGGTGTTGTTCTCCCTACCTGCTGTTTTGGAACCGCGTTTAACCACTTTCAACCTGGTGTCCCTAATCTGTGCATGTCACTATAGGCTACGGTGAGCTTGTAGATCAGCTATTTTTGTGGTGCTACACCAGGGGTTCACAAACCTTTTTAGGCTGTGACCCCCAAAATACCGTAAAATAAAAACGTACATGTAAATACATAATTATACAATGCATAATACAAAATAATATCAGCCTTGCTGAACCACAGTTGCTGCCCACCCTGCTCTCATTCAATACAATGTCTGTAGGTTGTCGCTTTGTTTGCTCATCCTGATAAGAACCTGAGTATAAAAGGCACGAAAATATCAATACATTGTCAGCACTCGCTATGCAAAATGAAATGTTAAAGTTATACCATGTAACTTTTTTTATAAAACAAATCTTAAAATTGTCCTAACTGTTAAATCGCTAAAGTTTTAGAACACCCACTCCGTTATTTTCAGCTTCTGAAGCCTTCTCTTTATGTTTTCTATGAGCCGTGAGGGGGGTAGAATTTTCACGGCAAAATTACGTAATCTGCATCATCTGTATACGTTGTGTATACGTTGGCCAATCACATCGCAGATCATACACACATGATACACTACCGGCCAATTACAGTGCATCTTGCGTCTTTTCAGGAAATAGCTTGCTTCAACAGCTTTGTTTACGCTGGTCTAGAAGTCTAGCATGTAACTCCCCAACCGCTGCTCGTAGAGGCACACAAGAGACCTCTATGGATGCGTCTCGGCGAGGCGAGGTGGTCTGAAGGCCCGGTCCGCGGTGAAAAACGGCCGAAAAAAGCAGACGCGACCGCGGTTTGCTATACTGCTACAGACCACTAGTTGAGCAACTTACACAGTATAGCTTTAACGTTTCTCAGACATATTTGGGTGTGAAGTAGGGGAAGTAACACTCATAAGTGCTGTAGGTTTTTTTGACAGGCTTTTTAACAGATTAAACTGTCAAAAGTATTAGTGCAATTCCTTCCCATTAAATGGGGTGATTCATAGTAGTTTGGGTGCACCATGTGTATGCACCAAATACAGTGCTCTATGGGAAGAATAATTGCCCACTACTGCAAGCTAAACTGTAGACATTATTTTGACTGCCATAATTTTGCCATAACTAATGTAGATTACTGCCAGGCTTTTTCCTAGTATTTACCAGATTCTCGAGGCGTCCGTGTTAAGGCTGTGTTTACCCAAGAAATGGCCGCTCTTAGAACTACATTTGGCACACCCTATATGGGCATAGATTCTTCTGCAGCCAGGATGAATACAATTCAATGGACGGCCGGATGTCGCCGGAAGTGTATTTCCCAAGGCATCATGGGAAACAGAGTATTTTCCTGAGGAAACGTGTTAACGGGGCCGTGGCACTTCACTTCTCTTTCTTTACTAAACGATTGATTGCTGACAAGGGATCACACATAGCAGGACATCCTGGTATGTTCTCATCAACAACAACATGGTGTATTAGCTATGACATCTAAAAAGGCATCATTTTCATTATTGCACATTGAAACATAAAAGTGCTTATAGATTTTGGCAGATGATGAAACACATGAACTTATGGTTGACTTCCGGGAAGAAGCAGCCTGAAAGTGTGCTCTCTGAAGGCGTTGGTAAATAAACCCCACAAGCGCAAAATTACGACGACTATATCTCCTGCATAGCACTGTGTTCTATCCATCTGTTATTCAAATGTTATATGAGATACTTTTAATAAACACATCCCCTTCGCCTGGTGGAGACAACAAGTGAACCCAGAATGGCCCAGATGTCAACCCTGGCCCAAACAAAACAGCTCTGCAGGGTAAAGTTTAGCCCTAGAATGTCTCTTATTTTCGGTCGATTGACACTCCGTGTAATCCCTCAAATAGAGCCATAGAACGGTCCCTATGCGCGGCGGTTAGCAGCGAATCTGCGCGTTACTTGTGTACTCACCCAATAATTTATTCCTCAGCCTGGGAGAAACATATTGTCCTGTAGTGTCATATCCATTTGAAAGTTCAGGCTGAAAACGTGTACTTTGTAAAATATCTCGACTTATCACGAGCCAACACGGACGACTTAAGCCCGTATCAGAGTGTACGGTGGAGACCTATCCACCGCAAATTTGAGGTGGAAAGCTTTCCACCTCAAGTCAGAAAATAAGTGCAGGACATCATAGTACGCCACGGTGGAGTCCTATTCACCGTGACTGACTAGTCTAGATTGACCAATCAGTGAACGGGGTGTAGAGCCTGTCTGTCTGATAGTAAAAACAGAGAGATGTGTTGGGACTCACGTGAACGTTGTAGTTTCATGACTCAAAAAGACTCGAAAAGACTAAACCGCGGACCCGACTATGATACAGGCTTTACACGACCGGGCGAGGGGCCCTGAATGACTGCTGGACTGAATATATGAAAACGTCCTTTTGGAAGCACAAAACGCACGGGGCACACAATTGACAGGTGCTTGTGATTGACGTGGGGTGACTAATCACACCACCTGCGTGATTGTGTGCCCCTTACGTTTTGTGCTTCCAAAAGGAAGTTATGATAATGATATATTCAGTCCAGCAGTCATTCCGAGCCCGGTCGTGTAAGTCGTCCGTGTTGGCTCGTGATAATTTTGGTGATATTTTACAAAGTACATGTTTTCAGCCAGAACTTTCAAATGGATATAACACTACAGGACAATATCGTTCTCCCAGGCTGAGGAATACATTATTGGGTGAGTACACAAGTAGCGCGCAGCACTTTAGGGCCGCGCAGATTAGCTGCTAACCGCCGCGCAATGGGAGCGTTCTATGGCTCCAGATTTGAGGGATTACACGGAGTGTCAATCGACCGAACATTGGAGACATTCTAGGGCTAGGCCTATGTCGGTTTGAGACATCAGGACAAAATTGTCTTGGGCCATATTAAAATATTGTTGTTGGGGTGTAGGCCTAGTGGGCGAGTGTTTTGTCCGTGTTGGTGTTGGTGGATTTTATGTCTGTGTATTTTCTGTACTGTGTGTTTTCTTTAAAACAAATTTTAAAACAAAGTGATAAAAAAAAGAAACATATGAACTTATAGACCTATCCTTAAATAGGTGGTGCCATAGTTTTGTACTTTTCTGTTTTGTGTGTGTCTATGGAGTTAGCATTACTCTAATAGACCACCGGGTGGTTATAATGTGCAAATTTGCCTTCCCTGCAAAATAGTTTATTTAATTTCAGCCTATGTGTCTAGCCTCAGTGGAAAAGGATGGCATAATGACTGGTGCTGGTGAACTCCAGCACCCGTAGACCACATGTCAAAGATGGCTTGTTACCTGTTCCAGCACCTGTTACATCTCATGGTGTTGCCATGAGTGTAGACAAGATGTGGTTCGTTTTTACTTTTTGTTTTCTTTTTTCTCTCCTACATAATTTATTTTAAGCATGCTGTGTTGTAAAGTCATACAGTTGTGTGTATTTTGGAACTATAAAACACATATTGATGACATCCTTCAATGAATCTAACTTTTTAGAGTTTTCTGACTCACCTCAAATGCCAACATGCATGTGGTACATAACATCACAATCATTTAATGTGGATTAAAAGAGACTGACTTCTGATATAAAATGTGCCCTATAGCACCATCTACTGGATAAACTCTACAACAACTTGGTACCAGTAATCTCTCAAGACAGATTCTGCTAACAAAAAATATATATTTCCCCCTAATCAATTCTCATTGACATTTTCAAAACAAACAAATCACACAGATAGCCTATACTAAAACTAAAAAATTAGCAATTGGGCTAAAACTTTAAAAGGCCTATAACTGACAACATGCCTAATACACTCACATGAAATCATATCAAATTAAATCACCTGTCACATGTTTACACTCTTAAATTAACAATCGGGATTCACAGTGTTGTGTGTAGCTCTGATGCAGCCTCATTCACCCAGCATAATGTCCCCAGTGCTGACCTGTGTTAAGAAAACATTTTAAGATAACGCATTTCAGTGAGGAAAATATGTTGAGTAATAATTAGTACTGCAAGTGTACACAATAAAATGGATAACGTTAATTTATTTGAGAGTACCGTATAAAGTACCGGTAAGACGCCCTAAGAGCAGCACATGGGCCCTAAGAGAAGCACATGGGCATGTGCACTTGGGCATGTGCACTTGGGCATGTGCACTTGGGCGCGTGCACGCATCAGCCTGGGTGACAGCAGACTGCTGGGCGAGCGCTGGCGCTTTGGCATGGGATCAACTTTGACCAAAAAAAATATATATATTCTACCTATGAGGGAGGATTCTGCCAATGCATTTCAATGGGAATGGAGCGGTTTGCTGCCATTTGCGGATTTCTGCAAAAGGACACTCCATGCCCATTGAAATGCAGAGATGTAGTGGAGTAGAAGTAAAAATACTGAAAATGCATAAGTACTTCAGTAAAGTAAAAAACATCTTCAATTGTACTTGATTGAGTACAGCATTATGTACTTAGTTACTTCCACCACTGATAGAAAGTGTGGTATATGTATTTCCCCGCGGACCCTCATCTGAAAATATTTTGTGCCAGGGGCCGATTAAGATTTGACCAAAACTTTTTTTTTCCAATGGGAGATCTTGAAGTCCACAAAGAGAAGAAAATATAACAAAATGAGACATGCTGGAACACAATATGAAATCCAGATGGATCAAGTGTCCAATGAGGGGTGCAAATGTTAAACAAAAGTCTTATGTTTACATAAACCAAAACCATGCAGCACAGATTTTGGTTTTAGTAGATGGAATTTCTTGGAGGAAATGTCTCTATCTAATTGTGGGCTAGCTGAGAGCGAGAACACTATGTTATCTTCATTATTTATATATTATAAGTTCTCCTCAAAAATGACGTAATTTATCAGTCAAGTTCTCCTAAAAAATGATGTAACCTATTACGTAACCTATTCTCCTCGACAGTACAAAGGCAGTACAGTCAAGTTCTCCTCGACAGTATAAAGGCAGTACAGTACAAAAGACAGTGTAAAAGATGAGGTGCAACCAAAGGGTAGATCTTTATGCCCATACATGGTGTTACATGCGAGCCCACACTGTTTCGTAGGAACAGTAAATCTAGTTTGACATTTAAAGTTGCAATCTGGAACTTATTTTAATGAATACAAATGTATTTTAGCCAATCTGCAGTGGTTGGAGTTGCATGGTGTTTTAATGATCAATCAATACGTTGGAGTCCTGTTGGACATTTGGATCAGTGCTCCTGGTTTTTGTATTAATTACAGAATTCAATTCGACAGAAAGCCTCCACTGTCTTCCAAAGTGATTTTCACCAGGGCCAAGGACCACCAGGTCTCGACCCTGGAGGAGGAGATACGCTCCCTCCTTATATAGAAGATCTCCCGCCTAGATAGAAGATCTACGTGTAGATTGGCTATTTTCAAATGCCTGAAATGTATATAGTGGTTAATGTATGTTTATATATTATTAATAATAACAAAAATCTATAAAGTAACTAAAGTTTTCATATAATTGTAGTGGAGTAAAAGTGTAATATATTCCTTTGAGATGTAGTGGTGTAGATGTAAGTAGTCTTGGAAATTGGAAATACTCCAGTAGATAGATAGATACCTTTATTATCCCAAGGGGGAAATTCAGTTGTCCAGTTGTAGCACAGCAGTATACAGTTATTTACAAAGTTACAGAGACGTAAGAAAAAAAAATAGATAAGAGGGAAAAAATCAAACCTCGGTTCGAAGTGGAGCGGTGAATTTGAGCAGCTGTACCCTATGTGAGTGAGTGAGTGAGTGTAAACTGTGCCTGTGAGTGAGTGGTGAGTGTGCCTGGCCTGCACAAAACAGCGCCCCTCCTTTAACTAGTGTGTTGTGTGTGGCCACTCAAGGTATTGCCCAGGCTACGGACAGGGCCAGCCAGCCACCCAGCCAGCCAGCCAGCCAGCCACATACCCACGGATATACCTGTTCATTGGGAGCGCTTTCACCGCTCCAAAAAACAAACAAGAGCAGTACAGTACCAATAAAGAGAAGGTGCATCAATAGAGGGGGCGAATAATATATAAGTATATATACATAAAGTGTCTTACAAAAGAGACCATAGCAGTCAATGCTAGTTAGTGCAAACAAGTATCTCACTGTCATTGTTAAACAAAGCAAAATACTCAGAAACTACCAACACAATCTCCCTGGAAGGTCCTTAGAGGTCAAAGTCAATACAGCAATAGTTCCTTAGAGGTCAAAGTCAATACAGCAATAGTTCTGTCAGCCTAAGTTAGGAAGGGAGACCTTTTCAAGCGTCCGTTATGTGTCTCGTTGTACAGCTTAAGGGCAGCCGGTACAAAAGATTTTCCTAATCTCTCACTTCTCCGTCCTGGGTAGGCAAAGCAGTCGTTTCCTCTCTTACTCCAGTAACTGGTGATCTCTAGATGGAGGGGGTGGGAGGAGTTCTCCAAGATGGAATCTAGCTTCCTCGCTGTGCGCACCCTGGTTACTTCCTCCACCCCCTGCAGAGAGGACCCAACGACAGAGCCTGCTTTCCTCACCAGTCTGTTTAGGTTAAACGTGTCACCTGCTCTGTTGTTGCCACCATGTTATACCAAAAAAGAGGGCACTTGCCATGACAGACTGGTAGAACATCATCCTATTGCACACCCCAAACAATCTCAGTCTTCTCAGGAGGAACAGCCTGCTTTTCCCCTTGCTGTGAATCGCCTGCGCGTTGTCCGACCAGTCCAGTGAACTCTTCAGGTGTACTCTGAGGAATTTGTAGTTGTCCACAAGCTCAACCACCTCACCGTTAATGGTGCTTGGCACCGGGGGGACTCTCTTGGAAGTGCGGAAGTCCACCACCATCTCCTTGGTCTTGCTTGCGTTGAGCCTGAGATGGTTAGCCTCGCTCCACTGCACAAAGTCCCTAACCACACCATCGTGCTCAGCCGTGTTGTCACCCGAGATCTTGCTGACCACCACGGTACCATCTGAGAACTTCTGCAGATGACAGGTCTTGGAATTGAAGCGGAAGTCCGATGTATAGAGAGTGAACAGTAAGGGTGAGAGCACAGTTTCTTGAGGGGCCCCCGTGTTGCTCACCAGCACATCAGACCGACAGCTCTGCAGTCTCACAAACTGTGGTCTTTCTGAAAGGTAGTCTGTGATCCATGCCACAAAGCCCTTGTCCACCCCCATCAGCGTAAGCTTCTCCGCAAGCAGAGACGGTTGGATAGTGTTGAAAGCACTGGAGAAGTAAAAAAACATAATTCTGACCGTGCTGCCCAGATCTTCCAGATGGGTGAGAGCCTTATGGAGCATGTAGGTGATGGCGTCATCAACCCCAATATCAGCCTGGTAGGCAAACTGAAGGGGGTCCAGGTGATCATTGACCGCCGGTAAAGTAAAAGCACCTCAAAACTGTACCTAAGTACAGTTTTAAGTACAGTATGTACTTAGTTACTTTACACCACTGACCAAAACCTGTGTGTGGTGAACTATTTAATTACAAGGGATCTGAAAACAGATAAGACCTGCACACTGCCACTTGCCGGTTCAAGAGAGTTAATAAGAAATCTCTTATTAGAAAACTCTCTTGACCGGCAAGTGGCAGTGTGTGGGTTACCTGTTTCAGATCCCTTTTTTATACTGTCATGTTACCCGTGCACCTGCTTGAGAGGAACCGGGTGTGAGGAAGTCTTTTCTTCACAATGGGTTAATTACAGAAGGAGAATTTAAGTCCTTTTATAGATGAGACATCAACACACACTATGGATTATTTTGGAACCAGTCTGGCTTAAACAAAGCAGGAAGGAATGAAAAGTATTTACAAATATTTAACTTCAGCCTGAAACAAATGTTCCCATTTATCCTCAGCTACTGTACCCAAAATGTTTTTTTTTTTCTTCACATTTTTTGTGTTGATTCCTTCATTTAGACAACGGCACTTTCCACTGTTTATTTTGAAGTAATCTTCGATCTGTATATTATTTTGTTAATTGCAAATAATGTATTGTGTTGCCTAACTTGCCCAATAGACAATACAACCTCATACTTACATTTAAACTGTGTAAACCATTAAAGAAATAACACTATATATATGTACAGTATGTATATATGAATAACTATACATTATAAACAATTTGATAATTCACAAACTGTTAGAGTTCTGTCGGGTTGAATGTTTGTTAATAGTAGGTTAACAACTTTCTGTAAAATGCAGAGAGGGTCTCTCTGCATGCCAACTCCTCTACTAATCTTTTCAGTACTGGAAAAGGCCCTCTGTAGATACAGTACTGTAGGCTAATTTAGAAACATAACATTTTAAATAATTTAGAAAATGTTTAACAACATAAATCTTCTATTATAGGGGTCACTGGAATAATGATAATAAAAAAGATGGGGTCAATTACAGATTGAGGACAGACATATACCAGTGTCAGAGTCCACTATGAGGGCTCTGGGGTTGACCAGGTCTGAGTCAATCAGTACCCTCCCATCAGAACCTTTTAGACCGGATGGCTCCAACCTGTCTGTCCCACTGTCCACCCAGAACAAGGTCCTGGACCTCACATCCTCCCCCAGGCCCTCTGGGCTAGACAGACCTGGACACAATGTACCAAGGGTTGTTCATCAACATCGACTCTTTGTGAACAACAACAGTACATCTGTTTTTGAACATGATAGACATCAGAGCCAGATGGAGCAAAATTATATTTGTGGGTTAATTTGTTTTGTATGTGACCTTTATTTAGCCAGGTGAGTCCCAGAGATGGAAATCTCTTTTACAAGGCAGCCTTGGCCAAGAAAGCAAAGCCGTATACAACATTAAAACTACTTTTAAAATCTCTGCCCCCCAAAATATCTTGGTAAACATTCTGTGGATCGGCAAAGTCACTCACCAGGCATTCAGTAAAATCCTGTGTGTTAAATATGTGAGTTAGGATCCATTTTTACACATTTTGCTGTGTAGAGCAACTTTAGACTTTTTCTGATGATTGTTGCATCATAGCTCTCTGCTTTCCAGCTTTATGGATTACAGAGTCATCTTAAATTGACTATTAGAGCAATAACAACTAGAAAGGGCATCTCTGCCAGGCTGGGTTGCCTAGCCAGGTTCCTGTGATGATGTGAGTCCGGGGTTGCAGTCTAAGATTTTTCTGAAAAAAGCAAATATTTGAGTCAAAGAATTTGCTTTGAAAATATTCAAAGATTTGAACACATTTTCAAGGTTTTTCAGAGCTTGTATGTCTGCTATTTTGAATAGCCAAATTATGAAATCATGGACGTACATCAGGCCCCAGTACATCATACTGGGGACGGTAGTCCTGAGGGCGGGGCTGCCCGCCGTACTGCTTCTCCAGGCTCCGCCTCCAGTGCTCACAGGGAGACTCCACCCCCTGACCCCCTGTAGGAGGCCTGGTATTGTAGCCTGATGAATCAGTCCGCACATCACCACCCCCTGTTGGTGGGTGGTGTGTAGTGTGGACTGAACCCGGAGATATTTTATTTTATTTTATTTCAAGCTCGCCCGAGGAGCGGGCGAATTGAATGGGCCAATCAGGGCTGTAGACTTGAGGCACGTGGTAGGCTGGTCCGGTCCCAGCCCCCCCCCCCCCCCCCCCCCCCCAGCCCCCTCCCTTCGGAGCTGTTCTGCCCACGTGAGAGTCCCTAGTGGACTCTGATTGGTGCTCTTCTGCCCACGTGAGCCGCTAGTGGACTCTGATTGGTCCGTGAAAACTGTCATGGTGGAGTCAGACTCGACTCGAATTCTTTTAATAAACTATACAATAGTGCCGTTTCATTACGTTTTAATACCATTTTGCACTAACGTAAACATGCAGTCATATAATATGTTATGAGAAATAACGTATTTTTGCAATGTCACGCCACGTCGCCGTCGGGGGCTCTAAGTGTGTGTGTGTGTGTGTGTGTGTGTGTGTGTGTGTGTGTGTGTGTGTGTGTGTGTGTGTGTGTGTGTGTGTGTGTTAGAGCCCGACCGATATATCGGTCAATTCGATATATCGGTCGTTTTGGAGCTATCGGTATCGGTGAATTATTCCACCGATACCGATATTTTTTTCTTTTTTCTTTTTTTAATTCTTTTTTTTTTTTTTTTTTTTTTGGACCCCATTAAATCTAGTAAACATGATTTCAATCGTGATTTTGCATGTTCCACCCCCCATACAACCCCATCTTTCATATAGGGCAGTCATCTTTGCTTACATAACATGTAAAACATAATGGCTATTTTCTCAAGAATGCCTGAACGGATTTCCAATCTGATTTTTTTGTTTGAAAGCTGTGAACAGCCTGCACAAACATGGTGCATGATCTGTGCATGGGCGTGCATGATCTGTGCATTATAAATTACATGGAAGTCTATGGAGATTTATGGCAGGGAGAACCCAAAGAAGGCATATTTAATTGGCAGTAACTGAGTGAATTGTCTGTAACGTGTCTGCGGATAGAGTATGAAACCCTGAGTTATATAGGCCTATGTGTGGGCAATACCAGAATTATCCAGTATAATAGTCCAAGATGCAAGCCAACACTACTGGAGCTGCTGCCTCTCGTGTGTCGTTCACTCACCACATGCACTGTCTAACTCTGATTTTTCATGTTGCGGTGGAGGAAGGTGTGTAGGCCTATGTGAAAATCCACAGAGAAATATAGATGTCTGACTATAGACTATAGAACTTGTGTTGTTTAATTGCTTGGCAATGCATTTACGTTTGGATAAAAGACACATATTAATTCATAAACGAGACAAACACAGCAGAACCCCCAAATTAAAAGAGTATTATTATCCAACAAGCAATAGAAATTGATAACTGCGACCAAACTTAAAGTTTGACATGAAAAGCACAAAAAAAGCAATAATCTGACCATTTATCCGAGGGGCGAGCAGTCAATTAAATGATCTTAAATTAATAAAAAATGATTTTTACAAAACATCGGTATCGGTATCGGTATCGGTGCTCTAGCACTCTCCAACATCGGATATCGGTATCGGTCGGAAAAAATGGTATCGGTCGGGCTCTAGTGTGTGTGTGTGTGTGTGTGTGTGTGTGTGTGTGTGTGTGTGTGTGTGTGTGTGTGTGTGTGACGTCAATAGGCTTTAGCCCGCCCACGCTGAAGTAGAATCTCCGTCCGCAGGATCAGACTCTCTTCCCAAAACGAAGTGTGTGATAGAGTCTGACGCTTGCAGTCAGGCTATGGTATTGGGCGGTGCGGGAGCCTACTGCTGCACTGGTTGGCCGGTTGGAACTATTACAGTATAGATAGAGGTATAATGTAAAAGTACAAAAAAAAGGACACACACTCAAAAAAAGTTAAAATATGGAGATAAAAGGTTTCTGCCCGACGGCAATGATATGTGGATCATGTAATCCAAATGTAAACACGACGTCGCTCCAATGTGGATCTCGCACGTCAGTTGTCTATGACATACAATACAGTATCTATGATTTAGACAAGGCTTTAGCACGATTGGATCCACACTGACTTCCCTTAAAAAGTTCAATTTTTCAAAAATCTATAAAACATGTGAAAAATATGTAATAATCGGACCAGTGGTTTGTGAAATGAATTAGTCAGACAGACAGACACACACGCATGCGCACGCGCATGCACACACACACACACACACACACACACACACACACACACACACACACACACACACACACACACACACACACACACACACACACACACACACACACGGCCATGTCCCACTGTATAAATATACTCAAGAACTTATTTCGAGGTTTATACAAATATCCTCAGCCTTGTACCGTCCAGTCGAGATCTTTTTGACATGGAACTCCCTCTCCTTAAAGCCAGACATTGAGAACACTGATAAGTAGTCCCAGCAGTATTGGGAAACACAAGTGCCGGCCAACACTTACATTAGTTGGCCGGAGTCCCGCAGGGTTCTACACTGTAGAATACAATGTAAGAAAAGATTCAGTTTAAAAACTGAAAAAGTACCGGTAATTAGCTGCCAGTTTGTCTGTGATTGTATGGACACTTCTGCCAACCCTATAACGGATGTTTCCGTAGATTAACAGGACTTAGTCTGTATCATTTACGGACACTTCTGTCAACCCTGTGATGGACATTTCTCTAGATTTACAGGACTTTATAATTTACGGACAGCTACTACAGTGGTATATCACTGTCAAGTACATAAGAGGAAAGGATATGGATCTGCCTAACACCATGTCCAGAGCACAGCTGCAGGACGGCACAACAGAGGCCTGCCGCAAGTTTCACCATTACATTTTGTCCAAATGGAACCAAGTGGATCTGTGGGAGTCAATTTGGTTCCATTTGTACACTTTCAGAGTTGCATGCCTTTAAGGCTTTAATGTCATGTTGTGAGCTTGTAGATTGACTATTTTTAGCTGAATGTTTGCCCCAGAATAGGGGACACTAGGGTTCAAATTGTTACCGCGGACACTTTGGAAGTGACATTGTGACATACATGGCAGCAGTGGCCCCATGATAGATGTGCTCTTACTCACTACATCATCATCTCAAAGATAGATGGGCTTCTTCTCACTATCTCCAGATAAGAGCTGACAGAGGCACACAATTCAATAGAGAAAAGGAGGGCTGCTGCAGCGTTCAAGACCTTTCAATAGTTAGAAGGAGCTCTTTGGCTCCTAAAGGGCCGGGAAGAAAATCCAAACAAAAACAAAGATTCCAAGGCACTTTTCATGAGATTCTTTTTAAAAAAAGAAGAAGATACAGTATCACAAACTCAGAGCAGAGATGCTAAGTGGTTAAGACATTGTTTTAACCACTTAAGCTCTATTGTATAGCCTAATTTGTTGTACAACAGTGTCACATAAAAATGGCCGATCTAATTAAGCTTGTGAACTTGTTGATTTGTTTCACCTATAATGACATGCCCAAAATATGGACTGGTTCATGTTCAAATCAATTGATTTTTGGTGAAGAGATTTGGTGTAGAGGGGGGAAAAGCAGTCCAAGTATCGAGCCAAATCAGGTCGGGAGACAATAGAATTTACAATAAGATAGAGTAGAATATTATTGACACTTTGTCATTGACATGTGAAATATGGCTTTAGCATCACTTGCACTTAAAATATAATTCCAGCGCCAATAGATCAAAAGGTCCCCTAGTTTGATATGATTATTTTTTTCTTATTTTTACTAATTTCTTTATAATCTCTGAGATCCCAATGTACACTGTCAAATCCTCTGAGACATTTTGTACTTTTATTCCATTTGTACACATTTGGAGTTACAGAGCTGTAAGTGTCCATTTTATTCCTCACAATCAATCATTCAACTATGGGGACCCCCTGGAACTGCCTCAAAGGACTCTGTATTTTATAGGTGACACTGGCTTTGGCCATCTGTCATAGGTTTAAATTCTTCCATTGTGAGTAATTTTAGTTATAAATGCTTGCAAACTTGAGTAAGCCTAGATGATAGAACAGGAAATGACTAATGACAAAAAAAAACAATGAAACTACTATGGTATTCCAAAAGTATATTTTAACTACCGCATTTATTTCCTGTAAGGGTGACCTCACCCATTGCCTGATGGGTGAGGTTATAATAAATGTTTAAACTATCTAGATGGCATCTACTAACATCAACAAGTGTGCTTGGTTTTAGAGCCCGACCGACGCCATATTTTTGGACCAATGCCGATGTTTGCAGATGGAGAGTGCTACACCACCGATTGCCGATGTTTAACCGATGTTTTGTAATAATATAAAATAATAATAAATAGCCTAAATTTAAAAAACTTCTTACCTTCAAATCTTTTTTTCCTTTTGTTACCAATGGTCCAGGGACCACCAGTGAGTGGTCCTTGAGGGTTTTCCAGGTGGTCCCCAGCAAAATGATGGCGATTTGGTAACCAAATGGACCCTTTATAAGATCTTTAACTTATGAGTGTAAAATGAAACCCAATGGATCCTTACGGGCAACGACAATATATTCTACTTGGGTCTGAGTGGCTAAATGTCATCAAATGGTGGTCTAATATTACTTATAAAAAACGGCCGATACATCGGACAGATAATGACGATGTCCAATACCAACATCAGGGTCCAAAAATGACCGATACATCGGTTTGACCGATATATAGGTCGGGCTCTACTTGGTTTGAGTACAAATAAACAAAAGGCTTTATTTCATTAGCATTAGCCAGATTGATAATGTGGATTTACTCACACGTTCCTCCACGGTATCAACTGTTCGGTTGAAACGCAATCACTGATTGGCCCGGTCATTTTCTGATTTCTCATACTCGCTCCCTATGGGACGAAGTCCAGACTGATACCACAGAGGAACGCCTGAGTGAATCCACATTATCAGTCTGGCTAATGCCAGGCTATTATTTTATTATTTAACACCTCTGATTAGACACTTTGATTGAAACCTTTATTTATTCTCGAAAAGAGCATTGAGGTTCACCCTCATTTGCAATGCTGACGAGATTACACACACAAAGATCAACAATTAAAGGGGAAGACCATCCATTTTCAATATTGAACTGTCATTAATATACCTTAGAGGAAATGTGTAGAAATAAATAAAAAGGTTTCCCCGCTTTTGTGTTGCCTAGAACTGGAGGTTTGTATTGCAAATCACAACTTGATGACATCACACATTGTACTTTACAATACAAACCCCAAAATCAATCCTCCAGTTCTAGGCAACACAGAAGAGGGGGAACCTTTTTTTAATTTCCACACAACTCCTCTAAGGTATATTAATGACATAGTTCAATATTGAAAATGGGTGGTCTTCCCCTTTAAGACATATACAAATATACAACAACAACAAGAAATAAAATGAAACATCATAGGGAAATAGTAGGTTAAAAACAATTGCATACTGAGGTAGGGAGATTTAAGAGCATATTATTAAATTGACCATAGGATATTGGAGCATTAATTTTTAGCATGCATAAAGTGTTAGCATGCATAAAAACGGGAGCATCAACGCAAAAAGCAGTTTTACCTAGTTCGGACTGAACAGGTGGAACCTTAAGTGAAATGCCAGTCACTTGAGCGAGTCTGGTAAGTTATTTTTTTCCAGTCAAGTAATAGAGTGATATAAGGTGGTAACTTCCCATCGATAGCTTTCAAAATAAACTGGTGCCAGTGCCTTGTGACTTATCCATCTGGCCTTAATATTGTGTTCCAACATAAAATGTTGTCATGTAATTCCCCTGATGAAGTAGACGCCTCCTAGTACTCCTGGTACTCAAAGTAGATTAAAAGCAACATTAATAAATACCAGCATACAGTATGTGCCCTTTCAAACTAAAAAAAGAATAAGCTTGTAGATCTACTATTTTCAGTGAACGTTCTCCTGTTTTTGCCAAATGTTCACCGCTCTGCGTTATGACAGGTCCAGAATAGGGACGCTGAAGTTAATGTGGATGTGTACAGCACTTTAGTTACTTTCCACCAATGGTTTAAGGTTCAGGGTTGGTTGCAGTTTACGTACCCACACACATGCATGTGCCAGTCAGGGTTCAGCTCAAAGCCACACACACACACACACACACACACCCGCACGCACGCACGCACGCACGCACGCACACACACACACACACACACAGTTAGGAGGGCAGGAGTCCAGCATCTCCGCACATTCGTCCACATCTGGACGGGAAATAGAAAACAATACAGATTCATTGAGAGCGTTTGGGAGAAGTATGACATTAATTGTGTCCAAGGAAGACCACAATGCAGAGGTTTACTTGTGCAACACCCTCTGCCCTCTGGTTCCAAGGAGTCCCAAACCAAACCACGTAATGTCTTGTTTCCTATTCCTACTGTAACACTTCTCGATGTAACAACATAATCCTTTTACGGTCACACAACAACTTCTATTGCCGGGAATCTCTTTAGCTCCTTGTGCTCTAGTGTTGGTAAAATATGAATTTAAGGTTATTCTGCTGTTGTCCAGTAACAAGTGGTCTCTCCAGCTCTTTAGTAAACAGAAAATACATCTCTCTCCTTAAATCAGGAGAGAGAAGGCATACAGGATAAACAAGTTATGGAAGTGATAAAACAAAAGCAAATTAGCAAAAACTACAACACTATAAGATCTGAGTTCTCTTTACTGATTGGATAACATCTGTATCCTAACCTGGACAATTACATTTTGTTTACTACCGACCTGGAAAGACCCTGAACAAACACTCTGTAGCGATGATTACTATCAGAGTATTAGAGCTTTAATTGTCCAGAAGCAGGGGTGTCATTTGGGGCATCAGGGGATGGCAATTGCCACACATAGTGTTCACATTTAACCTTAAATTAAATTATTTTTTGCATATTGTACCATTCATTTATTTACCACTTACTCTATTTTGGGAATATCATTATAGGCAAACATTTTCTACCAAACAAACAGTGAAAATAGTTGATCTACAAGCTCTCAACACGTTGCTAGGCGAAGCGTTGAGAGCTTGTAGATGCCGCAAATGGGGCTTAATGTTAATGGTTTGCCTTCCATTTTTTTCTGAAATTACACCTCTGTCCAAGAGCTACATGTTTTGTTGTTATTTACAACCTTAACAAGCACAGAACTGAAACTACCGGTATCACTCTGGAATAAGACCTAAAGGTTAATGAACCACACCTCCAACAGGTCCCATGGGCCATGGTGCTGATAATGTATCTCATAATACATAGATAGATAGATAGATAGATAGATGCTTTATTTGTCCTTGCGGAAATTCTTTTTGCACCAAGCAGTCATCAGGACACAAAATCACAACACATAATACACAATACATGAATGACAAGACAAAACTCATAATTCACTGACAACATGATACACACCACAATACATGAATGACAAGACAAACTCACAATTCACTGACAACATGATACAAAACGAGAATACCAGTCATAACATTTCATGCACGGAACTGAGCTGGGGCTTGTTTGTTCAGAAGCCCTATACTTGTAGGGACAAATGTCCTGGAAGCCCTCGCCTTCAACCCAGGTAGGCCTACTGTGTACCGTCGTCCTGAGGGCATAAGGTTATATTGACTGTATAATGGGTGTGTTCTATATCCCTAGAAATGGCTTTGCCCTTCCTGAGCACACGCGTCTCATACATAGAGGTCATACTCTCCAGCTGTACCCCAGCTATCTTGCTGGATACATTTATGATTTTATGGAGCCTGTTCTTGTTGACCAACGATAAGGAGCCATACCAGGCAACAAAACAAAAAGTTAATGCACTTTCCACAAAGGAGCGATGGAAAAGTAACATTAAACTTTTATCCACATTATACTTTCTCAGTCTGCGCATAAAATACAGCCTCTGCTGACCTTTCTTATAGATGGCATCGGTGTTCGAATTCCATGTCAGCTTTGAATCAATCGTTGTACCCAAGTACTTGTATTCATCAACAGTCTCGACCTCATCCCCATCAATGACTATTTTCTGGTGTGCAGCATCACAACTGGTCCGGAAATCAAATATAACCTCCTTAGTTTTTTTAATATTCAACTGAAGGAAATTATTTGCGACCGTAAGGGAGCAGTTTACTATGAAAACCTCCACCGGCCGTCCGTCCGTCACACGTCACACGTCACACCTTTGCCCTGCTCATATCTCCGCATCAGTATGACATCACACCACATGTGTACACAAACCTTTGTGTACGTTGCTGTGGCAACAGTCTGTTGTTGCTGGTTTGTTAGTGTACGTTAGCAACCACCTTAGCAACCATGGTTTTACCCTAGCAACCAACTGTTTACCCTAGCAACCAACTGTTTACCATAGCAACCATGTTTTTTTACCCTAGCAACCAACTGTTTACCATAGCAACCAGATACGCAGAGCAGGGATCTCCATATATGGGCATAAACAGGTGACATCACACTGATGTCAGATACTCAGAGCAGGGATTTCTCCATAATATATGGGCATAAAAGGGATTCTGTTAGGGATCTCCATATATGGGCATAAAATGGATTCTGTTAGGGATCTCCATATATGGGCATACAAGGGATTCTGTTAGGGATCTCCATATATGGGCATAAAAGGGATTCTGTTAGGGATCTCCATATATGGGCATAAAAGGGATTCTGTTAGGGATCTCCATATATGGGCATAAAAGGGATTCTGTTAGGGATCTCCATATATGGGCATAAAAGGGATTCTGTTAGGGATCTCCATATATGGGCATAAAAGGGATTCTGTTAGGGATCTCCATATATGGGTATAAAAGGGATTCTGTTAGCTGTTAGTGATCTCCATATATGGGCATAAAAGGGATGCTGTTAGGGATCTCCATATATGGGCATAAAAGGGATTCTGTTAGGGATCTCCATATATGGGCATGAAAGGGATTCTGTTAGGGATCTCCATATATGGGCATAAAAGGGATTGTATCCCAGATGATGCCCTGTTAGGAGATCCACACTAACAGAATCCATATATGGTCCTACCGACAGCTGCTATAAGCCAACCCTGGCGATAAGGTCTGAGTCGAAGAAATGCTTCTTTCCTGGCAAGAATTGCCCCTTTATACTGTAGGGCTCGTTTGTGTATTGTATGACATCACGCCACATCATCGGCTGAGGACTGTGTGATGTCATCATATCTCCATATATGGAGACATAAGTTGCTCATGCCCAAATATGGGCTGGTGAGGTCAGACTTAGTGTGATGCGTAGGTTATCTCCATATATGGAGATTCAACTTCAATGAGTAACCATGGCAAACTGTCAACTGCCCGTATGTCTTGATAATTGGTAAAACAAACTTTTGGCCTATTTGTGGAGATAAGCGACCAACGGTCGCTTATCTCCCGATTAGGGAGTCTTACTGGTCTTACACCAACCAGAAAACTCGTCCACTGTTCTTCGATAGCCTATCTCGTCATCTTCGATCAAACCAACAATGGCTGTGTCGTCGGCAAATTTAACAATACAGGTGTTATCAGAGTCGCTCCTACAGTCGCTTTTATACAAAGTGAACAATACCGGTGAAATCACGCTCCCTTGCGGGGCCCCCGTGTTGGTCGTAATAGGGAGAGATATTGCTTTATTCACCCTGACATGTTGTACCCGATCAGTCAGGAAGGACTCCACGGTCTCCACCCATCTGATGATATTGGTGTTAACACCCATATCATATAGTTTTCTCATCAGTATAAGAGGTCTCATAGTGTTAAATGCCGACGAGAAATCTACAAAGAGTACACGAGCATATCGTTTCTTTTCAGGTTTATCTAGGTGACAGTAGATCTTATTAAGCATCACAAGAAGAGCGTCATCAGTACCCCTCCCCTTTCTATATGCAAACTGTAACGGGTCCATTTCATGTTGCACATTACTAAGAAGGTTGTTTAAAACAATGCGCTCCAAAGATTTCATAATTAGTGATGTCAAGGCAACAGGCCGATAGTCATTAAGGACTTTGGGATTGGACATTTACATAGCCATAACCCGCTCTGCGTTCAGCCCTTGGTACTCTGTGGCCTGTGGGTCATGTCTGCATCCCTGGAATGTGACGCGCTGCCGCAGCCGATAAGAGAACTACTCTAATCCCCCGACCTCAGACAACACAGAGTACACCCTGAGGGATGAGGTCAACACTGGAAGACAGGAATGCTGTCTTATCCATGGATGTATTAACATACTGAGAACATATTGTGTTATCAGTAGAGCAAGAGGCACTGCAGACAACAAGAAACGTGATATTATATCACCTCTTCAGCCTGCAAGGACCTTAAGGGAGTAGTTCACCCCCAAAATGACCTTTTTTTCTACTGATTACTCACGCCATGGAGACTTGAGTTCAATAATATTTTTTGTGTAAGCAAAGCATAGTACAGTGCAGGAAGAGAAAATACAAGCCCAACAATAAAATCCCACAACATTATATAAACCAACAACCATAAAAGTAATATTCACCTTGTTCCCTTCTCCAGCTATAGGTACTAAGGTGCCAAGACTTTGCACACGGTCTGTCCGTCCGTGTGCAAAGAGTGCCACTAAAATCGATATAATAAAATTAAAATCGCATAATGGTTTCATTTCTATTTGATTCATTAGTGTGGTTGCTGTAGGCAACACACTATATAGTGGGAGAAATATGTAACACAAATAGGCTAATGTGTTCACTTCCGGCAGAAAGAGCGAAAATTTGCACCTAGGGGTATTTGTGTTCAAAAATTGACGGATCCAAGCACTTTTCCCATGGGATCTGGTGGCTCTAATTCACTTACCAAACTAGGGAAAAAAGACCCCCCAAAAAATCTTCTTTAAGTAGCATGTGAGGGGTCTATCTAGGGGGTTTTCATTTGTAGGGTCCATTTTCAAAATGGAGTCCCTACAAAACTGTGAAAAGTGATGACTCATCACTAAACCATAGTTTTGTGGGGTCCATTGCTAGCCCAAGGAATGTTTTTTGTGCAAATAAAATGCTTGGAATGGATTCAGTATCATGAAAACCCCCTACCTAGATAGACCTCTCACATGCTACTTAAAGAAGATTTTTGGGGGGTCTTTTTTCCCTGTATGGTAAGTGAATTAGAGAGAAGTGAATTTGAGAAAAGTGCTTGGATCCGTCAATTTTTGAATTCAGCGCACAAAAATACCCCTAGGTGCAGATTTTCACGCTTTCTGCCGGAAGTGAACACCTTTTTCACATATTTCTCCCACTAATAGTTCTAGCCCAGCTTACCTCCTAAGGTTCTGGATAAACTTTTAGCCAATCAGGAAGCAGCATTCTCGGTGACGTCACCATTACAGAGTAAGTCCATCGAGTTCAATGAGGGAGTGGTGCTAGCTTAAGGATTGGTCAAGCTTCACATGACAATTTGGCTAACATAGGCAACCATACTTGCAATTTCCAATTGCATCGTTTCTAGTGAGTGGGGTTGCCCAACAGGGGAACACACTGTAGTCCTGGGGAAACTTTATTTTTGAGCGGTGGTAAACCGCTCCTAAGAGTGGCTGTGTGTGTGTCTGTAGCCTTTTTCCTCAGCGTATTGCCATAGTAAAATGTGTGTACGTAGCATCATGTTTGTCTAGTGATGTCACATGTCGTATGTCTGTAGCCTTTTTCCTCAGCGTTTTGCCATAGCAAAACGTGTGTGTGTAGCATACCCTGTATACATCCTAGACTAAAATCCTAGTCTGAAGACGTTATGCAAGCACGACCACCGCTCACTTCACATTGGGTGTGATTTTTTATTTACACCATACTATATGCACCCTTTCATGGTTATTGCATCACCTAATTTATCTGATTATTTCAGTGGATACTGATCAGTAAGTATATGTGATTGTGTCTTCTCTTCATGTGTTCATGGAGGAATAGGCTAGTGTTCTACGCTTAGGACATTTGTTCATCGTCAAAGCTGATGCGTGGACTATATGGCCGGAGTTGTAGGTCTCATGGGGCTGAACATTCTTTCATTTTCTCTCTCTCACTCTTCTGTGTGTAGGTCCTATGTCCCTTTGTCTGTATGAGACCGAGACTAACGTCACACGAGACTAACGTCATAGAACATGGGTCTTCAACGGGGGTCCGGGATCCCTAGGGGGTCCTCAGCGTTACTAAAGGGGGTCCTCCAAATATTTTTGTAACTTTTTTCTCCTTTTTTATATGCATGCACTTGAACCCTAGTGTCCATATCCTGAGAACTTTAGCCAAAAATATTTTCGGCAAAGAGCCTCTGTGTAGAGGGGAAAAAGGGCAGACCAAGTACAGAGTGAAAGGTCAAGTTTACTAAGTATTGACAGTTAAATATCTGAAAACACAAATTGTCATGAATCCAAAATACGCATTGATGATTGTGCTGTTAAACGATCAAACTATAAGGAATCTCTGAAAGGGTTGTGGGGGTCCCTGCTTCATCTCTCTCAACTAAGGGGTCCTTGGCCTGAAAATGTTGAAGACCCCTGTCATAGAAAGTACGCAGCCAGAGACCAACATCACCACAGCAGATGTCACGAACAGAGGAGATCTGTACGTGTGTCTGTGAAGTGAACACCGGTCACTTCGCACAGGTGCGATTTCTTTCAGCGAATAACTTAACATTTAAATCTCCCCGATTGTTTTCTCTTGGTAGCCTTGGGTTTTTTTGTAGCATTTTTTTCTTTTTCTTTTTTGATCTTTTCCACACGTTTCTGGCTATTCAGAATGGCACTGGTGCGACTCAGAGCAGGCAAGAGCAGGTCCTTCCTGTAGTTCTTCTTGCTGATGATGTTGCTGAGGCTTTTCAGGATGGGGTACTTGTTGATGGTGATCTTGTCATATTCAGGTTTGCGCTGAACTGAACGTTTCTTCAACACAACGACAACACCCTTGCCATCACCAGCTGGAGGCTGCACTCCCAGGGTCTTCTCGTGCACCAGTCCATTGAAGCGAAAGCGGTTCCTGGACGTCAGGTTGTTGGCTTCGGTGCTGAAGGTCTGTCCCTTCCTCTTGCGCAGGAAGCTGGAGCTGTCCCTAATGATCATCCACTGCAGATGAGACGACATTTTGGCAAGTCTTTCAGCGGAGGAGAGGGATCGAAAAGGCTCTATCTGTCTCTAGTTATATATCTCTCTACAACCCTTTCTCTCTGAATCCCTCAGTACACTTCACCTGCACAGACTACAACAGATAAAATGTGTAAAGTAAGGGCATTTTCTTTTAACCTGGCTAGAGCTCTGGTCTGATGTCACACCCAAGACAAAGCGTTGAACACAGTCCTAACAACACTGATTTGCGCAGGCATGCACCGTCACAATTCAACATCTGGGCCGGGGCCCACAAGGGGTTCAAATGGACTCTTACAGGTCTGTAACTCTGAGAGTGTATAAATACAACTTTCTTTCCCCTTTCTTTCCAACTTTGAACCCAATCTACACTGTGACTGTTCAATTGTATTCATTTGGGGACCCCGTGGGGTCTCTGGTTCTGACATTGAGAACCAGTGAGTTTCCTGAATTTGGCTGTGTCTGCTTGGAATTGGACACTTTTACCTGCACAGATATATCTCCCCGACACTACTCCTATATAGTCTATAATTGCATTCATTAGCCAGCTCTCATGGAGAGACCCCATATAGCTGATAGGTATTTTGTTATGGTTCATATCATCTTTTTATCAATACATATTGTTGACCACTTGACCCTAAAGACACAGTGACTGTGTCCCGTTATACTCATGTAATGTACAGTACTACACAAGGTCTCCGTCTGGTAGAAATCAGACCTTATCAACTGCCTGGATCCTGTTCCGAAAACAATGAGAATTGTTTTGCTCAGCTTGTGTCATCCAGACACCAGCAAGGACATCTTCCTCCAGTAACCTACTGTACGCGGACTCTTCGTCTTGTGATTTGTGGACAAGAAACATATCCTATGAACTGTTTAAACGTCATCCACTGACTGACCAAATGACCATACTTATACTCATGTCAAAACATCATTTGTCAGAGAGAGCACGAACCATTATTTATGTACTGTATACCTGTCTTGAATACTCTCTCTCCATAGTAAATATTCCATTCTCACTCTGATCACTCTCCTGTCTTATTTCTGTGTGATGGATTATTGTATCTCATATGGGAATAAGAAGGTGTTGTTGTTTACAAATAATAAATCAATCAAATGGTCCTACGTCGCCGCATACAGATGTAATCTTGACCGACCGATGGATGGACAAGTGACCGTGGGTGCACTTTCTCTCCCCCGGTGGGTCGGTGTTACAATACGTATCAAAGAACCAGCTGTGAGTTTGGAAGTTTACTGTGTTTTCAGACAAGGTTATTATTTTGACAACAGTACAATTTATTTGATAACATTCCCTGCTTGGACATCCGCCACTGGACCGCTGGACACATGGTTTTCTGATTGCATGCTCCACGGTCCGAGGACGGATCTTTATGCACCATCGGTGACCGGAATAATATTTTAAGATAAGTATACTGTTTTCTTCAGTTATCTGCGCGATGACTCGCTTCTCAGTTTGAATTATTGTTTTGATTTTTGATATTTCAGGGAGTCGGACAAGGCTAAATAATGTTTTAGTATCGCTCAGTCTATTTTACCTTCACTTGTTTAAACACATAAATTGCTCGGACACATCCTATCATAGGCTATTGTCCCTGCCAGCCCAACATAGGGGAAATACAGTAGGACCAGAGACACCATTCATAACATTCTTTTAAAATTATAACATTTGTAATTACTTTTTATTAATCCTTTATAGTTTACGGTTGGCCCCTGTAACATTATGTGTCGTGTCTTTGAATTTTGAATTAATGATGAATTATTGTTCTCCCCGTCGGAGGAGTCAGATAACTCCTAATTATATTCTGGTTTGACACGCGTCGTAAATTAACCCTTATCTGATAACAGTAGATGGTCATTTTATCGGTCGTTATTTCTGTGATTTTCAAACTTTATTGGGTCATTTTATCGGTCGTTATTTCTGTGATTTTCAAACTTTATTATTATTATTTTTTTCTTTCCTCTCGGTACCTTTTTGTTGCTTTTTGTTGCACGTTTGAGTAACAGAACAGGGACTGCGGTTTCCTGTTCTGAGGACATAGCTGTTGGTCACAGATTCATGCTTGTCCATATTATTAGTTGGTGTTATTAAGCACGAGACTTCAGTTTAGCCAGGACAGAAGTTATTTCTGTCCTGAAGGAAATCTTTGCAATATTTCGTTAAGTTGAGCCAGGACAGAAGTTATTTCTGTCCTGAAGGAAATCTTTACAAGATTTCGTTAAGTTGAGCCAGGACAGAAGTTATTTCTGTCCTGAAGGAAATATTTACAAGATTTTGAAGGAAATCTTTACAAGATTTTGTTAAGTTTAGCCAGGACAAAAGCAATTGTTCTGAAGGGAGATCTCTTGGCCAGTGCAATAACCCAGCCACTTAATCACATAACAAATCGCGTGGTTATTTTATTAATAATAGCTGTTTCCAGCTACTTAATCACATAAGAAATAGCGTGGTTATTTTTATCAATAATTGTCCAGTATTATTTTGTTATCTGTCTGTTTTGGTACCGAATTCGCTCCGTTTACTCTACGCCTCTCACTCCCCCGCTTGCCCTCGCGAAGCAGAGTGGGGGAGTCAGAAGCAATATGTTATTTCTTAGACCGTATTTTGACCATTTCTGTTCTGGTCAAATAATTGGCTTGAATGCCTCTAATAATATTCAAATGTTTATAATGTATCTGGACAAGTTAAGTTAAGACAGAACTAAAATGACCCCTTCTCCACTTTCTCAAGGAGTGGACCCGATTGAATCTGCTGTCGGTGGAACCCCCAGGACTCTTTTCTCCCCACCATGGTCACTCAAATTGGGAAAGGGGCAAGCCGACAGCAGAGCCAAGCGGGACACCACCTAGGTAATACAACTCACACACGCTAGGTTAATATGGCCCAGGAAGTCAAAGGCTCAGAAAAAAAAAAAGTGTTTAAGTTGATCTGCTGTTTCCATGATTTAACCTTGTCCATGAGGCCCCTGCGTCCTAAATAATGTGTTCCAAATTCCGTTGTTTCGGCGTTCCGGTTTGCCTTATAAATGACTTTTTATCTGTGGCCCTGTTAAAAAAACGGTCATTAAATCTGTCGTGTTATTCTTTTTAAGTCTTTGAAGTTCCGAGGTGGTTTTCTACACCTTAACTTTCTAATCTATTTCTCAGTTTTTGTTGTAGGCTATTCATGCCTTTTTGCGCTGTAAATCACAGAGGTGTCCAGTACTTAAAGATTTGTACCTGCTGTCTTGAGAGTCTAGCTAGCTCTTAACACAGCTGCAGTTTTATTGTTTAATGTTGTTTTTAGTCTATTGTTTCGTCGCTTTTTGAAGACCTCACAGCCGTTGGTCCGGAACTGTGGGTCTTACGTTGGCAGCACAAAACTTCATTTTATTAAGATTTGCATTCATCCTGAAGTTAGTCAAGTCTCCTGAATTGCACTCCAACAGAAGTTGTTCTTACTCGTTCTGTTGTGAATTAAGTCAAGTCAGGATTTCACCGCCAGACCAGCATTGTGTTTCCTGGTTCTGTAGGAAGTTTTGGCCAGTGCATAAGACCGACACAGCTGGTTTTCAGCTATCTTATTTAACCAGATTACTGAGAGAAGTTATGGTTATTTGATCATGTTACGCTTACATGTCTTCGTTTTTGTCTTATTCTTATTTTTAAATTCCGTCTCAGGAGTTTTTAACTCAGTCTGTGAGTTCTCCCAAGAACATTTTAAATAAGTACATGACCACTGGAACTAAAGAAGCCCCCTTCTAAATGATGTCCTCTGAACTGACTGACCCACGTGTGTAAATGTATGAGATTTTGTCTACATGGATACATGTACTGTATGTACGTGTGTTTTAATCCTATTTTTCTCCCCTGGTTACAACCTTGGTTTGCAGTATGTATGAAGTGAGCGGTGCTACTTCTGTGTACAATACTGCTTGGCTTATGCTGCTTGCTTGCTCAATGCCTGCTGCTCGCGTGAGCTGCTTACACTGCTTATAGGCTGGCACGGCCTATGTGTTATTTTATTATTATTTTATTTTGAGAAACTGTGGGGGTCGTTATAAACTTCGGGTGGCTGGTTACATACTGTATGCACATATTTCTCTCTCAACCCATTCCACCCAATCTAGGAATATGGGCAACCAACATTTTATTTGATCATGTTTCTGTTGCTCCTAATAACACATCTTAAATTATATTTATTTATTTTTATTATTTTTTTGACAGGTTTATTTATTTATTTTTATTGGACTTGACGGACTTGACCTTGGCTTGATTTCATGTTTTATTTACATTTGATTTTGGCCGTTTTTCTCTGTCCTCCTGTCTTGTTGAGAAAGGGGCACCATTTCCGGTGGAGCCGTTCTTTTTGTTTCGCTTCCCTAGGGGCTGGTGTCCATTTAATTATATTTTATTTATTTTGTTATTATTATTATCTTTTATTTTTATTTGAACCTTCTGTCTGTGTTCTGATGTCAAAGGAGCCCTGTTTATACAGTGCCTATGTCACAGAAGAGGCTCGGCCATGGCCATGGCGGTTATGTGTGAGAAAGTGTTAGATGTTTTGTCTTCCTTTCTACGGATTTCATCAACATTCTGATTGTTTACTGTCTAAAGTATTTTGTTGATGTTCCATTCTGGTACTGTTATGAAACATTTAAAAAAAGACTCGATTACCCACAATCCTTGTGTGGAACTTCCTGTTCCGAGGTCCTCTTTGGGTGTCTTACTGGTAGGCCTACTAAGAAACATTTGACACTGAAGTCATTTTTAATTTGTTTTGTTTTTTTGAAAGTTTTGAATAATTGAAGAACTGTGAACAGATTATAAATCTGTGGTCCGAAAATGTATTTTTATTTTTATTATTTTAACCATTTAGCCCCAAACATCAACAACATCATTAATGCCACACCTTGTGCCAAGAGGGGGGAGTGTGCTTGATTGTTTGGAATATGCTTTGAATTTTACTGTATGCTTATGCTTTGATTTTCATTGTTTAACGTTTAATTTTGATTTTGAAACTTTTGATTTTAAAACTTTTTATGTTTTGAGTATGTTTGTGCATTAATCCTTCTGCCCAACACAAACAGACTATCAGAATGGCTTACAGCTACTCAACACCTATAAGGGCTAACCATGACAACACCACAGCGGAGACAAAAATACAGAGGGCGGAGAGTGAAAAGGGGCACCACCAACAGACGATGGGCCACCAGTGCACGAGCCAATCAACCGCAGGACCAGAACTATGCTCTGGTTGTCGGTGGGTAACGGAAATGCACTGTGAAGAAAAACATTTAGGTGGAGAAATTATGATTGTAAATTGTTGAAATACAAGTGACCTGCCGCCAAGCACTGTCATCCTCTAGGCCCGATGGACGCCAGGCGGAGCCAAGGAACCACCAGAGGCCAGAGGGCAGTGCGAACGCGCCATCATCACAGCGGGGGGCTATTGCAGCCTCCCGGGCCTGTGAGTATTCTGAAATCGCACTGTCGAAGAATTAAGCCGTTATAATTATGACTGAAGAATCCATTGTATCGATATTAGTGAACTGCCGCAAGCTTCTGTCCGTAGGAGCTGTCTGAAACCCACCTAAAAGACCCCACGTCCACTCTCCGGCCCATCTACAACCCATCTCCGACCCGTCTCAGCCCATCTCCGACCTCAACTCGATCCCTGGACTTTGCTCTGTCTCTAGCCCTCATCATATCGAGGACTTATGGACTTATGGACCCCTTTTTATTTTTATTCTGTCCTTGTTTTCTTTTGAACAGGTTACAGGGGAAGACTGATCAACTAATCTTGTGACTTATCAATCCAATTACAAGGGGTTATTTCATTTATGTGTAAACATGATAACATTTTGTCATTAATGTCATGCTTTTCATGTCAACCCTAACCCTAACGATAATACAGTTCCTTTTGCTATTGAAGAAATGTCTTAACCCTAACCCTAACCATCTTTCATCCCACTGCCTATTTTGTTTTCTTTGGTTGATCTATTTGATAAAAAGATCAATATTAACCAGCCGGTGGATATTGATAGGTATTTTGTTATGGTTCATATCATCTTTTTATCAATACATATTGTTGACCACTTGACCCTAAAGACACAGTGACTGTGTCCCGTTATACTCATGTAATGTACAGTACTACACAAGGTCTCCGTCTGGTAGAAATCAGACCTTATCAACTGCCTGGAGCCTGTTCCGAAAACAATGAGAATTGTTTTGCTCAGCTTGTGTCATCCAGACACCAGCAAGGACATCTTCCTCCAGTAACCTACTGTACGCGGACTCTTCGTCTTGTGATTTGTGGACAAGAAACATATCCTATGAACTGTTTAAACGTCATCCACTGACTGACCAAATGACCATACTTATACTCATGTCAAAACATCATTTGTCAGAGAGAGCACGAACCATTATTTATGTACTGTATACCTGTCTTGAATACTCTCTCTCCATAGTAAATATTCCATTCTCACTCTGATCACTCTCCTGTCTTATTTCTGTGTGATGGATTATTGTATCTCATATGGGAATAAGAAGGTCACCCGACGCCGAAATATCCACTGATCCCCGCGTAGCTGGCCCTCCTACGGCCGGTGATCTGGATGTGACCGTCCCCGCCGTAGCGACGAGCCCGGCCTCGTATGTCCCTGCCAGAAGGAGGGACCTGGACCTGACTGTCCCCGCCGTGGAAGAGTGGGTGCCTCCAGCTGCCCCCGCCGCGGCCAAGCCCGCCGCGATCGGCCCGGCGGCGGTGAACGAGCCGCCGGCTCATCCCCCAGGGCTGGATGACTCTGTCCGCTGGGACTTAGAGGGTGCCCGGCCCAAGCTAGGACCCGCGTCCAGTTCCACTCCACTCCCCTGGATCGACAGTTCCCGCAGCAGACAAAATCGAAAAACCCGACGATTTGGTCATCTATCCACTCCACCCCAGCCCTCTCCACTCACTACAAGCAATAGATTCCTTGTTTTGGACAATTTAAATTTCCCTCCGCTCAGTATTCAGGGTCCACCACAGAACGGTTTGTCGTCAGCCATGGTCCATGTTACCCCCCCGACGTGCGCCGCCGCCGGCAAGTCGAAACTGACTCCCTCTGTCCAGAGGTCTGACCGCCGCAAAATCCTAAAAGCGGCTGTCCAACGCCGTTCAGGTCCCATCAAGCCACAGCCAAAGAAAACCCCCCCAATACAGATCAGCAGCAGTCCATCCGAATCCCCCCTTACTGTGTCTAGTCCATTGTCCCGCAGTGGTCCCTCTGTGGCTATCATCGGGGACAGCATCATAAAACATGTCCGCTTTCCTGGCGCTATAGTGCATTGTTTCCCTGGAGCAACGACGGCTTTTCTGTTAGAAAAAGTCCCTGGGATCCTCGCCGCGCTGCCGTTGTCCGTTTCAAAGCTTATTATTCACTCTGGAGCCAACGATCGGTTTTCTGAAATTGCAAGGGCGAGCTTTAAATGCCTCCTTGGTCTCCTAAGTAGCTGTGGGAAGACCGTATATATCAGTGGTCCTCTGCCCACCATGCCCCATGGTAACGTACGCTTTAGTCGTTTACTGTCGCTCCATTACTGGCTTCAGTCCATATGCCACACGCACTCCCAAAATATCAGCTACATTGCAAACTTTTTATTATTTTGGTCCCGTCCCTCTTTTTATATGCCCGACGGCCTGCACCCCAGTAAACATGGTACACAAATGCTTTCACATAATCTACGTCGCGCTGTGGCTCCCCAGTTACAATCACGCGATTGACTGTTTATCCCAGCTTGTTCCAATCACTTTCACGTTGTTTACAATACTGATCCAATCACTTCCGGTAACCCTCTAACCCATTCCGGTTCACAGCAAACAACCAGTTTTACTCATGAAACCTCCCCCTGGCGGCCTGATGGTCTCATAACAACTACCACCCAGCATATTCCCACTATAATCTCTGTTAGACACTATTTCAAACATATAACTCGTTCTGTTACAGCCCCAAACCTAATTTCAATCCCACTTCAACATAGCATGATTCCTTCTGCCCCTATTTCATCTGGCAAACATATAAAAATGGCGCTCTTAAATATCAGAGCACTCAATTGTAAATCTAATCTCTGTAATGATTTTATTACTTCAAATAATTTCGATATCCTTGTCCTTACTGAGACATGGCTGAAAGTAGACGATTTTACCCTCCTCAATGCAGCCTCCCCCCCCACTTATTCTTATATACAGAAACCCAGGCTCTCGGGCCGCACTGGGGGTGGTTTAGCCGTAATTTTTAACCTTGACTATATTTGTTCTCCTATCCCCTTTGGTGATTTCCCATCTTTTGAATACCTGGCATTCACTATTAATAAACAGCCCACTCTGTTTATAGCAGTATATCGTCCCCCAAAATATAACGGTTCCTTTATTTCTGAATTCTCTGAACTATTATCCATAGCTATGGCAAAATACAGTGCTATAACTCTTCTTGGGGACTTCAACGTCCATGTCTGTTGTCCTATGAATCCATTAGCCAAGGATTTCCGGAACATTATTGACTCATTTGATTTTGTGCTTCATCCCTCAGGGCCAACCCATGAAAAAGGTCATATACTCGACCTAGTCTTGTCCTATGGTGTTAATATTTCTGAATTAAAAACTCTAGATTTTTCTCTTTCTGATCACAAAAGTGTTGTTTTTAGTATATTGATTGCCTCTCCTCCTAAGAAAACACCCATCACCATTTGCTCACGTATTCTGAATCCCTTAACTGCAAGTAAATTCATCACTATTTTTAACTCCACCGCAATCTCCCCAGCTCCCCACCATTCTATTAATGATCAGATTACCTACTTTAATGAGACCTGCCAGGTAATTTTAGATCTTGTGGCCCCTTTAAAAACTCGGACAAAACTGTCCATCAAAGCCTCACCTTGGCTTACTGACCATACCAGAGCTCTTAAAAGAGAATTAAGGAAAACCGAAAGGAAATGGAAATCCTCCAAATTACATGTTTTTCATGAACTACTTAAAGACCTCATGCGTAATTATAACAGCGCCGTAAAAGATGCAAGAGCCAAGTACTTTTCTACCTTGATTTCCGACAACCACCTAAATCCCAGAACTTTGTTCAAAACTATTGAGCGTGTGGTTGGTGCCCCCCAAAACCTAGATGTGCCTGCTTCTGCTGAGCATTGTGAGGCATTTTTAAGTTTTTTCACTGATAAGATTGACTCTATTAGATCACAAATGGCCAACTTCCGGCCCACACTTACTCCTGTAATTTCCCCCAACTCCCATGGTCCCCCCATCAGTTCCTTCTCCTCCTTTGCAACAATATCTTTAGAATCACTTCTTAAAACTATCTCTCACATGAAATCCACCTCCTGTAAACTAGATATTCTACCCACTCAATTTCTGAAGGAGATCCTGCCCTCTGTTGGTCTCCATATCCTATCTCTAATCAACACTTCCCTAGTCTCCGGGTCTGTTCCGCCCCTTTTTAAAGCAGCTATAGTCACCCCCCTCCTCAAAAAACCAAACCTCGATCCCTCAGTTATGAAGAATTATAGACCCATCTCAAAACTCCCGTTTTTATCTAAGGTCCTCGAAAAGATTGTCTTTACACAGTTAACAACCCACCTTTCAACAAATACCATTTTCGAAAAATTTCAGTCAGGTTTCCGTCCCATGCACAGTACGGAAACTGCCCTCTTGAAGGTGTCCAACGACCTTCTGCTCTCCACCGGCTTGGGCAGCTGTTCCATTCTGGTCCTGCTAGATTTAACGGCCGCATTTGACACCATTGACCACGCAGTCCTTATCAGCCGACTCGAGACGGTCGTGGGTATCTCCGGTGTGGCCCTGCAATGGTTCCGTTCATACCTAAGTGGCAGATGTTTCTCTGTTGCCATAGGTGATGCAATATCATCCCCAGCCCCCTTACATTGTGGGGTCCCCCAGGGCTCGATTCTCGGCCCTATCCTTTTTTCATTATACATGCTCCCATTAGGGGCATTAATCCGCAGCTTTAATATAAAATTTCATTGTTACGCTGACGATACTCAGCTTTACCTTCCTATAACTCCCGACAATAACGACAGTGTAGCCACCCTCCATAGCTGTATCTCCGCCATCAAAATCTGGATGCACAACAATTTCCTTCAGCTTAATGAGGATAAATCTGAGGTCTTAGTTTTTGGCCCCCCACTCGCTAGAGCCCATATTGAAATAAATCTTGGTCCACTACTTCCAAACCTTAAATCCACAGTAAAAAATTTAGGTGTAACCTTCGATCCAGACCTCAACCTACAGCAGCACGTTAAAAAAGTCATCCAATCTTCATTTTATCACATCAGAAATATCTCAAAAATCAAATCATTCCTGACACCCCCTGACCTGTCCAAAGTAGTCCATGCCTTTGTTTTCTCACGCCTCGACTACTGCAACTCCCTGTATACCTGTCTCTCCAAAAAATCCATCCACAGCCTCCAAATGGTTCAGAATGCCGCAGCCCGTCTACTAACTAACACTAGAAAATATGATCATATTACACCAATCTTAGCATCCCTCCACTGGCTCCCAATTGATTTTAGAATAAATTTTAAAATCTTACTCATTACATGCAAGGCCAGGATGGGCCTTGCCCCCGCCTATATAGCCGACCTGGTGACCAATTATGTGCCTCCCCGTACCTTGAGATCGGCAAACAAAGCACTCCTGGACTTTCCGTCTGGGAACGTTAATTCCAAAGGACGTATGGCCTTTTCTTTTAGAGCCCCTACCCTGTGGAATGCCCTGCCCCTAGAGATCCGCCTCGCAGAGTCTGTCCCCCGTTTTAAATCCCTTCTCAAAACTTATTTCTACAGACTTGCTTTTAACCCTTAACCCCTTATCTCAATGTTATTTGCAAGGTTCTATACCATTTTGTTCCTTTTACCATTGTGTAATTAGGTATTCACTTTGTATTGTTTTTTGCATTGTTCTTTTAACATTTTAACCTTTGTATGTCTTTGTTCTGCGTCCATTTGCTGTTTTGTTCTGTGTCTCATGTAAAGCACTTTGTAAACTTTGTTTTAAAAAGGTGCTATATAAATAAAGGTTTATTATTATTATTATTAAGGTGTTGTTGTTTACAAATAATAAATCAATCAATAGCCTTCCGTAAGAATCTGGCCTTAGAACCCAGATATCTACACTGAGTTATAGGGATCATCAGATCCATTGATTATTCATAAGCATTCGACATCTCGGTTATAAGTTCTTACCGGACACCACTGCAGTGGGTCCTAATCTAGGACAACCAGTCCCTTTTAGTATTTTATAGTTATAATCAAAATCTACAAAGTAACTAGTAACTAAATGTTTAATAATTGTAGTGGAGTAAAAGTATAATATTTGTCTCTGAGATTTGGTGTAGGAAAGTACTGAAAAATACCTCGAAATTGCATTTAAGTACAGTACTTGAGTACTTTCCACCACTGATTACTACTCGGCTTTGCAGTGTTTTGTGGAATATAAAAACGCATTTTAAGGGGTTGTTGTACTGGTTGGTGGTGTGCAACTGATTGTGATAGGCTGATCTGTGCCAACAATGCAGGGCCTATTTTTCATCCTAGTTCAGCCTTGGTTCAGAGTGGATTCACTGACTTGCACTCAAGAGATTTATTTTCCATTTTCTCTCAAGTACATTGGAATTCTTGAGCATAAGCCACTTAAAAGTACAAGTACAGAAGGTATGAAAAAGTCAAGACAAAAAAGTAACAATACCTCCTGAGAAAAAAAGAGCATTTAAAGTGCTTTAATATCTCAAAGAAAGCACACAGTTAGTCAAAAAATATTCAGTTCAGTTACAATTTCAATTGCACTACAATTTAAACAATATTGCACACTGTACAATGTACTGAATTTCTTTCAGTCACTGGACTGTCTGTCTCAGATTGTATCCTCCTTGCAGGAGTTTTCTGTTTGGAAAAACCTCTGCTTTTGACAAAAAGGACAATTAAACATGTCTTACATGTTTAGTTTTAAATACCACATCAGCTAGCCTAGGCCTAGGCCTATCACAGGATTAGTCACTAAATAGATGTCATATTACCTTGCTCAAAATATGCATGCTTGTGTTAATGTGTTTCATGATAATAATGCTCTTGAACTGATGAATTGAGATTGAACTCATGTCTCATGTCATCTATTATTAGTAGCCTAGTTTTTTTTTTTTTTTTTTTTTTTTGTGCGTTGATATTAGCCTAATACTTCCCAGTTCCCACAAATGTCTCGTGGTCGTGGTGGAGTAGGCCTAGTGCGAGGCGCGTCTTGGTGCGCAAATACTGTACGCACGAGAGAGCTTCCCGATCACTTGGTGACTCATGCTTGATCATGTCATGTACAAATGTGGTCTCCCACGGAAGCCAAACTCGGCGTGTATGGGGGCGTGACACTCGGCTACTTATCATTCAGCAGTGTGGTTGTTAATCATGAAACATTTACGCACTCAGGCCACGGTTTAGAGCGTTCCGGAGCCCATGCGGGGTTTATATTTATTTCCAATATCTACATGGCACTAAATAATTCTTCAGGTCCCAACAAATGCAGCGAGAGTCCCAGTCTCGAGGCTGGCGGCGGCCCCGTGATGTCAGCGGTCATGTTCTCCGCCGGGGCCGCGGGCAACATCATAGCTCTGCTCCTGCTGGACCTGCGGCGCCGGAGGAGAGGCTCGTCCCTGTTCCAGATCCTGCTGACGGCGCTGGTCGTGACGGATCTGCTGGGGACGGTCTCGGTCAGCCCGGTAGTGCTGGCTTCTTACGCCTGGAACAGGACGCTTGTGTCGATGAGCTCTGGCGGCGAGGTGTGCAAATACTTCGGCTTCTGCATGACCTTCTTCAGCCTCTCCACGCTGTCCGTTCTGTGCGCAATGGCGATAGAGCGCTGCGTCTCCATAGGCGCTCCCTACTTTTACGAGAGGCACTTCAACAAGCACTGTGGCCACGTCGCTCTGTCACTTATTTACGCCGCCTGCTTCTTGTTCTGTGTGAGCCCCTTCGCGGGGTACGGGTCCTACGTGCAATACTGCCCCGGGACGTGGTGTTTCCTCAACATGCACCCGCTGTCGGATCGCGCGGCCAAAGTGTACACCGGGCTCTACGCGTCCTTCACGCTCGTCATGATCTCGGGCACCGTGGGATGCAACGTGTCGGTCATCTACTGCTTGGTGAAGATGCACCGGAGGCACAACGCGCAGCGCAACAGAGGTCCACAGCAGCCGGGGGTCCGCCGCAGGTCCCTGTCGGAGGAAGTGGAGCATCTTTTGCTGATGAGTTTCATTACGGTGGTTTTCATCCTCTGCTCATCTCCCATAGTGGTAAGAGCGTTGTTTAGTTTGAGATTTCATTTCACCTGCGCGTTCCTTCTCATATGCTAACTAAAAGTGCAAATCTGACTTTAAGCTGTCTACTAGAGCTTTTTAAAGGCCTGGCAAGTTGGCAACACATTTGTATAAGTTGCCTGGAATGGAAATTTCATACAGTCCTAGTCAAATGTGGGTCAAACAATTAGAGATGAGATAATCATTTTCCAAACTGTAATATGAGTAAAAATAATAATAATAATAATAATAAAAAAAAAAAAGATATATACAGTATATTGGCAAATATTTTTAGTAATGCAATGGGAGGCAGGATACAATAGACTTTATTGTTCAAAATGATATCAGTGCATTGAAATAGATATAAATCATACTTATACATCACTATAAATACAATTAAAACACACAAAGAAAAACAAAAATTAGAGTTTGGAATTATATTCATTATAATAAATAAATACTTTTAGACAAGTTCAGAACATTTTACATTTCTATAGGTCTCAATTGGTCATAGTGTGCATGTGTGTATTATAACCTATAGATATATGCCATTTGGTTTATATTTCAAGTCCAGTCTTACTGTGTCTGACTCTTGTCTGTCTGTCTCCATGCTTATTGAACCAACCCCATATAGCTCAGAGTCTACATAAACCTTGACAAGATGGAAGATCAACACAAAGGCGATCTGCCCGCCCTCCGCCTGCTGTCCTTGAACTCCATCATCAACCCCTGGGTTTTCATCATCCTCAGGCCTTCTGTTCAAAGGTTCATCTGGAGGAAGCTGCCCAGGCCACACAAGTCCAAGCTTACCCCAGGGATGGCTCTCACTGTTCAGCCAACACTGGCCCCTAGGGGCCCACCCGTGCCTCTCCTAAATCAGGCAGGGGACAGGGGATGACACATTCCGGCCATATCGCAGCAAGTGGTGTAGAACAGTGTTTCTAAAGGTCGGGTCCAGGGACCACCTGGAGTCCAAGTGGACATTACCCGTCTGTAACTCTGAGAGGGTACAAATGGTCAGTTTGGTTCCATTTGTATCCTCTCAGAGTTCAAGTAAAGTTGAGGATTTTACAGTGTAGATTGGGGTCCCAGAGACCATGGGGGTCCATCATGGCATAACACAAGTCAAGCTGAGGGTCCTTGAAATGAAAAAGGTTGAGAATCACTGATGATCATGGACTCATGGTCACATGGGTGAATCTTCACAGTGTGTAAGTGAAGGAGATACTCTCAAGGTGTCCATGTTCAAGCCACATTCGTTGGAATTTTGCTCCATTAGACCTGTTTGATGAGATGCTTATTTAATTTATACTGTTTTATTTATGGTGCTATCTTTTTTTTCTTTTACTCTGTGTTTAACACCTCCATAATTTCTGTTGTTGGTTGTTTTTTACCCTGTAAAGCAACGTGTTTTAGAAAAGTTGTTGAAGAACAGTGCAGTCAAATTAATAATGGACTAGAAAAGACTGTTGCACAGGTGTACTGCAGGGGTGGCAGTGTAGCTTAGTCTGTGGTTTGACTTGCTGTCGGTCTTCGGTTCGCTCACCACTGAAACAGAATTCCCGGTTTACCTTTAGCTAAGACAATATCAGAAGTATTTCACTGCAGGTGTTAACCACTTAAACCCTATAATATACTTTAGTTGACTGGCGTTTCCCAGGGCTCTATACTAGGTCTGCTAGTATTGCCCTCTACACCTCGCAGAAATAGCCGATCCGCATAGCCGAATGTTCAGTTTGTTCACCCCATAATAGGGATGCTGGGGTTCATGGTTAAACCTCACAGGAAGTGAGCACTGATAGAATAAAACATTAACAGAAGGACTATCTTTACCTCTATGTGTGACTGTTATGTGCAGTGACTTCCTTGATCAGCAAAATGTGTGTAAACATTTACAAGCTTGTAGTTGAGGCAGCGCTCCTTGCTGTTGATAGATTTTTCTGTTTACACTTACTCAATGTATATATCACTCTGGAAGATGCATTGTAAATGTGGTTTATGCAGACGACATGCTGTGTTTATGAAGTTTTCCTGTTTGCACCCCGTTTACTTCAAGCTCTTGAGTGTGAAATGCTATGTCCCAGAACATTAAATGATGCTTCCTTAATTTATATGCCGTCATACTGCGGTGTCGCTCACATAGCAGATCAAGAAGCTAAGCTTGTACATTATCTATTTTCGGAAAGTAAGTGACACATCATGCCACAAAGTAGATTAGCTTAATTTAGTCAATCAGAATAGTGAAAAAGGCCACTAACTAAGAGGTTAGTTGGTCATTGGCCAATTTTAGTCAAGTGACTAATTGCATAACACAGTACATCACCTAGGCTAGCATGGCTTTCCAACTTAAGGAGGATATACATGACATTGCATTAATTCAGGATCCCAGAAATGCATCAAGAAGATTGACTTAACATCTGAAGTATAAGCGTGTAAAATGTGTGTAAGATGTAGTATACATTTGTTAGAGCTTGACTGATATATCGGTTGGCCTATCACACAAGCTTAACACAGATGCAGATTGCAGAATATCATTCTCGTGTACAGAATACGTCTAGATTGATATGCACTTTTTTTACAGAACATAATGCAGAAAGAAATGCTTGGGATCATTTTAGTTTTTCTTTGTGTGTGTTTTGATTTTATTTATAGTAATTTATAAGTATATTTATATACGTTTCAATGCACTGATATCATTTTGAACAATAAAGTGTATTGTTAAACTGTAAAATATCCTGCCTCCCATTGCAAAACTAAAAATATTTGCAATTTCTTTGTTTAGTTTTTATACTCCATAATATCGGTATTGGCATTGGCATCGCCCAAGAAAATGCATATGCATATTGGCCTATACAGTATACAGTAATCATTGTTTTCAAGTAATATGACCTTTGTTGGTAATTCTTGAGTATATATTTAGCTTAAACCGATTCACCCTTGTTCGTGCATTCAATCCAACAACAGGATGTAACAGACGTTTGTTCACAATGCACCCATTATATGGGATAGTAGGACTAGTGCCACTTCCTATGGCCTTTCACTTGCAGCTGAATCCTCAGGTGGCATACTGGCGGTGGTGGAAGAAGTACTCATACTAAGCAAAAGTATCAATACTGCAATGTAGAAAAAACTCTGCTACAAGTAAAAGACTGGTGATCAGTTTCCTTGAGTAAAAGTATAAATGTCTGTCCCATTTTGCAAGTTTTCAAATGTAAAAAAGATCGAGAGATCTTTGAAAAATGGCAGAAATATATGTAGGGTTGAAGTAGTTAATGGTAATGGTTTTGTAATAATAATCGAAATCTACAAAGTAACTAGTAACTATAAAGTTTTCAAATAATTGCAGTGGAGTAAAAAGTATAATATTTGCCTCTGATATGTAATGTAATGGAGTAGAAGTAAAAGTGTTGGAAATGGGAAAACGCCTGTAAAGTAAAAAAATCCTCAAAAGTGCTTGAGTAAATGTACTTAGTTGCTTTATACCACTACATACTGGCTTGAAAGAAGAAGAAGAAGAAAAGCATACAGTAATGTTTACAGAGGTGAGAGGTCGGACTGGAAGCACATGCCAGAGAATTGGTGTGATTGCACTGGCATTTTAGCATGTTCTATTAGGTTACAAAACAGTCAATGAAAGGCCTGTTTTGTCTACTTATATTGCAAATGGAGCACCTCCTATTTGGGTCAGTTTCTAAACTCCTGAACTCTGAGGATTTGACAATGTAGACCCTACTGCCAGATATTTCTGGTTTACTTTAGTCTCAAATCCTTTGCCTGGGAGCATCAGATAGCAACGCCTCTATTTTTGTAAATATGAGACTCCAAAACTGCTTGGCGAGAGCATGTTAACACTACAGTATACTTCGTTGACAGGGGTCTGCTTGGGTCCCTCCTATTTTCCCACTACACCAAATGTCTGTGTTGAAATTAACTGATCTACAGTACAAGCTCACAACGTGTCACGAAAGACTCATGTTGTGACATTTAGTGAGCTTGCAGATCAACTACTTTTGCTATTATATCCCTGGTGTACATGATGTTCAGATTTTCTATGGCTGCGACTTGTAACTAGCTCTAAATGAGAACATCTGTGAAATTCCTACCGGTATAGGCATTAAATATTCTTAAAGTACCAAAGTAAAGGTACTCATTGTGCAGAATTTCCAATTTCACAAGTTCAAAATGTATAAAAATCTTTTGAAAATAGCAGATCTACAAGATCACAATGCTGAGCTATTTTCTGGGCTATTTTCAAATAGCCGTATATAGTCCAGTAATTTTAGGCCAAAATTAGGCTAAACCTAAAACAAATTGCAATAGTAGCAAACTCAACTGATTTTGTATCCTCAATATGTCCTTAGTGAGGGAAAAAAAGTCCCAAGGAATCCCATCAGGGGAAAGTTTTGAAAACGACCTACCTACCTTCACTTACTATACACTACACTAGGAAAAAAAATTACTCCCAAAAAATCTGCTTTAAGTGGGATGTGAGGGGTCAAACTAGGGGTTTTTAATTATTCTGAATCCATTGCAAGCATTTGTTTTGCACGAAAAACATTCCTTGGGCAAGAAATGGCCCCTCAAAACAATGGTTTAGTGATTTTCACAGTCTTTTGGGGTCCGTTTTTAGCCCAAGGAAGGTTTTCCATGCAAAACAAATGCTTGCAATGGATTCAGAATAATTAAAAACCCCTAGTTTGACCCCTCACATCCCACTTAAAGGAGATTTTTTGGAGTCATTTTTTCCTTTATAGTGTAGTGTATAGTAATTGAAGGTAGGTAGGTCGTTTTCAAAACTTTCCCCTGATGGGATTCCTTGGGACTTTTTTTCCCTCACTAAGGACATAATGAGGATACAGAATCAGTTGAGTTTGCTACTATTGCAATTTGTTTTAGGTTTTTTCATATAACGACTGGACTAATATAGGGCTGAAGTGGTTAATGTATGTATGTTTTGAAATAATAATCAAAATCTACAAAATAACTTATTGCAGTGGAATAAAAACTTAAGTATATTTTCCTCTGAGGTGTAGTGGATTAGAAGAAAAAGTATTGAACATTGTAAATATTCAAGTAAAGTAAAACATACCTCAACATTTGACTTAAATACAGTACTCGAGTAAATTTGTTACTTAGATACACCACTGGACAGACCTAACTTCCCTGGAGTTTTACTTCAGCTTTACCATGTGTCACCAGAGAGAGAATAAAGAGAATAATGAGGACCTCTTACTCAACTTTCAACTACTGTAGAGAAAGAAGAAGAGAAAAAAAAAGCCTTGCTGAAAAGTTTGATAAGAGACAGAGCAATTACTGTTATCACTCTATTTATTAGTAACCAGCAATGTTACTCTTTCTGTTATTACATTTTCACAATGAAAATGAATTAGTTATTGTGTGTACAGTGCAGGTAAATTGAGACTTTTACATAATTCCACTTCAGCCCTATATAAATAAGTACGACGAATAGCAGAAATTCCGGAAAATGACGTACTTCTTCTATTTTTCAAATTTAGTTGTTATTTTTGAATGTTTGCCAATAATGACATTACCAAAATAGGGGACACCAGGTTGAAAGTGGCTTCTGCGGGAGCAAGGGTTGCCTAACATCCAGTGCAAGACGCTTTGCATCATCAGGACGTCAGTCCTCTTGCTATCTTGTCTGGGTGAAGAGGCAACATCCTACTACAGCTCTGTTCCCAGGCTCAGAGCGCTGGAGGTTTGATGAAAACAAGGTCTTAGCCAACCCTCCAGCAGCTTACTGGAGTATCAACTGATTCAAGTGTTTATGTGATGTGACACAGATGGTCTTCCTGGCAGCCCATTACTTATACTTGCGAGGAGAACATCCAAAGTGTTGTTATGGATGACGGGTGCTGTTTGTTTTAACTCATTTTCCCAGTTCCTGGGACATGGCTGAACAGTGGTGGGGTGGGTGGTAAGATAAACAAGGTTGAGATTGAAGTTTCCTTTCACCACTTTGTTCGATCCATGACATTTATAATGGAACAATAACACACACATGTTGAAACCCAAGTCTGTCATTCAAATTACTGACTGACCTTCCCTCCACATTCCTCATCCCTGATGTATTTTCACCAGAAACATTGTACCTATTCATCAACGGAGTGAAATTACTCTGGCAGAGAGAGAATGGGAGGAAATGCTTTGTGGGTTGTTTAGTTTCATATATTCATGTTTCTCACCATAACACAATTGTGCTTCTTACCAAGATGTTAATATAGGAACTGTGAGAGTTAGGCAACTGTAAGTAGACTTTGAATTAAATTCATGAGGAAGTAGCCCAGAGAAGTGTAGTCCCACTTCTCTGTTTCACCTTTTAACCAGTTTCTGGTGACCCTAATTTGTGCATGTCAATCACAATGTGACATTGTGACATGTGAGCCTAGCTTGTAGATTGGCTATTTTTGCTCATTTTAATTTGGATTGGTGGTTAACCTTGACCAATACTCACTTGTGCTAGTGTGATGCCCTGCGATCACATTAGCTATTATAGCTGCACTAATGTGATCACACTTTAATTATTTCCTATAGCTGCTACAGTTTCACTGTGTTTTGAGAGATATTGCCATTTCTTTTTTTCACCCTTTTTGAACACTGTATTTCTATTGATTTGTCTTGGTTTCAAGCCAAAAGATTAACAGTTTGTTCACTATAGGTGGCAGTGTGAGACCGTGGTTCATCCGTGGTTCACCTTCTGGGATTTTTCTGGGACTTCTTCTGTAGTACTAGTAGTAGTAGTAGTAGTAAGTAGGCCTATTTTATCTAGAGCTTTCCAAATGAGAGCATATCATGTCCATGCTGTCACTTGGTTCTTTATAGTTGATTGACTGTGCTGTGTGCAAAAGGTGGGAAAGAAAAGGCAAGGCAGGTGTATATGTGTTGCTACAGTACACCATAGGCTATTTATTACAAAGTCACAAGGGACATAAAGTAAAGTGCATAAAGCATAAAAGGGGATTTAAAGGCGTTAAGATGAATACATTGAATACAATAATGAAATATGAAAATTCCAAAGAAACATTACATGTTGATCCAATAATCAGTATTTAGGTTGGTTGGAATGTGAATAAAAGCCAGTTAATGTCACCATGTTTTGTTTGACCTCTGGGAACAGTTAGACCAGTCCCAGATGATCTGAGACTTCTTGGGGTTAAAGATGTAAAAACAAGTCTTACTTTGTGGGTTAAAGCTGTAAAAACAGGCCATGAGATGTGTTTTGGCTCTAAGCCATTGAGTGATTTAAAGACGAGAAGCAACACTTTAAAATCTATTCTGTGACTCACTGACTGTAAGCCAGTGCAGAGATCTGAAAAATACAATTAGCCTACAGTATAGCATAAAGTATAGCCCAACCATAGCATCTATAGAGGGGCTGAATATAATAGCAGAGACCTGAGGATTGAGCCTTGGACTTCTTCATACAGGTGAAAAGTACTCAATGGATCAACAAATATTTTTTTAATTGACAATGTAAATGTAAATACATGCAATTTAGAATCTTATGAAACATGTCACCATGTTTCATATTTTAAGTTTAAGTTTAAAAAAGTATTATCATTTGTTGCCAGTAAATTATTTAAAGTGACTGGAGTTATAATAATAATAATTATGATGATGATGACGATGATGATGATAATAATAATATGTCAGATTTATATAGCTTGTTTTCTCAGTACCCAAGGTCTCTGTACTTTACAACAAGACAAAGCAAAACAAACAAATGTATAGGTGAGAGAAAAATACACAGGCCTATGCGCTCAATGCTCCCTTGTTTGTAATTTCCTAGGTTTAACTTAAGGCACATTGACCATGGAGCCACCACAGGAAATAATACACAATGAATCCCCCATTAATGTCAGTTGCTCTTTGTTCATGACCCTGTCAGACAATCTCATGACCCAGTTAATTTTTTTTAGGCTATATTTATTTATAGCATCCTGGCATATCTCAATAATGAGGACATACTGTAGCAAGGGACATGGTCAGCCCATTGGATTCTTGCACAATATTAATTTATTGTAGCAATGACAGATTTGCTTCACTTCTGGCTGAGTGGTTTAAATGGTTACAGCAAGACATTATTTCCAAAACATTATGACAGGTTTTGTTACATTGGACTTACGGTTTTGTTACATTGGACATTTTGGAATTACGGTTGTGTCCAATCATCATATGCAATATATAGGCCTACTGCTGATGTGCGTATGCATTCATACTACTAGAAAAGCGCGGCCGCTAATATCTAGAAATCGCACGCTTCGCGTGCTCACATGCACACACGCACAACTGCTCCAAGCCATGTTGCCCACCAAAAGCACTGTTTCTTCATGTATTTTGTGTGTGTGTGTGTGTGTCGTAATGTCTGCACTACACTGTTCCTGCCACCAGGGGACACAGTAGGCCTACTACACTCGTAAGTACACTGCAGTGTGGAACTATTTGTAAGTCTGTGTTTCGGCCGGAAGGTTTATAATGGACGTACTATGATGTAATTAATTTATTGTAGCAATGACAGATTTGCTTCACTTCTGGCTGAGTGGTTTAAATGGTTACAGCAAGACATTATTTCCAAAACATTATGACAGGTTTTGTTACATTGGACTTACGGTTTTGTTACATTGGACATTTTGGAATTACGGTTGTGTCCAATCATCATATGCAATATATAGGCCTACTGCTGATGTATGCATTCATACTACTAGAAAAGCGCGGCCGCTGACGCGGCCGCTCATATCTAGAAATCGCACGCTTCGCGTGCTCACATGCACACACGCACAACTGCTCCAAGCCATGTTGCCCACCAAAAGCACTGTTTCTTCATGTATTTTGTGTGTGTGTGTGTGTGTGTGTGTGTGTGTCGTAATGTCTGCACTACACTGTTCCTGCCACCAGGGGACACAGTAGGCCTACTACACTCGTAAGTACACTGCAGCGTGGAACTATTTGTAAGTCTGTGTTTCGGCCGGAAGGTTTATAATGGAAGTACTATGATGTAATTCGCGTCATAGCATTAAATTATTGTTTTGTTTAATTGTACATCGTGCAAGTCCGATACGTTCAGGGAAAGCAGCTAGGAATGTAGGGGGGAAATGCAGCGATGTATGTGTGAAAGGAGGAATCTGTAGAAGCAGTGGTGTGAGAGTCTATCAATGACATGCTTAAACAACACCAGGAGCTGACCTGTCTATTATAGTAGAAAGATTTTACCATATAGTGTATAGCCTAATTTTCATAGGAAATAACTTTAGCATGGAGCTCGGACTGACAAAAGTGTGATTTGTGGTGGTAAATCTAGCTTCAATCTTTCAGTTAGAGCTAGAAGTAGTGGTGGTGGTGGTGGTAATAATTTAATAAAATAATAATAATAGGCTTTATAGGCTAATAATAATAATGTTGATATAAATAATAGAAAAACATTATACAAATAATAAAAAGTCAACAATTCAGTGTGCTGTCTGAAAAGGATAGACAGTAACATGACCATAAACATTATTACATTAATTACAGCTATGATTTAGGTTAATATAATATCTTCTGACAGGACTGTCAACCATGCAGTCAACCCTGCTGTCAACTTCAAAGTGTAAACAGCAGTGTGGGCGGAGACTTCGAGCAAAACACGTGTGACGTCTCCAGTGTCCCGTCATTCATAGCGGCGTCATGGCGGACGGCAGGGAGAAGGGTCTTCAAGACTACAGGAAGAAATTACTTGAACATAAAGAGATTGACGGGCGGTTAAAAGAACGTAAGAAACCAACAATTTAGACTTCATGTGTTCCGATAAGAAAGTACACATTGAAACTGTCTTTATGTGTTCAGAGGACGTGCTGACAGTGCTTTAGCAGCTAGCCATGCCGGGTAGCTAGCTAGTGCTTTGTCATGCAGTGGGCATCTCCATAGAAAATGAATGGACTTGAACCGAACCGGCTGCTAGCTTAATGCTAACGATGAGAAGTGCGTGACAATCTTAAGCCTAAATACAGTGGTTTTCCGAGGAGTGAGAGGATACAAATGGACCTATTAGTTCCATGTGTACACGCTCTCAGAGATACAGACCTGTATGGTCTATTTGGAACCCCCTCAAGTAGCCCTGGGGGTCCCCGGTAGTACCGGTACCCCACTTCGAGGACCAGTGGCCTAATCATCATTAGTAGAGGCTGTCAATGTTCTTTTTGCCAAGAGGCATTGTCGTATAAAATTGTTCATTAGTATTAAAAGAGGTATAAATAAATAACTATTGCCTCTAATCTACCTACTCTTAACATGTTTCTGTAAATCTTTTGGGCAATGTTGGTATGTTTTGTTGAATTATTGGTTGTTGGAATGTTTTTGTTTAAAGTTTATTTGATCCTTAAAATGATAATTCAATTCAAGTATAAATTAAAGCTTTAGCGTCACTTGCAGTGTCATGTATTGGGTCTGATTATAGTCATCATCATGACCTTTATTTATGCTTGGAATTTTCAATGTAGCCGAGACGACAACAACAAAACACAACACAGTCATTTACATACAGTAACATCAAGTACATACAGAAGATGGAAAACACTCAAACCAAAATGTACAGTGATGTTTCATTCCCTGTTTTTGATTGTTGTTGCACTTGTGCTAGCACTCAATCATTGCATCTGGTCTGTGCATTGCGATCGTGTGACGTCCATGTCAAATGAAATAAACAGACGTAAACAGTGTCGATGTTAAAATTGTGTTTACAGTGCGAGAGCAGCTCAGAGAACAGACCAAGCAGTATGAGAAGTCAGAGAATGACCTGAAAGCTCTACAAAGTGTTGGACAGGTAAGCTTCACTATATGAAGAGTGAAAAGAATCATTTGATCACAGAGTACCGCCTCTGACATTGTCCTCTTTGTCTTGTAGATTGTCGGAGAAGTGCTCAAACAACTGACTGAGGAGAAATGTAAGTCTATTCATATATATATATATATATATATATATATATATATATATATATATATATAAATATATAAAATGCAAGCAACCTTTTCCTATTGAAGCGGGAAAGCATCTGTGTAATATTAGATTTTAGCCTTGGATATTCAAAAATAGCGGATATCCAAGCTCACTCAACTTAACTTAATATTGTACTCTTTACTGCAGATTGAAACTGAAGGTAAATAAATTGATGTTGTTTAATCGATGGTTCTCTTTTTACAGTCATTGTCAAGGCTACAAATGGACCTCGGTATGTGGTTGGATGTCGCAGACAGGTGCGTAGATTAATGGAAGGTGCTAGTTCTAAAAAGAAGAGACCTTTTTTAGGACTTGAGAAAACTGTGTATGCAAAGTGTTGATGTACCTGATTTGTACATTTTCAATGATGCTGTATCTGATTCATATCCTTTTCTTCACAGCTGGATAAGTCACAGCTCAAGCCAGGCACCAGAGTGGCACTGGATATGACTACACTCACTATAATGAGGTAAGTGGCATTTATGGCAACAATAATATGACCTGTTTCTCCTAACTCTTGCCCATTGGGAGCCTGTAAAATAGCTTTGAATTGTCATTGCTTGTTGTTTGAGCCACAGAGTGATGTGCGAGAATATTGTAGTTTCTCATTTGATTGCTTTAGGATGTGGTACTCTGCTATTCTGTACTAGACTTGATGTGCATTTCACTGGTGGTTTACAATTGACAATTTACAATTTAGGCATTTAGTAGATGCTTTTAATCCAAAGCTACTTACAATAAGCAGTTAATACATCAGTATAATAAGCAAGATAATATGTCAGTACATCAACAACAATATAACAAATGCATAGGAATACCAATCTAGAAAAAACAATACTTTTCTAAAATCTAAAAATGCTATCTAGCTTCATGTGAACATTCCTACCCAACTTCTGCTCTGTCTTCTATAGATGAATGTCATAAAATATTATACTGGAATAAATATCTTGTGGGCTTCGCCGTTCCCTGACCCTTTCCATTGTTGTCTAACATTATGTAAAAGTGGTTGATGATAGCATTCTGTAATGATAAGATGACATTAACCATTTAAATTCTCTATACTTTGTTGTACGATGAATAGCAAAAATAGCTGTCTGATCTAAATGATCACAACGTGTCATCTGTCATATCGTTTTTAGCTTGTACTGTAGATCTGCTGTTTTGCTTGTAATGACATTGGTCAAACAGGGACGCCAGGTTGAAGGCCAGATGTGTCCGGTCTTGTCTCGTCGTAAGCAACATGATTGCACGGAACTCTTCATCATGTAAGAATTTGTGATTGCTGTGTTCATAAAATGATGTTCCCTCATCTTTCCCAGGTACCTGCCCAGAGAGGTCGACCCCCTGGTCTACAACATGTCTCATGAGGACCCTGGCAGCGTCTCGTATTCAGAGATCGGAGGCTTGTCCGAACAGATCCGTGAGCTCAGAGAGGTATGTCATCAAGTAGATGAGTTTAGAGAGGGGTATTTTTCAGGCCAAGGCCGTAGCCGAGACAAAGATGAAGCAGGGACGCCCCCCCCCCCACACACACTACATAATAAAATGGTGTTTTAGATTTAACATTTTCATAGATTTCATAGATGGCTCCATAGAATTGCACTGTCAATGTGTAGCGTTTGGATTTGTGTTAATATGTATTTTCAGACAGTTAACCACTTAAACCCTCAATAAACTTGTATTTGCACTTCTCCTTTTCCTCCGCTATACCAAACTTCTTTGCCGAAAATAGCTGATCTACAAGCACACAAAGAGATGTTGTAGATCTACTATTTTCAGCCTATGTTCCCCTCGGAAAAAGAAAGTTCCTATGACACAAATATTTAGCAAGTCTGAGGACCCCTAGGGGTCCAGGACCCCCTGTTGAAGACCCCTGGTTTAGAGATTGGCTCTGAGCCATTAGACAACTGGATATTGGGTTATGTTGTATATCTAAGAACTTGTCCAGCCAAACATTGTGAACAACAGTCCTCATTTCCATGTTAGGTGATTGAACTGCCGCTAACCAACCCTGAGCTGTTCCTGAGAGTGGGAATCATCCCTCCAAAGGGCTGTCTGCTCTACGGACCTCCAGGTGAGATGATGCATGCCAGCTGAAATAAGAATAGTAATAGTACTGCCTGCATTATGGGTTTCATTCTCTCCAGTGAGTGGGTTTAGAGTATCACAGCAAAGGTAAAATAGTACCGTTTGAAACTACAATATGCACAGATGATAATTGAAAGGTACAGTATTTTTGTAGATATGTCCACTAAATTATATAAGTCATAAGCTAATTAGATATAGTTCTCTACAGTTGTTATAGTGTGCTGTATCTATTATCTCGTCTGTGTCCTTTCTCTATGATCTCTTACGTTATCAAACTATTCTTTACATAGGCACTGGGAAGACTCTTCTAGCCAGAGCTGTGGCCAGTCAACTGGACTGCAATTTCCTAAAGGTGAATAGCATCAGCATATTTACATATATTAGTATAATCCTTGTTACTTTGACAAATTTGTTTGCGCTCGACTTACATGACCATTTACCACCCTGTCATTTTGTTGATTAGGGTTCGTGATGTTGTTTACTCTTGCACTTTGTAAATCGCTCTGGATAAGAGCGCCTGCTAAATGCCTGAATTTTAGATTGTATAAATAATATATTGAAATGACCTGAAATGCCCTAGATGAGAACCACTGTGTTTGGACCTAAACATTTGTCATTAGATATCCACACTGACTGCAGACAGAAACTAGACTGCACTCTGTCGAGGTGCCAACTTGCATCTTGTGCACTCATGGTCACTTTCAGAAGAAAAGTGCGACCAGCAGAGCGCGCAAGTACTGTAGGGTGATGATGAGTGCTGTCGGTACAGTATGTACAGTATGTGGGTGGGCAAATTACGCCTTGTTATTCATATCAGGTCGCACTTGTTGATGGTGACGTCACCGAGAACGCTGCTCCCTCATTGGCTAAAGGCCGGGGACCCCGAGGGGTCAGTTTTCCATTTGTACACTCTGAGTTTGGTCATAACAGTATAGATAGAGTCGCAGAGGTAGAAAACGGTATCAAGTAGGGGTTTGTGGCCTAATGCGTATCAAACTGGGGGTTTGAGAATCATTGGTTGTCTGTGTGTTGCAGGTGGTGTCCAGCTCCATTGTGGATAAGTACATTGGTGAGAGTGCTCGGTTGATCAGAGAGATGTTCAACTACGCCAGAGACCACCAGCCCTGCATCATCTTCATGGATGAGATCGATGCCATTGGTGAGTTAGTTCACTTCAGATTGCATTGAGGTCGGAATGTTTTAGAAAGCACATTTTCTTCATTCGTGTCACCAGTAGAAATTAGTAATAGATTCTCCGTTAAACAAGGTTAAATAATGTTAAACTCACATTGCCACTCACTTTGCCACTCGATTTTGTTTTTACAATGTTCAGTGAATGATCACCATCACTCTTTGCTCTCTTCGTCTGTGTGAAGTGAAATCAATCCTTCAGTTTTCCCCCTCAATATTTTCTTTTTTTTTTCCCCCACTGGAATTATTTCATTTTCCAGTATCATTTAACATTTTTTTTATGAGATCTATAGTATTCTAGTATTCTCAGGTCACACTGGCTCTGTCCTAGATTGATCTCACAGCTTTTTGCTTGTGGAATTCAAGTTTATTGTATGGTTGCAGTCAGTGTTCAGTTCTGCTAAAATTGGTAAAACTTCATCCCTTGAAGTTCAAATGAATGTGTGATCATCAAATTAATGGGTGATCATTATTAACGTGTTTGTTCCTTCATGTCGTTCAGGTGGCCGTCGTTTCTCAGAGGGAACTTCAGCAGACAGAGAGATTCAGAGGACTCTTATGGAGGTACTAAATGTAGTCTCACTTCCATTTACTGTTAAGATTTAGAAGACAGCTTGAGGGAGAACAGCTTTTAGTCACCAGTAACCACTTTGAACGTGGAATTCCATGTCATTTTATTGTCAAAACACTTCCAAAAATAGAAAAGAATCTACAAGCGTATTTTATTTTTGCTCCTTTAGCACGACACTGGCATACAGAGGTTTAACCGATTCAGGCCGGGAACACATTTTAGTGTATGGGAGGGGCTTACAGTACATGTACAGTATGTTGCAACATATCTGTTTTTGAAAGATGAAAAATGGTTTCTGCCCGACAGTGGCGATATGTAGCAATCTTGCAGCCCTAACCATAAACATGTATTCCACATTTAACTTGACTGGTGTGAATCCTGTGTGATCCTCAGCTGCTGAACCAGATGGACGGTTTTGACACCCTGCATAGAGTAAAGATGATCATGGCCACTAACAGACCTGACACCTTGGATCCTGCTCTGCTGCGTCCTGGCAGGCTGGACCGCAAAATACGTAAGCTCACCGCTTCTCGCTAGGTCATAATAGCCTGATCGCAATTATTTTGCATAATCGTGTCCATGCTGAAATATGTTCATGGGTCTGGTTCATGCTACACCATGCTATGCCTATCTGATTTTACTGCACTTGTTGCTTGTCGTTTTCTTGCATTTCTTTCTTTTCTGCTTTTAGGTGTGATATTTTCATGAACACTCATTGTGCCACTGTGTTTTCAATAAGATGGACAAAAATAACGTTTGTCTCTTCTGTTTGTACAGATATCGAGCTGCCCAATGAGCAGGCTCGTCTAGACATTATGAAGATCCACTCGAGTCCAATTACCAAACATGGAGAAATAGGTTTGTTAGAACGCTGCATGACTCATCTCTTTCTACAATGAGACGTTGTTGTAACTTAACGTACCTCTCAATATTATTTATTAGTTCATCAGCAACTAAACTCAGGGGGCCAAACCGTTTTCCATTAGTCTACTTCATGAGTGCCCACACTTTTTTGACTTCAGAGCTACTTTTTAAATGACGAGCTCAACATGATCCACCCATCCCCCAAAAAACGTCATCTAACTTATCTGAGGGGGCTTGGAACAGCGGCACTGGCATTACATTAAGACAAACATACTTGGAATGGGAAATAGTAGGGGGAAAAGTCTTCATCCCATTCTGTATGGAAGTGTGTTCTTTGTAATGTTACTGACTCTTGAAAACAAAACATTGCATTGGGGGTTTGACTACTTTAGAAGCAGTGAAGGGAGCTGACGGGCCCTTCTTGATGTCAATCATTCAAGTCACCTTAAGTGACAGATGCCAAAAAGAGGACTTTTAATACTCGAATTACATATATTTTATGTCATGTGGTCTACCTGCACAGCCTTTGTGATCTACTGGTAGATCACAATCTACCTTTTGGGCAGCCCTGGTCTACTTTAAACACACACATTGTTCATTATTACTGTCTCACCAGATTATGAAGCCATTGTGAAGCTGTCGGATGGATTCAATGGAGCCGATCTAAGGAATGTGTGCACAGAAGCAGGTAGGGTTGGGATTGTTCTTCAAAACAAATCTGAATCCATTATTAAATCAGCTTATCGAATCCAAGAGATAATTTCTTCAATAAATAAACTAATCTTGCATTGTAATTTTTTTTTCTGTAATTCTGCTGCCCAAGTTGACCTGTTTACTATATATAAAAAAAATAAAAAAACAAAGTTTAATAAATAAATAAAAACGAAATAAACTAAATTGTTTTTATTGCACTCAGTGCAGCAGCAAAATGACTTTTGCCCGAGATGGTGTAATAAACATATGCAGATATGAACACACTGCTTTTATTCATCATTATCAACGAAATAAATTGCAGCCTTTGTTAATTGCTGCCTTATCTGTAGTTTTAATTAACCAAATGGCCTAGATCCTCTCTAAATAAAATAAAAAAAGAATATGGTACTCTTACTTCTATTTCATTCTGCGTGTGACATGTATAAATACAGAATATTTACTCTGACCATGCCGATACTGCATTTCCCCATCCCAGTCATCCATGTCCCCGAAATTGTCTTATTTAATTATTATTTTTTGGCCTGGGCCACTAATCTAGCCTGACAGCGTGTCGCGGGTTCGACTCCCGATCCCGACAACCTTTGCTGCGCATCTCTCTCCCCGTTTCCTGTCAGACAACTGTACATTTATCAATGGAGGCAAAATGCTAATCTTAAAACAAAACAAAAACATCTTCAATTACTGTTGACCTCTACTCAAATGTCAATTTATGTTGACTTTGTGTTTGTCTATAGGTTTGTTTGCCATCCGTGCGGACCGTGAGTACGTCACTCAGGAGGACTTTATGAAAGCTGTGCGCAAGGTGGCAGATTCCAAGAAACTGGAGTCCAAGTTGGACTACAAGCCTGTATAAATGCTTCTGTTTTTCTTTTACCACATGAACCCTAGTGTCCCTATTCTGGGGCGAACATTCGGCGAAAATAGTAGATCTACAAGCTCACACCGCATCATAATATGACTGCTGTGAGCTTGTAGCTCGTCTATTGTCAGTGAAGAGATTTGGTATATCGGGGGGGGGAGGGAGAGGAGGGGGCCAAGGATACCCCAGGGGGACTGAAGTTTAGGTGGTTAAGTTGCAAGTTTTCAAGGTGGGGTATGAGTTTTGCTGTTGTATCTGTCCCTTATCCCAGGGCCAGAAAAAAAAAGTAAACAATTTCTTACTTATTTTGTATGTTTGTGGAAAGCGACATTATAGTACCTTTTCTTTACAGTTGCCAACAAGTGACCTCAAGTAGTACATTCACATACTACATAATATTTACTTCATGCTCCAAGTCTCTTGTCTGACTTTCCTGCTATGTATCTGAGATGAAAAGGGTATTTACTTGCATTCATCATTACATTTGTACAAAATATAATAAAAATTAAGCCCTACGTTATAACACCATTGTCTTATTTTGTCAGTAGACATAGATATGGCAACCATTAATCACCTTGGAAATGTGTAACATTTATCATAGATGGGTTAGAATGGACAAAATCAAATCACTTCAGAAAATCATTTATTCACAGGCATTTAGAGGGAAAAAAAACGTGTGACTTCCAATGTGTGATAAGAATCACTATCACTGGTAACCATTGTTGCATTTATGATCAAAGACCTTTATTACTTCGCTCACTTGAATTGCTTAAAATAGGTCCTACCATGAGCGAGATTGCATCATCTCTTGAAATACTGTGACTACATTCAGAGTGCAAAGTGATTGACACGTGTTGAGAAATGCAATCAAAAAGCATTTTTAAGCGACAAGTACGGATGTACACATCACTTGTGCATTGCATACACATTACAAAGTTCCATTTAGAATTCTTACCTTTTCCTTCAGAATTCTACTTGGTTATTAAAAACCTTCATTCAAAGGGAGTCTGTAATGAACACTAATCCACTATTCGGCTACATATTCTGAAAATAAAATTACACTTAACTCCATGGAATAAATATGTACATGACATACAACAATATTGTATATACATAAGAATATTCTGTTATTTGGTCTAATGAACTAATAATCCAGTGTTAATAAATAATATCAACTTGTTAAATACAGCATGGGGCTCATTCCTCTTCTAGTAAAACTGGACCGTGTAACAGAGCAAAGGACTCCAGCACGAAGGCTCTGCATATGGGACAGTGCTGGAAACGTGACACACAGCTGTCACACACGCACGCATGTCTGCACGGCAGCAGCACACGGTTCACAGGCGCGTTCTGGCAAACAACGCAGTCCTTGACTTGTCGCTCACAGCGGTCATCTTGGTCATGGTCCTCTGGTTGGGGTTGGTCCAGGGCCTCACTGGGCTCCGTGACGCTCTGCTGTTGATCGGGGTGCTCTGTGCTTTGGTCAGAGTCTGGTGGGCCGGATGACTCACCGTCCTCTGCCGACATGAACAGAGGCTGTGGGGAATGAGAGACGCTGGTGTCATTGTTTTGTTATTGAAGCCAGTAAGAATCCATTCGTCCACTAGTTTGGCAGCATTAGGGCAGAAACTATCTATTACCGGTACTTTCTTGGCAATTAAGCTGGTTGCACACTGCTGCGTTTTTTCTTGCATTTTGGAAATCCGAAATCTGCAAAAACCTTTTTCTGGCCGAGGAGAGAGTGAGAGAGCAAGGGACCCAGTGGTGACAGTTGCGAGAATCTGAAAAGATCAACCCTGGTCCGAAAATGAATACGAAACGGATGGCAGTGTGCAAAAGTGATTGACATAAAGTGAGGTTGATTTTTTTATTTAAGTGGTCCGAAATTTCCTCCGATATTCGGCCGTGTGCAAAGACCTTTACTCTTATCGATGAATTGATTAATCAAGAAGCGTTTTTTCTTTTTTATATATAATGTTACTGTATTATATATTTTAATATATCAATAGCCTACTTTAACCCCAAGGAACAATTTTCATATCTATTTGTTGTGTTTTTCCGGTGAAGCACATTGAGTTGTATGAAATGTGTATTGCAAGTGACGTTTGACTTGACTGACCAAAGCAAAGGTTTCAGAAAATGAAGGAATATTCCAGGAAACTGCATAAACCTGACCAGGTTACACCCCCCACATGCCATACCTTTAGCTCATACATGTTCCCCTGTGAGGTGAGAAGGTATTGAAACAGGATCCGTGCAGAAAGGCTATATTTGTCATCAGGTACATGGACGACTGTCACACTGGCCACCTGGACAGGAAAGGAAGCATCAGAAGCATGAATATAGCAATAAAAACTGTACAAGAGTCACAAACGGGCTTTCACAAATCATATTCACATGGTGGGTATTTTGCCCACCATGTGAAGGTCATACTCCCCCAGAGTATGACCAAAGACAAATATCCAATGGAGAAGGGACCATTTTTTGAAAATGTCGCCTGCAATGACAAGCCTAAAATAGGGCCACTAGCCAAGTGGTTAAAGTAAAGGTGCAGTGGTAGGTAGGTAGTATCGCGCTCATTTCTGGGACTCACAATGTTGTATGCCTCCCTGGCTTCTTGCTCTGCCAGAGTCAACACCGCCACTAGAGGGTAGCGATCTCTTGGCAATGGACCAAAGTCTGTGATTCCCTGATCAGCTGGTATGACCATGTGCACCTCTTCTTCATCTCCACTGCCAATTCTGAGTGGTTGGTGAAGGGATTTAACATTCAACACAGACTGTGACATGGGTTTATTGGATAACACAGATTCCCAGATATATACATAAATGACAATCCTACTTGTGTTGATTACAAAGACATAAATAACACATTATAGATAATTGAATAATTCAAATACCTGTATGTGTGTGTTTGTGTCTCAAAGCGTACTGTATCTATTCCAAATACTCCAGTGGTTGTCAAATTGGGATCCAGGGACCCTCAGGGTTCCAGGGGGTTCTAAATGGACCCTTAAAGGTCTATAATAAAACCAAATGGACCATTTTGTTCTATTGGTACACTCTCAGACTTTTGGGGGTTCGAATCTTTGACATCAAAAGGTTTGAGTATCACTACTCTACTCTCTGTAATGTGTCATAAAGCAGTGATTCCCAAACTTTTAAGCTCAAGACCCAAAAGAGTAGACATTTGCCCAGGACCCAAAAACCAGTGAAAATAGCCGGTCTACAAGCTCACAGCGTGGCACGAAGAGACACCTTGTGAGCTACTTCTTAATTATAATTATTTTGAACTTATGGAATTTCTTAGATGTGTTTTTTTCTTTGTATGAAAATGTATAACATTTAAAAGAAAAGGAAAAAGGGAGTTTTCGGGAGGGGATTTCTTTTTTAACTTGAGTCGTGACTCGTGACCCATTAAAATTGGTCCGTGACCCACAGATGGGTCCCTAGGGAAACAGTGTCATAAAGGATACTGGAAGCTGTGGCCGTACTGGTACTGGAGAGTGTGCTGGAAGTGCTGTGGGGTGCTGAGTCTGTGGCCATATTGGTGTGCCTGGAGAGCGCCCTGGAGGGCATGGACCCCACAACCCCAGAAACAGGTCAACACACATGGTTCCAGGCAGCAAGGCCTCAGAGACACACCCTCTAGAAGGAATGGAGATGCATTATTTGTTAGATGTGGTGAGCAGTGGAACCAAAGCCACATGTTTGTTTATTTCTAGTTTTGGCTAGTAAGCTGGGAGCTTCTCCCTAGTGGTGGGGAAAAAAGAACTTCTGGGAACTCAGATTAGCTGGCACTGCCTGGCAACTTACTATACACTGGGAAATCCTGATCTATTGTAGAAGAAATCTAGAAAGTGGCCAGTAGATATTAGATATTAACGACTTATTATTAACCCCTCTACTTAATCATATGACGAAAGAAATACTTCACCCCTAAAATGACTTCTTCCTATCAATGACATACCCTGTGAAGCCTTGAAAACTACCATTTTTGTTTGTGTTTCAACTTTACAATGAATGGAGAAAATACTTGGTGAATTTGAATAAAATATGGGTCCAGGATTAACAGAAAAACATAGAAAATCTGTTCATAAACTAACAGCTCTCACAGTATAATCCAAGTGTTCTATCGTGTCTCTGTGTGTCCTCATTACTTACAAAAACACAGCATTTTGCTCTACTTTACTATTTAACACTTCGGGGATAAACAGTCTGTGTTCAAACGCTCGGAAGCGTCCTTGTTTGTGCACGAGAACTCAGTTCGTGTCGAACCTCGCGTTCATGCATGAGACAGATTACACCAGAAGTGTTTCAACTTTAAAATAGTAAAGTTTAGGGAAAATGGGTGTTTTTGAAGTAATGAGGACACAGATTGGATACAGGACACTTGGATTATACTGAGAGTTGTGTTGGAGTTTATATACCGATTTTATAGTAGCTTTTGCTGTCATTTTGTGGGGTGGAATATTAATTAAGAGGAAAGTAAAACTGACAACTGAAAGTGAAAACATTACACAACGTGACTTGTTCCCTGGGGGAGAATTTGACCAAAATAGCAGGACTACAAGCTCACGAGTCACAACACATCACAATACAACGTGCTTGTAGATCTGATCGGCTAATCTGCTATTTTTGTCAACGACATAAAATAGTCTATTTTTGTCAAAGACATTTTAGCCCATTTGAAGGCAAAACCCTCTTTGAAACCATGGGTACCAAAGTCTCATTGATGAGTGAATGTGTTCTTACCAGTAACGGAGGCCAGCCCAGAGCCCACCTCCAGGGCAAAGGGGTTGGTCACCTGAACCATCCTCTTCTCGGGAACTGGTAACACTGATTCTGACTCATCAGAACTCCGTAGGATCACTGGTACATCAAACCCAAACCTATAGGGTACAGTATGAAGCAATGTGGAAAAAAAAAACAGGAAATCCTGCCTGGCTAATCTCACAAACACTACAACGGCAGAGTCAATACTTTCTTGTTCAAAGACAACTGTTATTTTTGAGGGGAGGCTCTCTCCATTCCGACATGTCGCCACTCCAAAATTGACTTCTTATTGTCGGAGTGGCGACACTCCCATGGGCCTAAGGTTTAGGGTTAGGGTTAGAGATAGGGTTAGTGTCGGAATGGAGACATGTCGGAAAGGAGACCTGTCGGAGTGGAGAGATGCACTCATTTTTGAGGGGTGCTCCTGGAAGGAGATATGCTCCAACATATGGCTTTGTCCACAAAAGAAAACAATCTTTTTTTTACATTGGCCTAGCTTCACACAAGGTTTGCACAAAGCGCCCAAAGTTTGTTTTATGCCCAGTGTCATATTGGCCAAGCTTCATGGGAAGCTTAATGAAATGAACTCATAAATAGCACCGCTCACTCCACAGTTCACACTAGGTGTGATTTTTGTTATATGGCCAGTCTGGAGCTACACTTGGAGGCCAGTTTGTACTGTATGTCCCCAAGTAAGTCCCTTAGGGTTAGGGTGTCATCAATGAAGCCAGAGATTCACAGGGAAGCCACGTCATTAGACCCAGTCTTTCTTTTTTTATGGGCTTGCTGGCAGAAATGCCAAAGCCATGATGCACTTGCCAAGAAGAGACTTAAACTATTGCCTACATTAATTGACTATCACGAGAAAGAAAATATGTATAAACTTAAAGTGCACAGCCACACACTGAATTCACGCCAAGTCAACACCAGTAATTCGTTGGCATGATGCGGACAATAATTATAGCCCTGTCACCCACACAGATTAAAAGCCTAATTTATACTCCGTAGTACGGCGGTGTCGCTTGCCAAAAAAAGGGAGAAAAAAAGAACTGAGATCTACATCTGTTTTTGGCAAGCGATACCGATGCAGCAGTGTGTTGTGTCGTGTGGGTGACATGACAAACACAAACTAATAAGCTAGAGAAAGGAATTCTGTACAACCACAATAAGGACTACAAACCATTGAGTGACATCTAGACCTACTGCACATACAGTAGGCTATAAACAGGCTTTTTTTAAAAGGCCTACTATCCAATTCGTGTTGATAAAAAGGAAATGCTGCCATTTGACCCTGTAACGACACAAATTAGCTGTTTACACAATGCTGTACCCCCCCCCCCCTCCAACTGTATGATTCCCCAATTTCATTTTTTTAAATATATATTTTGACACTTTCTTAGGCAATGTAATACAGCTAATGCTGATCCCAAAACGTTAAAGTGTATTTAATTGACACATTTTTTATAAAACACATCACTACTGTTGTTGTTGTTGTAGTAGTAGTAGTAGATCAAAAACATTTGCTCACCAGCCGAGGACCATCGCGGCGGTGACAACGAAACATAACGACACGACGCTGATGTAGAACAACGGGGAGTACTCGTACAGCGTCACTAGAAACACGGCGACCATCTCATATGGTTTTTAACCCCAGGATAAAGCCAATTTCTATCATAAAATCCGAGGATAAACATAAACAACGGCATCCATCGACTGACATCATCATGAACGACGACAACACCACCACACACTTCCGTAATCCGCACTCGGACGGTGGCCGATTTGTGTGCTGGGGAAAGTAGCCGATCTACAAGCTCACAACGCGTAGCGGACGCGACGCGTTGTGAGCTTGTAGATCGGCTACTTTCCCCAGCACAAAATCGCTCTTGTACAAATAAGGGCATAGCGGTGGGCGTGGTTTACTGGTGCCACTAAAATAATCTCCCATTCATTTCCTTCAATGACTTTTACAAACATATTTATATACATTATTTTAAGGCTAAAAATTCTGTGAAAAGAAAACATTTAAAAACCTCTAAAAACAAAGTGTAGGCCTAATTGTTAAATGTAGTAGCCTATATCATTTAATTAAATATTATTTTTTATTGTATTTCACAGAATCAAGGGTTTCATGGTCATGATTCACTTCACCAGGATCCTGGATTGCTTGATCTCAAGCTTAAAATAATTTATATCAATGTGTTTTATAAAAGCCGATGGGGGAAATGAATGGGAGATTTCTTTTAGTGGCACCAGTAAACCACGCCCACCGCTATGCCCTATTTTTACACGCATTTGGGAGGAGCACGTAGCTTTTCTATCATCCATTGAGCGCTCTAGTAAATGCAGTGTTTTTGTGCGTGTTTAGGGGTTTTGTAGGATATTATTATTAATAATAATCAGATAGAACGCCGTCATCAAAGGGACAAATGGAACGTTTAATCGCATTGAGGTTATAATGGGCTATTTGGATGTTTGAGCATCGTGCGTTATTCGGCGCACAGATGGTGCCAGAGCCAGATGCTGCTGAGGCAGGGAAAGTGCTTATAATAAACCTCCCCGTTTATGTAGGCTAGCCTTCATCATGGTAGCCCTGGTGATGATGGGAGGAGAAGAAGGGACACATTACTGACTGTTTTTTTCTATGTAGGCCTATTGAACTACAAGGCTTTCTTTTTATACAACAACGATTGAGAGAACATCGAAGAGGAAAGATGAGCAATCTAAAGGATAACCCGCTGTTCATCCGTCAACAGAGCTCCGAGAACAACTCCGTCAGCAGTAGTGACTGGGACATGGCCAACGACATGTCCTCCTGCTACGAGGACCCGATGGGGGACATGATCGTCCAGGGTGAGCCGGTGGCGGCGACGATGCAGCCGCTGCCGGGGATCATCGACAGACACCTGCCGCTGCTCGGGGACCCCCGGTTCGCCCCGGAGGACGGCATGATCCTCGGCCTGGGGGAGGAGGATTACTCGGCTTACCACCATCACCACCACCATCACCACCACCTCCTCCATCACTCTCATCATCTACATCATCATCACCACCATCACGCCGCCGATGATCCGGGAGGAGGGGGGGCATCCTATCTGGACGTCCCCCTCGACCCCAACGACTACACGGAGAGTGACGGGAACGTCACGTCCAGCAAGAAGTAGGGCCTGTCACAATTATTACATCATTGCCTGAATGAATCGCAATTCCTTGACATTTAAATTGCGATTATTATTCTTTGCATGATAATCGTCATCATCACAATCGTTGTCCACGTTTAAAAGTGTTCATCATAGCCTTTTTTCAAACATTTTCAACAACAATTGAGGTCTATCAGATCTACAAGTTCCAATGACATGAGGATGTGTTGTGATCTTGAAGATTGGGTATTTCCACTATATTCTTTTAAAAGTATAAATGTATTTCTGTTTATTTTAAATAAACAAAGTAGCACTATAATAAAGTAGCACTATGTAACTTTTCTTTAATGAATACAACGATGAAAATGTATCCAATCTGTATGGTAGAGTATAGGCCAATAACCTTTACAATTGGGGTGGTTGCATTTGAAACATTCAGATTGTGTCAAAGGTCATGTCTCATCTAGACACAGGATCTGACAGGAATTTTGACCTGATGGTCAAAATTCAGTTTATCCCCTGAGCAAGCAGGCAGGCTAGCTGGAAACCGGGTTCAAATCTGGGATAGAAGAGAAAAGTTAGTTAGTGCAGCTTTAAGTTATTTATCATATTGCATTTTTTTTAAATGTTGCCTAAAAGAAAGCCAAACAGAAATGTAATTATAGGCTATAATGTTCCAATGTTCAGTGCCAAAAAACACAAATAAATCGTTAATCGCAATTATCTCTTTGACGATTAATCACCAAGTAAAGTGTCCTGATCGCGACAGCTCTTCCAAGAAGCGGAGCCGCTCCAGTGGCTCGCGGCACCGTGGCGAGGTGGTGACAGAGCTGGGGCCCGAGGAGCTACGCTGGTTCTACAAGGAGGACAAGCGGACGTGGAAGCCCTTCATCGGACACGACTCGCTGAAGATCGAGATGGTCTACCTGCGCTTCTGCGAGCAGAACCCAGACACGGTACGGGAGGTAGCCTACTAGGGACTGTGTCCATGATGTTCTTAGCAATTATTCTATTAGATACTTTCTTTTCCCCGATTAGTCGAATAATCGAGAAGGATTTTTTTGTTTGTTTTTTACAAGCTATCAAGTGAACCCCTCAAGCGTTATTTTATGTGCTACTTTTAAAACAAATGACGTCCTTCTCGATTATTCGACTAATCTGGAAAAACTACCTATTGAGGAATAGTTGCGACCACAGGTCGCAAGTTTACTATGAAAACCGGCATATCCTGTCCGCGTATCTACAAAGGCAGAGTGCAGTAACTACGTTTTCGGACAGACCGACTTATTTGTGTCGCCCTAAGGTCAAATTAGTCTTCATGATATTGGGGGATGAACAATTAGCTCAAGAACAGGTATACAATCAGTGTAATATCACTTGTATGCCTTTATCTCATTTGGCTGATCAGCTGTAACACTTTTTAGTGAAATTCTTGTACGTAGTTACTGCACTCTGCCTTTGTAGGGCAGTGTAGGTCACGCCTGACTCTGTGGTTCGTGACATCACCTATGTAAAAGTCCATATATGGGTATTCCCCAGAATCCATTTTATGCCCATATATGAAGATCCCTGATGTCTTCGATATACATCACTGGCCAGCTGGCCAAGACATGGCCCATATCTGTGTGGCTGGTTCAGATAGGTATCTCCATGTATGGGCATGAAAGGGATTGTACTTTATGTTGTGATTTCATGGGAACCACTCTAACAAAATCACTTTCAAGCCCATATATGGAGATCCCTGATGTCATCAACATTAAACCCATATCTAACAGGACTTCATATGGGGATGCCCATAAATGGAGGAAGACAGTCCACATCTGTGTGACTGGTTCAGACAGGGATCTCCATGTATGGGCACAAAAGGGATGTACCATATACAGTACATGGATCTCCATATTATATGGGTACCAGGGGTCTCTATATATGGGTAACTGGTCCGATATACATCACTGGCCATGGCCAAGAATTGCCGCAACCTCGCCCTTCATGCGGGTCGCATGTCGCCCTGAGGCGAATAATATTTCTGCACAGTGCAAGAAAGTAACCTATAAAATGTGCAGGCTACTTTTCTGCACTGTACAGAGATATTGAAAATAGACAATATAGGCCTCAATAATCTTGACATTTTTAGATTTATTTTTCACTGACCAGGGATCAATTATTTCGCGATTAGTTTATAAAGTTATCGATAAACAAACCGTTGCACCCCTAGGTGAGGCGGCGAGGTCCTCCTCCTCTTCGACTTCCCAGCGACGAGGGCGATGACATGTTTGGCTCCTGCGGGGAGATCCAGGCGGAGAGTGTGACCGTGGCGGCCGTTCCCTGTGAGCCCGCGGCGGGGCGGATGCACCGCGGCTCCTCTGCGTCCTCTGACTGGGAGCTGGATGCAGGCAGCAGCAGCATCAACAACGTGGAGGCTGTGTGTGTACGAGGAGGTCTATATGAAGTGGACATCCAAGCGAAGGAATGCTACCCTGTGTACTGGAACCGTGAGCAGCCTTACTCTTATATTTGGTTAATTGATTAAAAATACTACTAATAATATGCTGCTGCTGCTATACTACTACTTCTACTTCTACTGTACTTCTACTACTGCAACACTACTACTACTACTAATACTACTACTACTACAACTACTACAGTACAATATTACTACCACTGCAACTACTACTGCTACTACCACTAGTACTACTACTACTACTACTACTACTACTACTACTACTACTACTACTACTACTACAGTACACTACTACCACGGCAACTATTACTGCTACTACCACTAGTAGTAGTACTACTACTAGTACTACTACTAAAACTATCACTGCTACTACTACCACTACTAGCTTATTGAACAGCTCATGTTATGTATATGCAGTATGCAGCATTAATAACATGTATTATATTCCCCAATTTACAACAGTATTATTTAAATACACAGGCAGAATTAATCACCTTTCCAGGTGTTGTTTTCCTTTTCTTTTTTTTCCTTTTTTATACAGACTCATAAAGATTTTATGAGTGTTCAAATGAACAGAAGTTATAAGACATTCAAGGTGTCAACAGGGAGGAGATGAACAGCCTTGTTTTGCACTCTCCCACATAGGGCTGTCACGATTATGACATTTTACATGACGATTCAATTTCACTCAAATAACTGCGATTAACGAACCCATTTAGGCCTAACCTAATAGAATAGGGCTAAATCAGAAATTAGCCTACAAAACAAATATGTTGCTACATACTGTACAGTGTACATGTACTGTAAGCCCCTCCCAAACAGCAAAATGTGTTCCCGGCCTGAATGGGTTAATTGTGTTTTTGTTGTTGACAAATACATTTCTGTTTGGCTTTTAGGCTTTGAAGTTGCACATGTTAGATATGACACATAACCTAAATATACAAAGAAATTACTGACATATTTGACAACTTTATACTTAAAAAAGAACATTGATAGTGGAAATAGCCGATCTACAAGCTCACAACGCGTCGCATTGTGAGCTTGTAGATCTGCTATTTCCACAATTTTTTTACTAACAATTTTTCTACTAAAAAACATATATGAAAATGTTTCAACATGGAAACGATTATGACGATTATGAAACATAATCGCGATTATGTCAAATAATCGCAATTAGACGATTATGTAATAATTGTGACAGCCCTACTCCCACATCCCAGAACAAGACCGTATCCCTGTGATGAGGGGCCAGTGGTTCATAGATGGAACCTGGCTGCCCCTGGAGGAGGACGAGAGTGACCTCATTGAAATCGAGCACCTGGCCCGTTTCCGCGGGCAACAGATGAGGGACACCTACGAGACGGAGGTGGTCCCTACCAACGTGGACAGCAAGGACGGTGCGGATCTCACACTGTGTGTGTGTGTGTGTGTGTGTGTGTGTGTGTGTGTGTGTGTGTTCGTATTTGCGTGCGTGCGTGCGTGCGTGCGTGCGCGCGCGCGTGTGTGTGTGTGTGTGTGTGTGTGTGTGTGTGTGTGTGTGTGTACTTGATTACTGTCATTGGGAAGGCTAAATGTCCCCACAAATATAGTAGTATGGTAATTAGAGACATAGACATTCTGACCATTCCACCAAGAGATTTTTATGGTTAAATCTACCATACAAATTTTGGTTAAATGGTTTTATGGTTAAATTTACTTTTAGAGTTATAGGCTTACAAATGGGAAAAGATTCAGGTTGGGATTAGGGTTGGGATTATACATTTAGAGGTTACAGTATGTTTAGGTTAGGTCGGAGCTATGCCTGACGCATACTCAGCTGTGCAATAGACCTCCCCCCTCCTGTACAGGGGGGGGGGGGGGGGGGGGGGGGGGGGGTGAATGTAAGCCTAAAGGGAGTTAGGATTACAATACAAATGGGAAAAGATTCAGGTTGGGATTAGGGTTAGGATTAGATTTTTAGAGGTTAAAATATGTTTAGGTTAGGTTGGAGCTATGCCTGTATACTCCGTTGTGCACTGGTGCCGAGCACTGGAAATAGCTTGTCGTTGTGAGCTTGTAGATCGGCTATTTTTGGCTTCCGGGTTATGGTTGCAAATTGTAAACATAAAAAAAATTGGCATCCATAAATCATCCTCCTAAAATGTGTAGTACAAGTGTAATAGTACAAACATGAGTTTTTTTGTGTGTGTGTGTTTCTTGCGTGCGTGCGTGCGTGCGTGCGTGCGTGTGCGTGTGTGTGCATGTGCGTGTGAGCGAGAGAACAGACAGAGAATAATGTGTTTATAGGACAGCAAGAAACAGATAGGGGGAGACAAATGAGAAAACGATAAGCAGACTGCAACGAGGGAGAGAGAAAAAGAAGGGTCAAGTTAGCGATAACTATAACAAATGATGAAGACATATATCTGGAGGGACATGGAGGGGAGGCAGCGAGAGTGCAAGGGAGGTAAAAGGAAAGCCAGCAGGGACATAAAAGGAGCTGGAGAGCAAGAGGGACGGTGGTTTTAAAGAGAGAGAGGAGAGAGGGAGGGAGTTCTACAGCGTGACAGAATTAGGACCTCGTCTATTCAAAACCGCAAGACAAAAAAAAAACAAAGTCAGGTGACCCTGTTTTTGGCTGACTACAGCAGAACCAATAGGATGTTTGGAAGCACCTGAGAGGACATGCATGGAATGCCGTCCCCTGTAGACAGCTCAATGACATGCACTGGAGTGAAAGGCTCACACACACACACACACACACACACTCGCGCGCACACAAATGGCATTCACACACACACACACACACACACACACACACACACACACACACACACACACACACACACACACACACACACACACACACACACACACACTGAGGCACATGCACGTACAGTACATGGACAGTAGCACACATACAATATTTGCTATACGCGATCCTATAAGTGATCCAACCTTGTATATGTCAATGACCCCTGGTTCAATATGCATTATTAGGCCACAGACCCCCCATTTTTATACCATTGTTTAGACTGGGACCCTAATCTACACTGTAAAATCATGTTAATTTAAGTCTTATATGTAGCAAAGGTTCGTTTGGTCTCCTGGTGGTCCCCGGATCCCACGTCGAGAATCAGTGCACACGCGCGCACACACACACACACCACACACGCACGCACGCACGCACGCACGCACGCACGCACGCACGCACGCACGCACACACCACACACACACACACACACACACACACACACACACACACACACACACACACACACACACACACACACACACACACACACACACACACACACACACAAAGAACTGTGCCTCTAAATCCACCAGAGATATTACTCACGTTAAGTATTCTGGATGATTTACATGACCACGTGTTAATTAAAACTCTCTCTCTCGCAGCCATTCACTTTCTGAAGCTGAGCCGGAGTCACGTGGACTGGCACAGTGTGGACGAGGTCTACCTCTACAGCGACGCCACCACCTCCAAGATCGCACGGACCGTCTCACAGAAACTGGGCTTCTCCAAAGGTATGGATGGACATGAGCGACGACGCCAACTTCAAGTTTGTTTGTCAGTTGTCACATCATCAAGCAGAAAAAGTTTCAAATTTTTGTGAAGTAAAGCCCTGCTTCATCATACAAGACTGTCGCACAAAACTCGTGAAAATAGCAGATTTACAAGCACACAACGCCTCGCGGTGCAAGGTGCTGTGTGCTTGTAGATCATCTATTTTCACTATTTTAAATAATTCTTAAAAAGATAAATGCAAAACGAACAGTTTGGGACATACAAGGTTTCCACCCGAATAATATAACAAATAAAATAACGAAAACAAAGCACGCATGTGAAACACATGTAGAGTGTTGTGGTTTGTACATGGATTTGTACAATTACATCGGATATAATGCAAGACCTGCAGTGGTTTGTTTATCACTGCTGATCCTACGAGTGCGAGAACCAGCACACCTTCTCACATGGTACTGCATTCATTTAAGAGCAAGAAAATTACGTTGACATTGTCATATTGCCCCTACTGTAAATGAATAAACTTAGTGAGAAATTGTGCAGGTTAGGGCGCTCCGGTGCTGCAGTGGTAAAGTCCCTGCTCACCACCACAGAGGTTGTGTGATCGAATCCACCGCGGTGCATCCGGCTTTGTCGGGCGCCAATGCGAACTCAATTGGACGGGGCGGGGAGGGTGATAATGGTCATTGCACGTACTCCTACAGGCTGGGGCGGCACCCGTCAGCAGGGAGTGTTGGGCGGGAGGAGTAGGACGAAGGCCCCCCCGTTGGGGGCTCCTCACTGGCAGGTGAGTCAGTCGGATACAACCCCAGTGACAACACAGGAATGTGTGTGGGGAGGAACTATTTGGCATAACAACTAAATTGGGGAGGAAAAGGGGGTAAACATTTTTTTTGGTAACTCAAAATTAAAGAAAAGCAATTGTACAGGTAAGTCTTTATTTTGGCACAACCTGACACCTTTTAAATGTAGTATTAAAGAAGTACGTGTGACTACAAGACTTTATTTCTGTATAATGATCACTGATCTGGTCCCTTGTTGTATACTCTTGTACTCAGCTTCTAGCAGCCGAACCCGTCTGCATCGAGGCTATGTGGAGGAGGCCGCCCCTGAGGACACCCCGCCTGAAACCACACACATCGTGTTTGTGGTCCACGGCATCGGTCAGAAAATGGACCAGGGCCGTATTATCAGGAACACCAGCATGTGAGTTAATTCATTTCCACTACTGTCTATATCAGTGGTTCTCAACCTGTGGGTCGGGGGGAAAGAATTGATGATCCATAAGCTAGCGAACAGTGCTCTTTCCACCACTCGCCACTATAAGGTTTTTTCATTCTTTTTTCAAAAAATAAAATAAATACAAAACAGAAATGCTGATTTTGGTCTGGTGACATCATCGTGTCTAGGTGACCTGCTGGATACCCCGGAAGTAATTGGTGACCTATAAGCTAGGGAACAGCGCCATCCAGAGTAAAACAATTGCAACTACTCAAACTTCTCCTCAGACCTCAGCCTTCTAGTTGGTCCATGACTGACCAACCAGCAGGCTCTATCTGCCTTGTCTCGCCCTGGTTCTGCCTTTTGTATGTTGAATTTATCATTTTTGGAAAAATAAAAATATTTAAAAACATGCTGAGTCACTGCCACTGAGCAGCTCCATTTTACTGAAATGTTTTGGCGCCAGGTGAGCAAAAACACTTCAAGCTAAAACACTACATTTCCCATCAAGCTTAGTGGCCGATCCGCCCGTGAGCATTTCCTCATTCAGATCGGTTGCTCAGTGCTCCATTCTTGTCACTGTTTCAAAGCCCCATAGACATTGCATGTAAACAGGAACCATGTTATTGACTCCTGGCTTTGTCAGAGTCGGTCGCAGTTTGGATTAAACACCACGCTAAACATCACATGTGCGGCCGTCATGCACGGCGAACGCACTCGCATGTGCGCCGGTAAGTTCAATGCATTTAATATCACCGTCCAATGTGTTAAGTTGACGAGGCTGCTAAAAACATTTAAAACGAGGCGGGTGGGCTGTCTGAGCACCGTGCAGAGCCCCCATGCAGAGTGGTGTGCAGTCTGCTCCCGCAGACTAAGTGGTGTTTGAGTTGAATACAGATTGGCAGGGAATCATAAATCATCACGTCCTGTCATGCCAAACATCTGTCCCACCTTGACTTGTCACCCATTGCGTTTGAGTTGACGCAATGGGTGTGACACTGCGTTGCTGAGATCACTCAATACAATATTTATCTTCTTGGGGCACCCGAGTGGTGCCCACAGTGGTGCACATGATACCACATGGGCTCTTATGCCTGACAGCGAGTCCCTAGTTCGATTCCCGGCTCACTGGACCCCTTGATGCATGTCAGTCACTACTCTCTCTCCACTGTAGCTATAACATATGGGGATAAAAACAGCCCACAAAACTACTTACTTACAAAAAGTTTCTCGTCTTAAATTAGAGGGCATTTGCTGAAATGTCCTTACGGCACTTTTATTATGTTGGCACAAGTAACAACACGTTCTGTAACACATTGCTTTGTATACAGCCCTGTGCCAACGACATAAAATTACTTGAAGGACATTTATCGCCACTGTCCGGTGCAAACTTGTATGTCCAAAACCATTCCTTTTTAAAAATATGTCTTTAAATTACATTTTTTTAAATAGACGATCTACAAGCTCACAGAGCTATTTTCACTACTTTTGTGCGACACTCTTGTATGACAAAGTACGTATTAATTTACAGGGATAAAAAAAAAAAACATAAAAGATTGAAACATGGAGATATGAGTTTTCTGCCCGATAGCATGTTATATGAGTGCTGGTAATCATGACACATCCACAACCCATTTAGACCTGAGGCCGATTCCAAAAAACGCCTTCTAAATCCTGACCAGAATTTTCTGAAAAACCTCAAATATTTATTTAAACACTTTACACTAAGGTACTACTGTACATAGTAACAACTACACACAAACGGTTTCCCGGACTGAAAGGTATAATTAACTTAGATTAACTCATCTGAAATCACTTGATGCTATGTACAGGTACCCATAGCATCTGAAAAATATGTTGTTGTCTTTGTCCAGGATGAGAGATGCTGCCAGGAAGATGGAGGAGAAGCACTTTGCTGATCGGACCACAGAACATGTGGAGTTCCTCCCTGTGGAGTGGAGGTCCAAGTTGGCTCTTGATGGAGGTATTCTTGTGTGTGTGTGTGTGTGTGTGTGTGTGTGTGTGTGTGTGTGTGTGTGTGTGTGTGTGTGTGTGTGTGTGTGTGTGTGTGTGCGTGCGTATATACTTGAGGGTGAGGGCCAAATGTCATTAGCACAGGCATAATTTGATTTGAGACATATACATTGGGCCCGATTCATTAATCTGTCCGTAAATAACGTCTAAAGTGCCTAAATCCGGTGTACAATATATTCTGTAAGCAAAAACCGACGTGAAATTCAGCAAGCAGTGTGTACAGCCGTCATTTGTTTGTATCCGCAGCTGTAGCAAATTTTTGCCTGACAGTCACTGGGACTAAGAAGTTAATTCATACAATTCAACCTCACAAGCAAAGGCTAAAACAACTTGTAATGGATATTATATAAGCCCTTTCTACTGAGCAATTGCTCAGTTTGCTCACTCACCTTTGCCAAGATAAAACAAAAGAATGAAAGATTACTTATTATTACTTATATTTTTATCTTTAGATGTGTTGTTTTTGTTGTTTTGCTGTTACTGTATATATATATACCACTGCATTGTCTGAAGGAAGCCTAACAAAAATACGTTTTACTTTTATGTACCTGTACAAAAGACAACAATCTTGAACCTTGAGATGATGATGCTGCCATGCTGGACTCAGCCGATCATTTTTATCAGAGCTTTATTGATTAGCCTACTGAGGGGAATCTGTCCTTTGGATGAACATATCCTCCACTGTCCGACTCCTCCTACATCAGAATTGGAAATTAACTAATGGACACAAGGTTGGAGTTATGGTTAGGATAGGATTAGGCATTTAGAGGTTAGGTTTAGCGGTTGGGGTTGGAGTTAATGCCTGATTTGTACTCAAACAAGCTCACAAATGCAAACGTGTGTGTGCGTGTGTTTGTTACACTTGCAGACACGGTGGACTCCATCACCCCAGACAAAGTGCGGGGTCTCAGAGACATGCTGAACAGCAGTGCCATGGACATCATGTACTACTCCAGTCCTCTGTACAGAGACGAGGTAAGACCGTCTAACTGCACTCATCTCACCCTATCCTGGCTCAGCACATCATTATGTGTAAATCTCTCAATCGACACATAATATATGTACACACATACACACACACACATATATACATACATACAGTACAATACATACACACATACTATACATAAGACAGGACAGACTAATGCACTAATGGATGGATGGATATCTTGGCAGATACAGCTATTAGCAGACTTAAATGTGCATATCAGGACAGATTCTTTTAAACTAACATCCAAGGTGCTTTTACTGGAATTAGATTTGCATTAGTGTGTGAGTGTGCCGGGTTTGGCTACCACTGCAACATCCCTCCACTTGTCATTATGCCTGTAGCTGTGGCTTTTGGTATTATTAAAGACCCTCCGCCCCATCCCTGGTGAAAAACTATTAGGTTTATTAATACAGGTCTGTGGTCTAAATGAGGCATTTTAGCATGTGTGTCTGTGTATGTGTGTGTTTGCGAGTGAGTGGTGATGTTTTCTGTATCCCAAACTATCATTGAAGGACCTGCCATGTTTATTTACTGATTCACCCGTTATGGTTGATATTAGTACCAGACATTTTCCGATTCATACTGTGTGATTTGTTTAACTTTCGAAGAAGCCATTTAATTCCATACATTTCTATATAGTATGAAAATCTTCTTGAAGAGACTTTTAAGCCCAGTCCACACCTGCACAAATAGTTGCTAGAAATTGCAGCGGTCTAGATTGATATAACCAGGTGCAATTTGGAGATAATGGTTGCATACTGTATATAATATTATTATATATGTATATGGTTGAATACACAAAATGACATTTATTGATGCTTGTATGGTCCTGTAAGCCAAGTTGCGTGTGTGCTTGTGTGCATGCGTGTGTGTATAATAGATCACCAGGGGTCTGACCCAGGAGCTGAACCGTCTCTACTCGCTGTTCTGCAAACGGAACCCCGAGTTTGAGGAGAACGGTAAGGTGTCCATCGTGTCCCACTCGCTGGGCTGCGTCATCACCTTTGACATCATGACGGGCTGGGACCCCGTCCGCTTCCATCACCTGGACGTCCCCACCCCGGAGGCGAGCGAGGCGCGCTGGCCCAGCACAGAAGAGCGCTATGTACAGGAGGAGCTGAGACAGACCAGACTCAAGTACTGTGGTGATCAATAGACCAGATCAGAATGGTTTCATGTTTGTAAACAAACCGGTACTTCTGGGTAGAATGTCTAATTCAAAATCAATTCATGATTCACAAAATTATTGTGCCAGTTTTACCTCTTTCAATCCATTTTGGTCATTTCATTATCCTATATTTAATTGCCCTAATGTGTGGGTGAAATGCACATACAGTATGGCATCAAATCAACATATGATAGCCCCTGTCAAATGCACATACCGGTATATGGAGATCAACATGCACTGATATCAGACGCAACAACGTAATCCAAATACACACATTATATTATGGAGATGCACTGATGTCAGAATAATCTGTTACCTCTATTACAGGTTGAGGGACTTAGAGGAGCAATTCGAAGGTTTACATTCCCCTTCATGTGCCACCGGGCCAGCACTGAAATTCAAGGTAACTTAAGGCTTTTTTATTTTTATTTTCAATGGACACCACTTTATGCTAGGCAAAATTACCAGTCACTCACCAGCATTAAACTGGTGGACATTTCCTAGCCACTCTAGATGGGCTGTGGGCTGTGTTTGCTGAGACTCAGAATCAGACCAGAATCAGAATGACAACTTCATTGTCACATCACAAGATTACAGGTGTAAAACAAACAAGTGGGTGAAAATATTTTATGTGCAAGCGCTCAACATTTCCAGTTACAAGGAAGACATTAGATATATATAATGCCCAATTTAAATATGGCACAATTTACCAGAAGGCAGAAATGCGTGCGCTTGTTGATCGGCTATTTTAAGAGAAAGCTTTTCCCACAATAACAGAAAACAGAAAATACACTATCATAGAGCCCTGGTCAACCATATAGGGTTGAAGTGGTTTACTAACAGACATCCTTACTTGGAATGATCTCATCTTTGGAACAAATCTCTTCCTCTGTGCCAGGTGGAGAACTTCTTCTGCATGGGATCCCCTCTGGCGGTGTTCCTGGCACTGCGAGGGGTCCGTCCTGGAAACAATGGCGTTCAGGACCACATCCTTCCCAAGTCTATCTGCCAGCGTCTCTTTAACATTTTCCACCCTACGGACCCTGTGGTGAGCCACACTGACTGAATAGACTACAATGTGGTCACCGGATTTAACGCTTTGTTCAGACTGCATGCAGGCAAATCTGATTTGTCTCTCAAATCTTCTACGACTGACAGTCCACACTGTTATTTGCGTTTAAGTGATTATGTCGAATTTCTGTACTCAGACATCATCGACCTCTCTGGCATTGGTTGCTGTGGTAATGATGTAATAATGACTGAAGGTGCGAGTAATGCTTCATTTACACTCTACAAAAATAGCAGATCTATTAGATGTACTATTTTTGGCGAGTGAGGCTTCATTGTCCGACGGAGGCGCCTCTTTAGAAATCAGATCTGAATCACGTACAAAACCACAGAGGCATGTGGTTCAACCCTGATTCGCACAAATAATTATTTGTAATAATTATTTTTATTTTATCGACCCATGTTTCTATTCTTTATGTTCAGGCGTACAGACTGGAGCCCCTCATCTTGAAGCACTACAGTAATATATCCCCTGTCCAAATCCACTGGTGAGAACTGGCTTTATACTGCATGTGTATGTTTGTTTGATTGTTTGTTTGTTTGATTGATTGATTGATTGATTGATTGATTGATTGATTGAATATTTTATTAGACAAAAATTAAGAACAGTACAAGTACAGTCAAAACATTTTTTTTAGTACAGCACAAGTACAGTCAGACCCTGCCTAAAAGGAACACCCCAAAAAAGCCCTTGAGGTCTTGTTTCCGATGGAGGTCGTTAGTATTCAATTCAACGACATGTAAAATAGCGACAAAAACATTCAATGTCATCGCAAGTATAAAAACATTATATATTTATTGAGTAGGGGGAAAAAGGTGGAGATAAGGGGGAGGTGATCACTTCTCGCCTGTTTATGGAAGAAGTGATAGCTACCTCCACCTCTGGCCTCCTGCAAGGTGAAATTTCAGGGAAGTTTTGAAGGAGGCCAGGGGTCAAGGAATTCCACACTTGGGTGGCAGGAGAATTTACCCATATTTGTCTTGTGGGTTTGTGTTACCAGATCGTTGTTTGTGCTGTGGTCGTCTAATGTTTTGGAGGTGTTTAGTCAGATATGCGGGTATTGAGGGGATTGAGGGCAGAGTTGCATTGACTATTTTGAAAGCCGGCCCCATTTATAGTTGTTTAACCTTGTCTTCTACCCTGAGCCATCTTAGGCTGGGAAAATGTGTGGGCACGGCTGACAAAATAATCACTGGGGAGACGTGACCTATGAGTCAGCCATAGATGGTTGCAGCATGTTCATTGTTTAAAAGAAAACCTTCCCACCTTTTCTACTCTTTGTCTGGTCCACCCCCTCTAGTTATCCGAATACTTTGTCCTCCTGATCATGCTGTTCTTTTCTATTTCACGCCTTCTCTCTGTCTCTGTCTCCTGTTTCTCTTCCGATATGATGAGTTTCTTTTCAACTATTTTTGATTGTCCTGCCTGCAACTTCACCACTTTAACCCTATGTACATCGTTGACCAGGGTCCCCCAGAGGTCTAACCTTGACCCCCTCCTTTTTGAGCGGTGGTCACAACGCTCCTATACGTGGCCGTGTGTGTGGGTCTGTCTGTCTGCGTGTCTGTCTGTCTGTCTGTCTGTCTGTCTGTCTGTAGCCTGCAGTAACCTTTTCTGACCACACATGTTAAGGGAGGGGCGCTGTTGTTCAGGCCAGGCCAGACCAGGCACACACACACGCACGCACACACACACACACACACACACACACACACACACACACACACACACACACAGGGGGGAAGGGGGGGGGGGGGGGGAACCACCGCTCAGTTCACACGAGTGTGATTTTTTTACATCTAAAGAAAATCTCTTTGCCGAAAGAAATAGACCATCTGTGACTAATCTCTTTTATTTAGAAATGAAACCGCTTTACCATTCATGTCACGGTTTTGATCCCCCAGGTACAACACCACCGATCGCACGCTGTACGACCAGATCCGCCCCACGCTGCTGAACCCTCTCAAGGAGAGTCAGAGTGCACCCGCGGTGGACTCTATCGACAACCTCCCCAGCCCCCCCTGCACCTCCCCTCTGCAGGCCCGCAGGCACTACGGAGAGTCCATCGCCAGCTATGGCAAGGCCAGCATCATGGGTGAGGACATGGTGGATGGGTATGGGTCTATGGATGGATGCATGGCTGGATGGACAGGCACACGATGGATGTTATGGATGGATGGATGGATACTTTAGGGATCCATGATGTATCGATGTAGACAAGAAGCAAATGCGTAAAGCAGGGGTCTTCAACAGGGGGTCCGGGACACCTAGGGGGTCCTCAGCGTTACTGTATGGTAGTCGTTCATGAGTGATAGAGTTTTTCACGGGACGATCGCGCTACTGAACGGTGAAAGCGAACAAATCATTTGAACGGATCATTGCCATGAACGTGAATGAAATGATTCGATCACTGAAATGAGTGGTTTTGCCCACCACTACCGTATGGTATAGAGTGAGAGTGATTATCTATGTGTGTGAGTTTGGGTAGCTCAGTCAGTAGGGCTCTTGCCTTGGGACCACAAGGTCATGAGTTTGATCATGGGCACCGCCACTTGGGTGCAGCACTCCCCACCTCAGCAATCCAGCAGTCGAGCGCATCTTTTCGGGGATAAATTCCTGCACTCTCCGCTGTTACTGACAATAAGCCCCTAGGACTTACTTACCGTATTTGCTTTATCGTTATACATTAGGAATATATTATCATCACTAACTGGGGTTTTACTGCTAGAGAAGACAATCCCCCAGGAGTCACTCCTTTTATACCTATACTCCATATCGTCAATGAAAACAGCCGCTCTACACGTTGCAACACAACATGTTGTGAGCTTGTAAGTAAAAAGCCTTGGCAGAAGACTATCAACTGTTTCTGTAGTAGGCAGCTTGATGTACATGTACATCCCCCAGTCATGATATGCAAGCCAGTGCACCACCTGGACATGATGCTAGTATGCGCATGGATGGACTAGCGTCCAACCCTTGATGTTGTGTGCCAAGCACGGAGTCATCGTGTCCCACTTTTATCATCTTTAGTATGACCCTGCCGGGGAATTGCTACCAATCTCAGGGCAAACACTCTAAACACAAGGCCACTGAGTTGGTCGTGAGCTTGTAGATTGTAGCTATTTTCCGTGGATGTTTGTCGTAGAATATAGGGACACCATTAAGGGTTCAAGTTTTGTTTAAGGGGCTGTGAGAAAGAAGTTGCTTGCGGAGCTGATAAAGTAGCAAGGCAAGCAGTGGACAGCCCTGCACAGGCCAAACAAATCAATAGAGAGCAAATTAGCCCCTGTCTCTAGACTGACAGTGCAGGGCACATGAGGTTTCCTCTGTGCATTGGATGTTGAACAAGAAATAAAAGAAAGTGCTCTGAACAGCACTTTAGAAGGATGACAGTCTATTTGTTGTGGGATGCTGGTGTTTTAATGCAGTGATGGACTGTGGTATTTCTGCCAGTGCCCACTGAAGTGAAGGTGTCCCACACGGTGTGGGACACCACAGGAACACAATGAACACCCTTTGTAGAGATAACACCAAATGCATAAATAAAAACTACAGATAAAAACAGAATAAGAATCCAATCTGTAGCTAACAATTGTACTATTTCTGCAGTTTGTGAACAAAGAAGCACAAACCATTGTCTGCTTGCGGGTCAGGTCTACATCCCCTTTGGCCAAATTCAACTAGCAATCTTTAGAGATACTTAACCTATAATTATAAAAGTTCTACAAAAGAGCAATGTTGGTGTAACTAATAGGGTGCTTCAGGGATGATGTATTTCTGTAGTAGGAAGCAGGATGTCAGCATCTTCCTGATTCTATTGAAGCGAATGGGATTTTGCATTGGATGTTTGATTATTGTTAAAATAAGCTCTGTGGCAAATAAACATTCTTGATACTTACATGTTTGGTTCCGCAAGATAATCTTCACAAGATTTCTTGTGTGTTTTGTGACAATATATGTAATTTCATGTATCCACTTGATAGCAAATGCCTTTAAAACAAATAAAAATTCATTTAGTGGGGTATTTCCTAAAATATTTGATATATTTGAAAATCCCTTAAAACTGTGTTACAGAGATTATTTCAGGCAGTTAACCAAAAACGATATACATACCAGTAAGACGCCCTAAGAGCGAGAAGTGACCTCATCCTAAAGGGAGAGGTTGCGCTGAAACATCAGATCTTCTTAATACGGCACAGTTAAGAAGCAGGAGTTAAACTATTAATCTGGCTGGTCGAGTCATCATTGTGAAGTCAGAACTAGGGATGGAGCTCGAAACAAGGGTACTCTACAAACTCGATAACACGTTTATTGAATACCCGGTATCAATAAGTTTTGGGCTTATCAAGCTTGTTATCGAGCATAGCGGCTCATGTTTAAAGAATCAACACAAGAGGCGACCAAGAAATTATTACAGTACTATTCATAATATAAAGCCATTTAACACTTATTGCACACCAATGAATGATTGTTTTAATGATATTTAATGGTAATATTTGTTACTTTTGTCAATTGTCATCTTCATAGTTATGTCCAGAATTTGTCGTCTCACATCTTTCCAAAAATATTAGAAAACGCTCAATAGGAACGATAAGGTTCTCATTATCAATAAGAATTAACAAGCTCCATCCCTAGTCTTTTTAACTTTAACTTTTAAACTATAGTATTTTTGGTGGTGACACATCAGTCTAACTAACAATCATTCCGTAAGAAGAATTATTTGATGAAAAAAGGGCGTGCCCTTCAAATGTGGCCATTTTGCTATTTGTTAAGACGTCTGCAAAGTAACTAGTTACAGTACAGCTGTCAAATAATTGTAAAAAAGAAACAGAAACATTCAAGTAAAGTAAAACCACCTCAAAGCTGTACTAAAGTACAGTACTTGAGTAAATGTACCGTCACACCATTGCTGTGTTTTACGTCACACCACTGCTCTGTTCCAGGCGCTGCGAGTATCGGGAAGGGCATCGGCGGAATGTTCTTCTCCCGTTTCTCGCGCTCCACCAGCGGGCAGGTGGCCGGGGTAGAGGAGGAGTCGCTGGATTCCGAGCTCGGAGCCTCTGAGTTGGAGAGAGGGGGGGACGGGGAGGAGGGAGGCGCGGCGCAAGGGGACGAGGAGGAGAGGGAGCCACAGCATGAGGAGGAGAGGGAGGTGGAGTTGGAAGAGCCCTTCATGTCTGCGTCTGTCTCCACCATCTTGGACCACGTTACAGGTAAGTCCGGTCATCGTTTGGCTGCAACTCTCCGTTATTTCCTCAGCGATTATTCTATCGATTACCTTTTCAATTAATCGAATAATAATAGTTTATAGTATAATAATAATTTATTCTATAAAACAGCCAGGTTGTTTTATAGAATACACTTTACTTACTCTCCTCCACATTTTTTGAGTGCTCGCTTTGCTTTTTTAATCATTTATTATTGTTTAGTATCAACCAGTTTGAGTAGGAATTTGTCTCAGTGTGCTTTGGACGAATACAGAACAAGAGATTACATTTGAAATAGTTGGTCTGCACAATCCATAACAAAAATAAATTGACTTTAACATTGTCCAAAGTATAAAATGGTAAAATTAAATATTTCTCCTTCTTCAAACAACGCAAAATGTAAGCATTTTAAGCTGGGGGCCGATTCACTCATTTTCTATTAGGCCTATGCCAAAAAGCAATTTCCACATAAGAGTGTGCCTTTATGAACATGTCACTCACAGACTGGGTGTGCCAAACACACACGCGTGCGCGCACACGCACGCACGCACACGCACGCACGCACGCATGCACGCACATGCCTGAAATAAGGTATGGGTTTAGCACATGCTCAGGGCACGATCTCACCACACTTTTATTATACTGTACCTATGAGGGTGGATCTTTCCGCCTGCTCTGCAGACCTTGCGTGTATGCGTTCTATTCTATATGCCTTGTCTAATTGAAGCAGATAAATTCTCGACACAGATGCTGCTTTTCCCAGGTCAATGAGCTCTGGCACCTAATAATTTACTAAAAAAGCACTGGGTCCAACAATTGGTAGGATCTTGTCAAACTGGTTCTGAGTCGCTCTAAAATATAATCTGAACCGTTTGTCATCGAAGCGAAGCTCTACCAGTCCCCAGTAATCCACTTGTTCTTTCCTATTCTGGTGAGTCTCATGAACTGCTGTTGCATCTCCCCTTCCAATAAAGCAAGGGCAAGTACCCTCCGCCTGTTCATTATAGACACTAAAAAGAAAGAATAGCCGCGGTCACCTAATAAAGTTTGATAAATTCGTAATATAACCGGGCTACAGACAGCGATTGTATAGTCTACAGGCTACAGGGGAGTGAGGGGCTTGAAAGTGAGTGACAGATGCTGAGGTGTGTCAGTGGTTGCCTGGCAACGTCAAGACAAGGCCGTGCAGCATACGGGAGGAGGGTCCTGAAAGTGATTGACAGGTGCATCACTGGTTATTGGGACAGAATGAGCTGCAAGCTACCGTGTTTTTTTTTTTATCCGAGTTTATCAGCCAGCAGCCATAGTTTGGTGTGACCCTGCCCTTAACACATTTATTGCCACCCCTCGAGTTGCCCGAGCTAGAGCCAGTGTCTTCTCTTGCCACTGCCCGAGTTGCTCGAGTTGTTTAATTTTATCATAATTAATGATTTTACATTAATTACTTACAGTACGTCGCCCGTTTCCGTGTGAATCGGTAAAAGTCTGCGATTCGATTACAATGCACGTTGGGCATGCATGTGAAGTGAAGCCCGGCTATAGAGAATCCATTATATGCCCAAAAAGAATCCTTCATTTTCTCAAAACCTTTCTCAAGACTTTTCAATCCAAAACATATGCATGTTTACAACACAAATCCCTCTGTCTGCTTGCGGCCATGTTGAACTGTCATGTGACCCACGCTGGACCAATCGTGTGTCTAGATCGGTTACACAAGGCCCCAGCTTTTTGTGTTCATTTGTGATGATCATCTTTACGGAACAAAGCAAAACTCCTAATCCTAAATCCTAAATGCTTCTTCAGAAGAGCACTCTATTGTGCAACGGATGAAATCACTGCACAGTTATCACAGTTTCTAATGTGTTTGTTGTTCCAGTGGAGTTGGAGAGACGCATCGACTTTGAGCTGCGAGAGGGCATGGTGGAGAGCCGCTATTGGTCAGCTGTGACCTCGCACACGGCCTATTGGTGCTCTCACGACGTGGCGCTATTCCTGCTCACCTTCATGTACAGACAGCACGACACCCCCGAGCACACGGAGGACCACCCCGAGTCATTATAACACACACACACACACACACACACACACACACACACACACACACACACACACACACACACACGCACACACACACACACACACACACACACACACACACACACCCACGCACACACAGATGCACGCATAACACACACACACACACACACACACACACACACACACACACACACACACACACACACACACGCACAGATGCACGCATAACACACACACACACACACACACACACACACACACACACACACACACACACACACACACAGATGCACGCATAACACACACACACACACACACACACACACACACACACACACACACACACACACACACACACACACGCAAACAGACAGACCAGGACTGACATTGAATTGCTTTCACTTGATTCAATTCTTACATGATTATGTTTGGTGTTTCAGGATCAAGATGTTTTACGCTTAAATTGATGGAAAAGCGTATTTACCCATATTTAGCGTATTAGAACAAGAGAAGAGAATCTAAAATGCATCCTCTTATTTTGTAAGACCTGTAATGTAACATCATGTAGTGCACATGATAACTGACTGAACCCTCAAACATTGTATTATTGATTGGATACCCAAGCCCAATAATGTACTTCCTGAATTGACTAATTTGAAAGTGAATTAATCTCCAGACTGGCTACATATGCATGCTGCCATGTCCACTCCTCACATACATGCACACACACACACACACACGCACGCACGCACGCACGCACGCACGCACGCACGCACGCACGCACGCACGCACGCACGCACACACACACACACACACACACACACACACACACACACACACACACACACACACACACACACACACACACACACACGCACGCTCCGCACACACACACACACACACACACACACACACACGCACATGTGCGCGTAATCCCTCACCTTGCCTGACTATTGAACTGGACTGAGGAGGCATGCTGTGGATCTGGGATCCCTTCAGCCCCACACAGTGGTAAAGTTCTCCAGTCTCCACATGATCAAAGCCTGTTCCCTGTTCCTATAGTTTTACTAATGTTAACCACCCTGGCGTCCCTATTTTAGGCACGTCATTCTAGGTGAAAACTTTCAAACCTTTTCAAAGATCCTTTCAAAAATACGCGATCTACATTGCATCGCCACGCGTTGTGAGCTTGTATATTGGCTATTTTGGGGACTTGGAGTGTTCTTAATTTCTTTACTTTTCTTGTCCAAAATCCATTTGTCATCAACCGCTCACCTGACCTGCGACTGTGTACCAGTCTCATCTGTTGCCAGCCAAGACTCGGCATGGGATGCCTACCAGTGTTCATTACGTCGACTAAAACTATGGCCAAAAGTGTTCGTCAACTACCCTTTTTCACTGACGAATCTAAACAAAAACTATGCTATGATGACTAAAACTAAGACAAAATATATTGACAATTTCATCAAACAAATAAAAACTAGACTAAAATGTAAGGGAGGGACTAGTGGGGAAGAGATCCAGTAAGACAAGGTGTTTTATGCTTGGTTGTGTGCAGGATCTGAAATAGCTGATTTACAAGCCCACAATGTGTCGCGACACGTTGTGACCTTGTAGATCTGCTATTTTCAGCATGCATCTAAATGTAAATCAGGCATTACAACGCCATCACAGCCTGCCAAAATACATTTTAGTTGACTTTATCAACTGTAGATTTAGTTGACTATTATATAATGTTTCAACTATACTAAAACAAATATATTTCAGATGAGTAAAATATGACTAAGACTAAATAGAATTGTATTCAAAAGACTAAAACAAAATAAATATTTGCTGTCAAAATGAACTCTGATGCTTAACAACCGTTGAGAGAGACAAGCGATGATGTTGGTGGAGTCACTGCAAAAGATTAGGACAGTGGTCTCCAACTTTTGTGGCGAGGGGCCCACCTGAAAATCTAGTTGAAAGTGTTCGTGACCCACCCATCTGACCACTTAAGCTCACCCATCTGTTAAGCGGTCAGTTGGATGTGCTTCGTGCATTTTCATTTTTATGATCAATCAATCATAAAATCATCAAGTGTTTCAGGTCAGAGCAATGGCACTATCGTTGCGTACTTTAAGTTTCTGTTTATCGGTATCGCAATGAAAACATTCAAGGTTTTAAACATAACCTTTTTTAAATATTAATGTTATATTCATTGCCTATAATCATTGCGTTTTGCCAATGCACCCAGGCCCTGTAGATTGAAAGTAAAACCCACTAAATGGTCAGTGTGACACCATTGTACAGAGGGATCAGTCCAGAATCACATTAACCATGCTTGGGGGAAAAAAAGGTATGATTGGATGATACCATTATGATCCTTCCTTCCGTTTTCACTCTCTGACACATGGCATCATGTCTCTCATCAACAGACTACAGCAGTGGGTTGGCTTAAGGCCTGTCCATAGTCTCTCCAAAACCGAACTTTTCTTCGGAGAGTTGAGACCTTCCGACGTGCAGATTTCCGAACTCTTAATTCGGTGTAATGCTTTTCAGAAGTCTCGAGTGACGTCATTTTGTTGTCGAACCGGACCTTTCCGACGAAAAGATCGGTTTCTGAGAAAGTATGGGCAGGCCTTTACCTGGGACCACTGTGGTTTACATGTACCTGTACTGTTTTTTTTGTATCAATTGCTGACTTTGCCCTCCCCCCCACAGCTTGTGGAGTGACCCACAATTTTAGGTCCAGTCCCCTTTTCCTTATACACTTAACTTGGCAACTTTATACATAGATTAGTCACAACATCTCTCACTGCTGCTGTCAGGGCTCCTTCGACCCTCACCGAGGAGCTTGATAATTCAGTGTCTTTGTTTCAATCACTTAAAACATACGTACCTTTATTGAAAGGCCTTCCATAATTTTACATTTCGAAAATGTAGTTTGATTCTCGTATTGTTTTATTTCTCACTGCACTTTATATTTTATACGTTATGTTTTTATTTAATTTTTTTATTTTGTTTATTTATTTATTTATGGGGGGGGGGGGGGGGGGTTGTTTCTTAAATTTGTGTAAAGCACTTTGTAACTTTGCTTTATAAATTATTATTTACCATATTATGACATGGTATCCACTCTGCAAAAAGACCATGACAGGTCCCCACGATCCCTTTAATGACAGCGCTCTCACTGCATCGCATCGTGATGCATGTGAGCTTGTAGATTGCCTATTTCTTGTGTGCGACTCCGTCGTATTGCGGAGTATAAATTAAGCCGTATGCAGAACCTTGCATATGATATGGTATTGTACAATTTTGTTGAAATGAAATCCAAACTTCTGACAGAAGAAAAATTTAGAAAATTAGTTACCGCCGTTTGTTTGGAAGCATGAGAAGTAATTCATCTAACCCAGTGTAGCGAGTGAATGAATACCTTATTTTCCACATTTTGTTCTTCATTATTATTTAATATTTCATGAATACAAAATACTTTTCCAAGTTATTTCATGAATAAATAATAAATAAAATACATAAATTCCAAAATGAGAAAAAAACATGTTTAAGAAGTAGTGAAAATAGCATATCTACAAGCTCATTCTGTAGCATGGAGCGACGCGTTGTGAGCTTGTAGGTCAAACGTTAAATTTGTCTTTTGTGTTTTGAGCTAAACGGTTTGGGTACCACTGATCTAACCAACACCACCATCTTAAGACCTTAAACATTTTGAAACAAACAAATCATATCATGATGGATTCAATAGCCTATATCTCTAAAATACTAGAGCATTCAGTTACAAGTATTGACCTTGTAACTTGATAAGGACTTCAATTACGCACTAATTGCAAAGCTATTGAATTCTCAAACTAGTGTACATAAGAGAATCAAAGGGAGCCTTACGAGATTATGTTTGTTTATGTTCACCATAAGGCTGTTTTATGAATTATGGAAAACAAACCACTGCATTGTCCCTGCCGTGGTGGAAAAAGTAGTCACAAGTAAAGGTTTCAATTTTGGCATCAAAGTACCAAAAGTAGAAAGTACTCATTATCCTGAATGTCCCATTTCACAAGTTTTCAAATGTATAAAATGTACAAAAATATTTTAAATCTTTTTTCAAATGGCCAAAATGTATATAGAGCTAAAGTGGTTAATGTATGTTTTGTAATGATAATCCAAATCTACAAATTACGAAAAACTAGTAACTAAAGTTATCTAATAATTGTGGTGGAGTAAAAGTATAATATTTGCCTCTGAGATGTAATTGGGTAGAAGTAAAAGTACTGAAAATGCGAATACTACAGTAAAGTAAAAAAATACCTCAAAGTAGACCTACAGTACTTGAGTAAATATACTTAGTTACTTTCCATCACTGCAAACCTAGTGGCCAAATGTCTGCCTGTTGCCAAGTGACAAGGTTGGTCTTGATGCTCTAACCATATAGCCTGGAACCAGACCAATCCGCCTGGGCAAAAAAATGTGCCCTTGGCAAATATGGGTCTGGCTCAATTGAGAGGAATCCATTTCCTCTCCCCCAAAATTTGGGGGACCAATCAGGGCCCAGCATTGGTCTGGTCTAACCAATCGTGTCCAGAGCCATTTCTTTAACCCACCCCTTGGAAATGAAAATTCTGCTGAGTCCAGACTATTATCCGATGCGCAGTGAGGAATTAGTATGCGCAACGCCAGGCTAATAACCATACACATCCACCCAACCACGAGACCCATACAAAAATATATGTATATACTATATGTATATAAAATAAAAGAAAGAAGAAAATACAACTCACACATTACAATACAACACTTTGGAATGTTTAGTTTGCTCTGAAATAATAGAAATGTGCAAAAAATATTTTGCACAGCGGAAATACATTTTCATGCAACCGACAGGTATACCTCAAATACAAAATTATTGTTACTATTTATTTTATAATTATGATTTCTTTTCTCACAACTAGCCATTTCATTTCAAAACCAGTTTTATATTTTACTGCACTTTTTTTCACAAATAAGCCAAATGATCAGATATCCGTCAGAGCTGACCTGTGTTTTGGGCGGAAACCTTGTATGTACAAAAGTTTTGTAACAAAAACTCAGCTCAGTATTGTGTAGATCAGCTATCTTCGCCGACATACAACGAGGTATGAAATAGGGCATTAATTTATGAACAAAACATAAACCTTGTTTCTCCATTAAATATGGAGATACAAGGTTTATGCCCAACAGCAATGATTTGTAAGACACTTGTTACCGTTTGTATTTGCCTATTTACTTGCAAAGCCCAGACGGGTGGAGTTAGACAATCATGTGAAAGTAATTGAAAATCCATGCAGGGTTAAATGAATGCTGGGAGTTATTTGTATTTGACACAATATTAATATATCCTAGAAGCATGAAAGATCCAAATGCCACTGTTATATAATCTCTCATCAGAGCAAGAAACCAATTTGAGAATATTTTATACACATTTTCACAATTACGTGTCGAACTTTAGAAAGTCCCACCCAATGGTCTTCTTTGAGAAATGAAAGTTAGGTCACTGAATGATTATGGTTCAACTGAAGCATGATGTGGATATTTGCATATATGTACATAGACTTGGGCTTTTTGCTTTGATTTTAATGAAGCATGCTGAGTGGCATTTCAAACTCCCATGCAGTCTATGAGATGAGATTTACCTAAACACAAACTCCTTACCTTCACATTGAGTGATACCACAAACCAGAAGAAAAAATACCATTAATCATGTATACAAGAAATGGATTTCTTTCTAAATATTTATTTATAATTATTTGTCCTAATATCTTTTGCTCTGCTGTTAGATTTGCCATGTTGTGTTTGAGTGCCTCTCCTAGGTCTCATGGCCATCCTCATGCCTGATTTACTGTATAATTACTTTAATTAGTAGTTGTATACAGTATTTTAATCAAGCCTTAGGATGTTCATATTAACATGGAGGCCATAGTGTCATGGCACCATGTTGGAATGAAAAATGGACACCATGTGATTAGGGTCAATTGTATTTAGGTCTTATTGGGGCCTGAGCTATTGAGAGAGAGAGAGAGAGAGAGAGGCAAAACACTCCAGTAGACTCCTGTTGTAAGTGAAGAATATTCATATAATATTGAATCATTTATTGCCTAAACCAGCAACTTACAGTAAGGCTGATTTGGAATTTGTTTCAGTGTTTCAAAGATAACAAGAACAAGAAGAATGTGGAAGTAACAATGCCATCGGCATTTGGGCTACCATTTGTTCCCACTGTAGTTCCAATAAATTACTATAATGGGATGATGATGATACACAAACCATGTGATCACAGAGTTAAAATCGTGTCCTTGTAACTCTCTCTTTCAACAGGTCCAGGCCCAGCATCACTATCGTTGCGTGTTGTTTAGCCGTGTTTGTCAACCGGATTGTTACAGAGGACTGCGTTTTTACAGTTGATCGTGAAGTCAGGATCCAGTATATTAAACCAAACAATGTTTCTTTGTTATAGGCTAATAGTTCTTTGATAGTGATTCCATCATAGTGTGATTCTATGTGCGTTGGTTGAGGAACACTGGCATATATAAACAAATGATACCTCTTTCATGTGAAACTGCTTAGAATACATGTGCCATATTGAAGTGACATAGATGTGTTCTCTTAGTTTTCTTGTTTTTCTTATGAGGTCTTATCTTATGCTATAGGTCAGGCACCTTTTCTCAACGTGCGGTCCAGGGACCTCCAGGGGTCCTTGGGGGGTTACGTGCTATCAAATGGGGGTCTGTAGTCTAATGCATATCAAACTGGGGGTCCGACCTTAATTGACATTCAAAACGTTGAGAATCGGTGCTTGCGAAATGATAGAAGTGTGAAATGATAGAAGTTGTCAGCCCTTTTGTACTTCAAGTCCCTCTCTCACTGCTTTTTAGACAATTGGGTTACACAGTTAAATCTGTGTTCAGAATGTGCACTCTACATGTGTAGTCAGTAGACTTCCACCTATACTCAGTTGCCACAGTGCATAACTGTAGTTATTCAGGAGTTCTTTTGTAAAAAGGGTTAGGTGGTTAAAACATTAAGCTCTTGTAAAGAGGTTGCCATTGCATAATCCAAGACAAAAACTTACTGTAATTTAGTATACTTTACTATATACTTTATAATATACATTTGTGCTGTTGCCATGAATATTTATTTATTTATTTATTTAAAATGTTGGATATCTCTTTTTTTTTTTTTTTTTTTTTTTACAAATCTTCAAATTGCTTTTTATGATCAAGTCTTTATTTAGAAATGTCTTTATCCCTTATTTATAATGGCCTGAAGGATCCCTGTTTTGAATTGAAAGTGTATTACTGTTAACTGATCCCAAGCCTGCCTTACACAAAAGGACTCACTGTGTTTTAAGCTGTCATGTTCTCGCTCCCTGTCTGCCACCTGCTGGAGGATGTGGTGCTTTACCTTGGTAAACCTTTGGTTTTTCCATTAAAACAAGTCTCTGCACTTCAGTCTGCACTCTGTATTGATTAACATTTGAACACACATTTATTACAGGAATATAACAACATAGCGTTTAAGTGGCCTCGCTACTCAATGTAATATGAGACATGAGAGTAGGATAGGCTAATAGGCCTACCTACGTGTAATAATAATATGAATAATAATAGGCCTAATATGTAGTTTTACCCAAAAGTTGATTTACACGAGGACATACCAACTTTATTAAGAAAGAAAAAACAATAAAAGATAAGTCCTACTTTAAACATTTAGGCTAAGCATGGATTGGGGAGACATCTAAATAACTAGATATTTAGCCTATACTGGAAGCATTTGTGTCCATTATGATAATTTACCCTAGACAAACAGTTATTTTAATGTCTTTTTATATATTCATCAAAAAACTCACACGCGCTTTTCGTCCGGCTGATTTACAGTTGTCGTATCATAGCCTGGGCTTTCACCGAATTAGAGATCTTGTCCCTCGGTGAGATGGATGACAGTGGCATTTTTCTTTGCTGTCACCCACCGTATGAATGAGATCCTATCACGGTGCTTCTCACCACGTGACCGTCAAGTAGTTCAAAAGGGACGGCTGGTGAATATATCAGCGCCTTCACCGCAAGGCACGCACCGTGCCAGGAGATCCTTCCATACAACCATCACTTAAACCATTTACTAACAGCTTGCGCGCTTTAGCTTGATTTAATTTTACAGAGCTCACTAGTTCAGTTAGGCTACACAGGTCCGTGTCGTTTTTTGGTGGAAGAAGAAGACAAAAGCAGGTAGGATTGATTGATTGATTGATTGAAGGCTTTATTAGAAGTTTTGCATAGGAAAATGTACAGTTTCATGACGGTACAGTTCACTGGTACAAGGTCTACTAAAAGGAGATCCATGAAAAGACTAAGCTTATTTCAACAGGAAACCATTAAAGTATCTCATATAACATTGAATGACAGACAAATAGAACACAGTACTATGCAGTAGATATGTAAAGAAAAGGAAAAAAAAGAAAACAGTAAGTCTAAACAAACAGTAAGTATATACAAGGAAGGGGCAGGGGAGGGTAGGGTTGGGCTAGGTTTTTACCAGTTGCGAACGGCTGCTGCCTGTAAGTGGTAAGGAAGGCTAATTAAAGCCAACTTTAATTGTTCTGAGGCTACTCAACTGAATTGTTATGAATATTGGTATGGAACTTTGATGTTGAAACCTAACTAGCCTAATAGAAAATTATATCTTCGCCTGTACGTGCACAGGTGCAAGCCTATCCTCACCTGTGATATAGGGCATTAATTCTGATTAATACAGGAAGGGTGGGCATTAGGCTACTAGGACATCTGAATCATCTGATAGCCATTTTTATTCTATTTTTAACACACAGCCTGGTTATTGCCAGGGAATAATGTTTTGATTGATTGATTGATTGATTGATTGATTGATCGATTGATCGATCGATTGAATACTTGATTAGCAGTAAAGTAAAGAATTGAATCAGATCTGTCAACTTTAGCCTGAGAGTAAATTGACTCTTGCAGATCTACACAACGCATCACATCACAACACGTTGTGAGCTTGTAGATCTGCTATTTTCAACAACAAAAAATTATCCATTTTATATTGAACCCGTGAAACGGATTCATTCTGCATAATGAGTATTTTTCCTTTTGTTACTTTAAAAATATTTTGAAGCCAATACGTTTGTACTTTTACTCAAGTAGCCTACATTTTGAATTGTATGTAACAGAGTATTTCTACAATGCAGTATTGATACTTTTACTTTAAAACATTTGAGTACTTGTACTTTTTCCACCACTGAACATTAACCTATATGGACATTATGCAGTGCATCATCAGAATGACTCCTAGACGTCAGTTCTCCTGTTGACCATTCACCTGTTTCAGGGTCTTTTGGACTACAATGAACATTCAGTCTGCCATCAACAAAGAGGTGTTCATCCCTCGCGATGAGCGCATGCTGGTCGCAGTGGAGGTGCGGAGGAGAAAGAAGAAGAGAATGTCCTTCCTGCCCACCGGCGGCGGCAAAGGGGATTATGCAACATTCTTATGTCTTTCAGGTGACACTTTTCAACCTGTTCCTATATAGGCTACCAGTGGTTCTCAACCTGTGGGTCGGGACACCCAGGGGGGGTATATAGCAGTGGTTGAGAACCACTGCTATATACAATGTCCACTCAAGGAAGGTTTGCAGAGCACCATTCCCCACATACTGTATAGGCCTAGTACCTACTGTACACATTCACCTGTTGTGCATTTAACCCATTAAGACCTCCTAAATCTAGTAGTTCTCACACTTTTCTTTTCTTCAAATATCTTTGTGACGCGCTGTGAGCTTGTAGATCTGCTATTTTCTTTAATAGCCAACGGTAACGTCTAAAATGACACTATGCTTTCCCCGGTTTTAATGGGATTTGCATGCCCAACTGATCTACAAGCTCACAATCGTATCTATCGTAAGCTCACAAGTCATGAGCTCGTAGATCGTCTATTTTTGCCACTTTTGAAATGGGGCTTAAGTGGTTTCAAACCAGGAATACCGACTACAGTTCAAATTCCATGTCTGCTGCTGCTGTAGCTTTTTTTTTTAGGTCGTTTTGCCATTTTCAGAAATGTGTTTAATTTAGTAAATTTCAGTCCTGTCGCTCTCTGTGGGCTGAATGGATTGTGTTGCTGTTGTTGTGAACAGAAGCATTGTTAAGTAATTCATCACAGGATGCCTTGTTTGGGCAGAACACAGGGCAGGCAGTGTGGATTGGGAAGAGCTACAGGACCAGTCGCTCTGACCCTGTCATTGAACCTAAAGCAGGGGTTCTCAAACCTTTTTAGGCCGTGACCCCCATAATAAACATATATGAACTGGGGACCCCCACCCTGACAAGCACGTGGAATTGTAGGTATTACATTTAATGTGACTCGGTTTCACAGATAAATAATGTGAAAATAGCCGAACTACATGCTCACAACGCCTCGCAGTGCCAGGCGTTGTGAGCATGTAGATCGGCTATTTTCACAATGTTTGCCTCTTGCTTACTTAATATTTGACAGTTTGGCCAGTTTGGTATTAAAACGGTCTTGAAAGTCCTTAAATTGTCACTTTATAAATGTGCAGATACCCTGTATGTACGTATTCTTCTGTGTGTTGGTTTGTTTACCGTTGAGTGAGGGGAAAAAAATGACATTAAGCTTATCATCTGAGGACCCCACAAAATAATTTGGGGTCCCGACCCCAGGTTTTAGAACCACTGACCTAAAGCATTGTACCTATCTCATTCTGTTGAACCTTTTAGGGCGGCCATAGATGAGTGGCGTCTGGTTTTGGGAAGTTGGTTGGTTCGAACGTTGTGTCATCCTCACCCAGTCGAATATACTGTACATTTAAATCCCAGAGTTAATTTCAGATTACATTTTCATTTCAATTCAAATTTATTTTGGTGCCAAATCACAACTCTAAAAGTGTCAAGACACCTTTAGAGCAGAGACCCTACATTGTCCCGACAGGTACAAAGAGAAAGTGAGACAGAGAGAGGGAGAAAGAGAAACACAAAACACCAAAGATTTTCTAGGTTTTTTACCCAACAAAGACATCTTTGCTTTGGTACTCATTGCGACCGTATGTCGCATTTACTATCAAACCCTGCACAAAGTGTCAGTCCGTCAGTCAGTCAGTCTGTCCGTCTGTCTGTCACACCTCACACGTCACACTATTGCCCTGCTCATATCTCCGCAACCGTTGCCCCGATCCATGCCAAATTTTGCACACACGCTCCTTGGCTGCCAAACTACAACCTCCAAGGACCCCCGGAGCTCCAGGGACCCCCAGGTCCCTGGGGGACCCCCAGATGTAAAAAAAGACCAAATGTGCAAAAATGACCAAATGACCACTCCAACATGGCTGCTCACGGGGAATTCCCGGGGACCACCGACTCCTGGTGCTCCAGAACGGATGCCAAAGTGGTGGCGCCCCCAGTGGAGGACCCCCTCCACTGCAGCTCACATAAAATGCTGTAACTCGGGCTAGGAGCGTCCGGGAGAGCCGGGGCCGGTACCTATTCGTCCGCCAAGGCAACGCGGAGACCCCACCCCTCATTTCTCACATGGCCCTCTTCTAGCGCCACCATGAGGCCGATTCTTGCAAAACACATTTTTGGACACTGCTCCTACAGATTTTGCCCTAAAATCACGCACATCGGTACACAGTATGTCTACACATTGCCCACACAACTAGGAACCAATGGCAGTTACAGCCCTCTTTGTGTGTACATGTGACCTACGGTCGCTTATCTCCCGATTAGGGAGTCTTACTGGTCACTAACAATGGGAGATGTATTTGACAGCTCCGATGTGTAAACACACGTTTAAAACTGTTAAATTGCCTTGTTGAAAAATAGGCACTCAGTCAAGTTGAGTCAACCCTCCCAGGATGTTGAGTGTGTTGTTAACATTCCAGGAATGTAACTGTGACATATTTCCCCTTGATACCAAGGGACCCTGCATTGATTGAAAAACCTTGATCCCAAACTTGGTGAGGTCTGACCTTGTGTATATCCTCCCTTCTCCCCAGTGACCAATAAGAAACCTCCTCAGCTCCTCATTACAAAGGTCAAGCGGTTTGGTGGCTCCTCCTCCTTCACCAGGAGGTCCCAGTGGACGGTGGACCAGCTCAAGCAGGTCAACGGCGTGAACCCCAACAAGGTCAGGAAACACTCCTGTGTTCATTTTGACTGCACATTTTGATTTAGTTTAGTCATACTGTAGTCATAGTCATCTGAAAAGCTTTTGTTTCGGTCTAGTTTTAGTCGACTAAATATAATATTTTTGTCTACTAAATCTGCAGTTGAATTTGTCGACCAAAACGTATTTTGTAATGGCTGATTTTACACTTGGTTGCATGCTGAAAACCTCAAAGCGTGACGCGTTGTGAGCTTATCTGCGATTTTCATTTTCAGAACACAACCAAACATAAAACGACTTGTCTTTTAGCTGTATCTCTTCTCCACTAGTCTGTCTAGTTTTTATATCAATATGTCAATATATTAAGAGTTAGTTTTTGTCATTATAGCTTAGTTTTATTTTAGTTTTATCTAGTTTTCGTCAGTGAAACAAGTCGACCAACATTTTTCGTCATAGTTTATTAGTTGACGAAATTAACACTGGAACACTTGTCCGACTGACTGGGAAGGAAAGGTCTACTGGGTCTTATTTCATTTTATAGTATTTCTTATTTTCTATCTCTTATTTCTTTACAGAGTACTCCACTGTCTATGTTGTCAATATCTGACTTGTTTGAATGGACATAGGAGTATCTGTTACATCCACTGTCCGGGTGGTTGCGACTTTGTATTATTTACTATTGGTTGCTTCTTTGTCAGCACATTTAAGCTTGTCCTACTGTTGTACCTGATACTGTTGTTTCACATGAGCATCAGCTAAAACATATACTGTATGCCTTTGTGTGGTTGTTAATGGGAATATATCTTGCATCCTTACTCTTAACCCCCCCACATCCCCCGACCACGGTATTGACCCAGCCTCTTCTGTCTTGTCTTCCAGGATTCTGCAGAGTTCGACCTGATCTTTGACAATGCCACCGACGAGTGGGTGGCGTGCTCCTCGGCTGAGAAATGTATCTTTGTCCAGATCCTGTACCATGCCTGTCAGACGTACTGGGAGGGCAGTCTGGGCTCCAAGGTGCCAGACAAGAGGGCTAGAAGGAGTCCTAGCCTCGACGAGCAGCTAGCCAAAGCTGGCCCAAGTAAAGAACAGACATCACCAAGAGCCAAGCCCAAATCACAGAGCCTGCAGGCAAGACGGAAGAGCTACTCCCCCCCCAGACAGACCGAGTTCGTTAACTGTCAGTCCAAACTCACAGCAGGTACTGTCTGGGGATTTTAGTCAAGATAATACCTGTTATTATCTTGTTTTTTTCCCTTGTTTTTTAGATTCAGACATATATTGTACATGGACCATGTTTCCACGAATGGCTTTGTTTTTAGGCTTTTTACTTTTTCTCTAAAGTCATTTAAAATGTTACCAAATCTACCTGAATACTTGACTCAAAGTTGGCGAGACGGCTAATGCACTTAAGACATTTTGCTTGTAAATCCATCTGTTCACCAGGGACTATGTTCAAATAGCCTTTTCAAATAATCTGTGCTCATAATGCATTAAAACACAACAATAATGTAAATTTGACAAAAACACAAAAAGCTCACAATGACATTTGTGTCTTTATGATTACCTACCTTATCTGAAGCAACTTTTAAGTCTCTGTAAGTTGATGCCATGCTGAAAAAGCAGACAGCAGAGAGAGGAAGTGAAACGCAACACAAGTCGTGGGCTGTATTTGAACTCCATGTTGTCTCATCTTGCCTCCACTTACTCTCAGACCTGGCCCACAGACATCTCACCTAACGACCTTGCCATTGATTTTAGCAACAGGCCAGCGAGGGACAGCTGATCCTGCTGGCTTGATGCGATATTTGTCTCTTTGTCGTGATTCTTCTACTAGAGGCCTGTACCATGAACCTGCTCCTCTATCGCTGCAAGGCCTTCTTCAACCGGATGAAGAAGATGATGGTTAGGCCCAGAGGTCGTTCACCTGCTAAAGGTAAGATGACTCAAAGATTTATTTTTTTACTTTTAATTCCCTTCAGATGAGCCACTGTGTGCGCGAGCGTGTATGTGGAGAGAGGGTCTAGACTCTAGAGTCTTTAAACTTTAGAAACATAAAAATAAATAAATCAAGTTTAGAATCCTGGAGTGAACAGGATTATTAATCTATGAACCTTTTATGGTTCTTGTCCCAGCTGGCACCCGGGAGGAGCCCTGCAGGCTACAGGGTGGACATAATAATTATGTATTTTATTTATCTATCATCATCCATCAGAAACATGGGGATATTCATGTACTGTAGACACATTTAATCAAGGGCATCTTCATGATAGTTGCTGATGGATGGTGGAGCTTATTTTTCTGTGATATTGGGATTTCTTCTTTTTTTTTTTTTTAACAAACAACGAGTCCCATGTCTATCTCTTAAGTTTCTTAGGCTTGATTTATACATTGTTGTGTGCCTGCATCACATACAGTAGCTGTTCTACTCGAAGGAGGTCCTGACTACCACCTGCCAGGGTGGAGGCAACAGGAAAGGAAGATGGAGGAATTAAAACTATCTTTCAGTCCAAGCGATCAGATTGATATAAAATATCCCCGATCCTTAACCCACGTCCTTCATTAACAACTCCAACTAAAAATGAACATTTACAACCCGAACATTTACAGCGTTGAAGCGTGTGAAATCAGATGCGTGTGAAGCATGGGAGTTTAACATTGGTGAACCTTGACTTGGAGCCAACCAATAGGACAGAGGCGCTGTGCGTTGGCCCCACTTGGCAGCCATTTCACTTGTAGTTTTCTTTCAGTGAGCCAACACTCCAACGTAGGTCAAATTAACTACAAACCGGAAAACTGGCAATCATGAACGACACTGCCCACAGCACTGCAACATAATATGGAAAGTGGATGCAGATGTGTGACCGTTGCTTTAGTCTTAAGGCAACAGTGTCTTAAGGCTTAAGGCACTGCTGCTGGTTGTTAATTGTAATGGCCATGCATTTCAAGTGTACTTCTGCCATGTGGGTACTGGGTATCAGCAAGCCTAAACCTTTAGGTCACTGCCAGCATCCATCCTTTTAGTGACATGATGCTTCAGTCTGCCCTATATAGCCTTTCCTCTCTTCCACTTAACTGTTTTTCTGTCCATTGTCCTCTGCTCTGGGCTTCACCTCGCTGCCTCAACAGAGAATGGCTCCTCTATGATGTGACTGCCCAAATGAGAGGACACTTTGTGTTTAGCCGGGTCAACAATGGCCAGCCTTTTAGGAAGCCCAGGGCAGTGACACCATTGAACCCCCTGACAGGGGGCTGATATTGTAATGGGTGGGAGAGGTGCCAGGCTGCTGCGGGGCAGAGAGTCACAAATCAACAGCAGCTGAGCACGTCGCGCTGCCCTTAGCCTCAGCCGACCGGAGGGAATGGGATACATGGTGAAAGGATGCAGGGTTTAGGGCCAGTGGTGGCCCTAACCGCTTAAGTTAAAAGTATCAAGTAGTATTGTAGACATACTTTTTTTACTTGAGTAAAATCACAAAAGTATTGACATCAAAATATAAGTACCACAAGTAAAAAGTACTCATAATGCAGAAGGTCCCATTTCACAGGTTTTCAAATGTATAACAACTCGTTCAGGTCAAAGTAGACATATTATAGTTTGCATATAAAAATTGAGACTGATATACAGTAGCAAACTAATTCAGACTATCAATTTACTCAAAATGATTATCATCTCTGCTGAAAACCTACCCTTCACTAAAGCCTCCTATCTTTCTGTGTTTACAGGTCAGGCTGGGCAGCGCCCCCCAGGGGGAACTCTGGGTAGTGTAGTCCGAAAGGCCAACAAGGCTCTGGGTGAGAGTGGCGAGAAACTGAAGACTGCTGAGCAAAAGACTGTTAAGATGATGCACACAGCCCAGAAGGTTGCTGACTCTGCTCACAAGGTGACGTTTTGTCTGTAATAAATTATTACAACTTTACACTTTATGAGTCTGAGTGGTCGGAGTAATGATGCCATGTTACACATTTTGTAGTTTCCTTCAGTGTTCTGAGGGCTTTTGTCTTAATGACGGCAAAAACACCTGTTGATTTGTGTGCTGTTCTACAGCATGTTAATCTAAATATCTCATAAAAGTCATTTGTGTTGTCCCATTCCACCTGTGCTTGTCTTTCACCATGCCCATACGAAATGCAGCTAATTTAGTCTCCTTCAATGTACGCTAATAGCCATAATGTCAGTCTTACCGAAAGAACCAACCAGACAGCTCTTCATTTAGGATTTGCACTTAATTGTGTACAGAATTAAACACAGTTCAAAAGCAATGCAATGTATTGTTCGTTATTGTTGGTTTGCGTTAAGTGTTTAATTACATTGTTCCCTTTTCTCCTTCTAGATAACCCTAAAATATTCAAAGTAAAGTCGCCTTGGAGGACCTGTGGAACCATTCTTATAACACCCACACTAATGCTGACTTTAGGGAGTCTGTGGCTTGGCACATGTGGCTAACTGTTCTGTGACGGGCTTCTGTTTTCTGAGGAGAAGACTCAGGAAGCACCAACTCACACCACGTTTGTTGACTGTAAGTAAGCAAAATGCATAACTGTAATTGACTGCAGTGGAGAGGATGGAAATCCAGGGTTAAACCAGGGACCTTTCACCTCCAGGCTAAACCACATGACACCTATGAGGATGCTTTGACTCAAGCCATGATGGAGTGATGCAACTGGATAGCAAAACTGTGCCCCAGTGCTCCCACTGTAACTGTACTAGTTTGAGCTTTTACTTTGAATATGGAGGTCTAGTTATATGCCTCGCAGGAAACTTTAGTTCCTTGTGCTGGAACATTTTGCTGCACTTGAATAATCAGGCTTCTCATATCCTCAATTAATTTAAAATGCTAAACATTTGTCCTTATGGATGAGGGGTTTCTTTTATCCCTAAAAAAAGGCATTCACACTTTTGGAATTTATGTTGTAAAAGCTACCCAGTGTGGGTATTCTGCACTACCATGTTCTGTATATATTATCTTAATTGTATGAGAGATATTTTAAAGTTTTTTATCAAGCACCTGTGGTCTCTTAATGACCTACTTCATTGTGGAAAAGTTCTTTGTGTGGCAGTGTCTAACCTTAATGTGCCTTGAGCAGAGAAACGACGGCATGCACTCATCAGGATGAGTGATGAATCTTATTTTAGTTTTTAGTTGGGTTTTTGTTACTCACTATAAATGCTTTATATGATGTCATTTAGTTGTCATCCGCACTTGCCGTCGGTTCTTGTTCTATGTGTATAGTGTACTTGTATGTGTGTAAAGTGGCAAGCTGTAAAGTGTCTACAATATTGAAGTAGGTCACGTTACGTATATTGTCGTAAATGTTGTCCCGTCTAAATAGTCGTTCTATGTTTGTGCCGATAGCGCCTTCACTGTAACAAACTGTTGATTTGTCTTTCATCTAGACTGTAAGTGTTCTTGTTGATTTGTCTTTTGTCTGTAAGTGTTGTCTTTTTATGGATGTGAAAGTCCTTCTTTCCGAAAGTGGGTCTGTGTTGTAGAGAGATGAGTGAAGGTGGATCAGTTAGTTCAAGTACTGTATGTTTGTGGAACCACGTTTACATCTACAATAAGAGAAGCTCCATTGTGAGCAGAGGACGTGAACCTCCGAAGAGGGTTTGGGATCAAGAGTCAGGGTAGAGTTTTAGGAGGTAGAAATGAAGCCTTAATCCCATATTAAAACATTAAGTGGTTCTGTTTAGTCCCTGGATTTGAACAAATGGGTTGAGAAGTGGCCTTGGACAGTTTTTGACTAAAATACAACAAACAACAAAAAGAAGAAAAGAGATTGAGTCTTGGTGCCTTGGTTACTAATTAATTGTAAGTGCTGTTCAGGATTTCATGTAGCCTAACATGTTACATTATGTAAATGTGTGTCTCTGAATTTGATGGGAGAAAGATTAATTTGCTAGCACTGATCTCTTTGACCCAAATAAAAGAGGATGTGATCTATTAGTGTTTTTGTTGTCCTGGATGTGGCTTTCTCTTTTCTACGTTTTCTCACCACCAGATGGCATACAAACTGCAAAATAAGTTACCATAAGCCATGTTGACTCAATTTACATTGGGTTTCAAACTCAACACAAATATAATGTTTCAGATACCCTTTTCAACCAGTGCTAATATCATGACTATAACTGATAAATACCACTGCATTGCTTCTCCAGACATCAAACCAGAGGGTTTTTAATTTAATTTTATGACAAGCTTGCATCTCAAAATGCTGTGTCAGAGCTATTTAAATGTAAATCATTATTGCTGGCATACCTTTGTTGATTTATCAAATCTTTTGATACTATAATTATGTCAAAGTCTCTGATATGCAGGCTTTAGTTAATTGCATATTGTTGTGAAATAGTTAAAATGGTAAAAATCAATTCAATGAAAAATCTTTCTTTAACCACTTTAACCCTGTAGTGTCCCTATTCTAGGCATGTTATAATAGGCGGACCTTTAGCTTATATTGGTGACTATTTCTTGAAAATAGCAGATTGTCGAGCTCACAATGAGTCACAACTCCTCATAAAGCTTGTAGATTGATTTGGTGTAAAGGGAAAGAAGGGGGCCAAGTATAATAGACCCCTGGGAGACCCCGGTCAAGTGGTTAAACTTAATCTATTAAAACCTATAGTAAGGGCATCCTAGCCATCTCAGGTAGCCGCTGTGTTCAGATGATCCGCGTACCATGTCCTCTCATCAACACCGCATTGTGGCCAATCAATACCTTTTAACATTCACGGTCACGCTATCTATCTATCTATCTAATGTCCTGAGTGCGCCTTTATCGACAAAGGCGCTGTATTTCTTGACGGCTAAAGTATACACGTATCAGCAGGAAGGTTCGGTCATGACATTGTGACTCTGACCGCGGAACTCGTTGTGACTCTGCGTCAATCCCCTGTATTGATCCCGCTTATACTTCCTCCTGCAGAAGGGATGGGTAAATCACGACACTAGAAATAGAGTCCAAGGGAAGCATGCACATCCCAACAAAAAAAAAGTTCTGGTGCTGAATCATACGTAAATACACTGGAGAAGCAAAGGAAGTTCTTACATTGTAATGCAACTCAAAGTAGAAAATCTATGAGTTACAGGGTGCGAACTTCCCTTACTTTTCCAAAATGGTGTCACTGCTAGGTGCTAGACACCTGAGTTTTGAGTTGACTCTTTGGGTCTATAAATCTTTTTCAACTACGAAGGTTAACCCAGAACCAGAGGGTTAGTAGGCTACCTCCTCCTGAGCAGTGCCCAAATTAGGTTCTGAGAAAATGGCAATATGCTACCTGCTGTGGCAAGCCATAGGTCACACCCCGGCCTGGCCAGGGGTCATCGTTCATCATCGTGGCCAGTAGGCACGTGCACACATACATAGACATCAAAGGGAGCTTGAGCACCTGCCTTTTTAATCCGTCTGTAAAATGTGCCCTCTCCAGACCATGAATGCAGTTTTTACTATGGTGAAAGAAATGCAAATGCCCTCTTTCCATGCCATACCTGAATGGCGGCATTCAAGAGAATTGTTTCGTCCAAAGTAAACTCTCCTGAACTTGAATGCAGCATCTTATGTTGAAAGAATTGCCCTCTATGTGTAGAAATCCATGCAATATCTCCAGTATTGACTTGATTATGCTTAATTCAGTGTGGTATAAAGCACCAAAAATGGCCGACCTCCAAGCTCACAACGCGTTGCAGCGCAACATGTTGTGAGCTTGGAGGTCTGCTATTTTCGATATTTTCACCAAAAGGCCCTTTTAGAAATGTCAGCCCCTGCCTCTCTAACATTCTCTGCACCTCACTGGTGGCCAGGGCTCGTCATGAATGCATGCTAAATGCTCCGAGATGGAAGTGACATCATTAGCCAGCACCAATCCATTAACCCATTAAGGCTGATTCTGATTCTACAAATGCCTTCTAAAACATTTTCGTAATTCTAAATTGTTCAAAAATGTTCCAAAATAGCAGATGTACAAGCTTGATATATCTGTTATTTTTGAATAGCCAATGCTAAAATCTGAAATGACACTGATGCTATCCCGGTTTCAATTAATAAGCATGTTGTATAAAGGCCATCTGACAGCAGACCACTGAATATTCACATAATCACTTTTGTTTTGGGGTTGAACATTATCATTTTTATGGTAGCATTGTATTTGACACTGGCCTATTTCCAGAGTATTAATCTATGGATTAACCATATGGCACAACATTGTTGCACAATGTTATTCTGTAAGTAATATTGATGTACAAAAGGTCTTATATGTCCAGTTTCTCATAGATTCAATCGTGCTGTAGGCTAAGACACTGCATCCAATTTTACTTTTGTCAAAGCAGGCCAAGTCAATAGTTATTTTGCATTACTGCCCAAAATAGAATATGATAGGATAGGATTACACTCCCAGGGGGATTCAGGGTGTCACAGCAGCACAGAATAAGAGTAAGAAGTACACTAGAAAATAAAATAAAACGGGATATAAATACAGTACTATACCATAAAACAGGGATACTCAAACCTCTGAACCTGTGGGCCACATTACAAAAATGGCAAGGGTTAGTTGATAAAAGGTCAACATTAATAATACTTCTGTCATTCATTGGCGACTTATATTGTCAAGCTTAATAACTGACACTGTTTTCAGTGCAACGGGCCGGAATTTTCTAGTATACTGATTTTTAGTATCACTGCCATACAACAATGTGCACCCCCCCCCCCCCCCCCACACACACACACACACACACATTTTATTTATTCTTAAATGTTTACATTACCGTGTCTCACCTTGGACACCTGACCTGTGCCTTAATGTTAAACCAGATCTGACTAAGCTTTTTCTTTCCTGTTAAAAGAAAGAAAGCATTGACGTGCACCTGATGTATGAAAGGTGCCATATGAATGAAGTTTAACTGATACATTGGTTTGTATGTTTTTGTTAATCAGTCCACTCCACACATGGGGCAGGGGGTCGAACAGTCTATGATTTGGGGGATCTCGTTCATTGCACAAAGGAGGACAGCCTATAGCGGTCTGTGCGGACGATATTAAGCCTCTGGCTGAAGGTGGTGCCGCACCAGGCACCACCACAGCTCATCATAAAGGGGATGGGAGGGGTTGACCAGAATATACTTGAATGTGTCCTTCATCCTCTCCTCTCTGTCACCACCTCCACACCAACAACAGCGCTGGCCTTTTTCACCAGCTTGTTGAGTTTGTGCAACTCCCCAACCTTTTGGCCGCCCCCCTGCACGCCACAACATAGAATAGAATAGAGCACTGTTTTCTCAAACTTTTTTGTCTCAGGTCACCCCTGTGCATACGTTTTTCATCCACGGCACCCCTGAATTACATTGTTAACATTGGCTTCCAAAGTTTGCAGGATTGGTCCATTTTGAACAAAATGCCTCAAATCATGAACGCAGTTTGTGATTTCAGAGAAATTCTTGCACAAACATTCCCACTTGGTCAAGGAACAAATGCCACCCTTTTCACATTGGCCTGTTAGCCACCAGCAGGTTAGCCTGTGTGCCAGCCTGTTCGCTCCGTTCCGCGATTTGTTTTGTCTCTCCGCATCAGTCTTTTGCAAAACACATTTTTGGAACAAAATGCCTCAAATCATGCATGCAGCACCGTGAAAGAATGTTAACGCTTCCCTACCATAGAAAAAAACTGTACTCAGTGTGAATTAAATATAGAATGGTGGAATAATCACTTTTAGAGTAGAAGTAAGCAAAAATGACATGTCCCCAATGGCCGATACTCGGCTTCAGTTACAAATATAAGTAATGGGTCTTGTTCACGAATGAGGGAAAGGAAAAAACGGAGAAGGAGATCAGCCGGAGAATCGGAGCAGCAGGAGCAGTTTTGCAGTCGCTAAATCGCACTGTTGTGAAGAAAAAATAGTTGAGCCGGAAGGCAAAGCTCTCTGTCTACCGAGCAATCTTCGTTCCTACTCTCACCTATTGTCATGAAGTGTGGGTCATGACCGAAAGTATAAGGTCGCGGGTGCAAGCGGACGAAATGGGTTTCCTCAGACGGGTGGCTGGTATCTCCCTTAGACATAGGGTGATAAGTTCAGTCACCCGAGAGAGACTTGGAGTAGAACCGCTGTTCCTACACTTGGAAAGGAGTCAGCTGAGCTTAGGTGGTTCGGGCATCTAATACGGATGCCCCCCGAGCGCCTTCCTAGGAAGGTCCTCGATGCACGTCCCACGGGGAGGAGACCCCGTGGCAGACCAAAGACCAGGTGGAAGGATTACATCTTCAACCTGGCTTGGGAACGCCTTGATATACTCCCTGAGGGAGTGGAAGAAGTTGCTCGGGATAAGGAAATCTGGATGTCTCAGTTGGAACTGTTACCCCCGTGCTTGTAGATCGGCTGTTTTCACTACTTTTGTGCGACGGCCTTGTATGTTGAAGCAGGGCTTTACTTTGCGAAAAGAAAACATACAAATTTGAAACTTGGAGTTACGAGGTTTCCACCCGACAACGACAATATATTTTTCATAGGAAACCATATACCATAAGAAGTATACCGTTGTTTCCTGTTGAGATTGGCAGATTTCACCCATGTTTTTTTCCTCTCATTCACGTCACTTTGTCTGCTGACCTCACTCAGCAATAAAATAAAAATAAATATGGAATCTACACCAGCCAGGTAGGAGTTTGTGATCGCGTGATAGTGATCCATTTCTGTAGGTCTATGCATATTATATTGAATAGAAAGAATAGAATTCAAACATGATATCAACTATGTCAAGCCCATGCAAATTTAATGAATCTTGGTACACATTTAGAGATTCCTTTACACACAAATCTGCACACACACACACACACACACACACACACACACACACACACACACACACACACACACACACACACACACACACACACACACACACACACAGATTGAGTTACAGTTACATAACTCTCCACTCATATTTGTAAATCGTTCTGTTACAATAACATCCCCATCAAAAACAGCTCATTCGAGGCTGACACACACAAAGGAACATATACCGTATTCACTGGTGCACTGAACACATAAATATGTGACTAGCCCATATAAAAATGACTTTTGAAAATGGGAATTCGTTCTGTACAACGAAACACAGGGGGGCCGATGGCAGAGGGCCACTGTGATGTGGGATTAAGGACACACACACACACACACACACACACACAAATGCACACACGTATGTATACAAACAAACAAACACATAACAAGTACAGACACACACATAGGGGATAGGAAAGTGGGACAGGACAGGGGTGTGTGTGTGTGTGTGTGTGTGTGTGTGTGTGTGTGTGTGCGTGTGCGTGCGCGTGCGTGTGTGTGTGTGTGTGTGTGTGTGTGTGTGTGTGTGTTGATCAGTGATGTGTGTATTTAAACCTGTTTGTACGAGAACATGTATTCCTTATCTGGGTCATGGCACATGTCATTCTTCTCTATTCACAAAACATTCTGTCAAGACAACCATTGCATTATGCATTACATCATCCTTGTTTGGAAATGTAGTTTCATATACAGTCGGCTGGGTGACTAATTAACCCATAAAAGCCTATGATACATCGTTGACCAGAGGTCTATTGGGTCCAATTGGTCTCTTAGCCAATCTACAAGTGTTACTTGCATGCGCAACATCGTGAGCTTGTTTGTCGGATGTTTTTGCTGAAAGTTCACCTATTTTGACTTAGTATGTAATGCCCAGAATATGGTTTAAAAGACTAAAACAACCTATTGTTTTGTTTTTATATAATTTGTATGGACTTGGAAGGAAGGAACACATTATTCCAATCAGTTCCTTTCCCCTCCATCGGGCTGGCTGGGGGAGACAGTATACTAGAGACCAGGATCTTTGTGAGGGGACACAGGGAGAGCATGCAAACTCCACACAATATGCCCTTTTGCCAACCCCACATAGGGTATGGGCACCAGTGTTGTTTTTGTTGACCAAACGATGACAAATATCATTTTGTCGACGCCCCTTTTTTTCACAGCGAAGACGTGACGTTAACAAGCTAAAAATAAGTCTCTGATGACTAAAATATGACGAGACGAATGTTTGTTTTCGTTGACTAGACAAAACTAGACGGAAATGTTAGTGTGTGGACGAAGTCAGAGTTTCAAAATGCATGACCATTTTCTGCCAACTGTGCGTGCAATTTGTCAGTCAAATAAGATATCCTCCTGTCCTTGTTAGTTATGCCCATCTCCTTGCACGCACGATGCAGTGTTGCACACACCGCCACCCGCCCACACACACCCTCACACAGAATCAGATAAACACTAAACAGTAAACACAGTCAAACAACTCACTCACAGTCAGAAGTTGAACACACTACCGGTCAGTTGATGGACCATGGCGCCAGCGCCAACCGTGGGGGGTGTTGGTGGTCGGAAAAGAAGAGTCCATACCTGCCAACTTCAGCCCGTCAGAAAACAGGAGATTTCTTGGGGAGGGTGGAGGGGTCATGACTGTAAAAAGTAGGCGCACAGAAATTGTTTTGATGACTTAAGCAATGTAAGACCCATCTTTAATAATAATGCAGTCATGACTTAAATGAATATCTGTGTATGACAGCATGCAATGGCCCTTTAAGGGGGGGTCTGGGGGTCCTCCCCCAGAAAGAAAATTAACATAGTAGATGTAATTTCCAGTGTCCTGGAGAATTTTGGGAGTTTGACACCTCCAGGAGAAATTCCCACAATTTGTTTGTTGTTCGTCTAATAATAAAAAAGACAATTATATTTCAAGCAGCAAGTAGCTTAATGAGTTAGGAAACTGAGCCAATGATACAGAGGCTGTGGGTTCAAGCCCCACTGAAGATCTTACTTTAAAGACTGATTTCCAGCAGAATAACTTCAAAACCAGTTCAGAAAGCATTGTGAGATGACCTCGCTGTGCTGGCGCAGCAGACTAGTAAGGTCTGTGAAGTAGAATACCTTTACCTTTAATAGGTTTGTTCAAATCTGGACATGGTCGAGGCGGGGTCTTAATTTGCATCAAATCTGTACACCATTTGTCATTTTAAGGCTGAAATTGTACCCACGCTAAAGCAAGCCTGATAAAAGTATCATGTCAAAAAATGTAACAGAACACAGGGAAATATTATATTTCTGTTAAGAAGTTTTGGGGGGAAGTCCGTGCACAAAATCAAGGCGAAACACCTGGAAAAAAGTGAGTCCCATCAAGCTAAACACCCGGAGAAAAGTGAGGCCCAAATCCCCCAAAAAGTGAGTCCCAAAATCAAGACGAAACACCCAGAGAAAAGTGAGTCCCATCAAGGCGAAACACCTGGAAAAAAGTGAGTCCCATCAAGCTAAACACCCGGAGAAAAGTGAGTCCCAAAATCCCGCAAAAAGTGAGTCCCAAAATCAAGGCGAAACACCTGGAAAAAGGTGAGTCCCATCAAGACGAAACACCCGGAGAAAAGTGAGTCCCATCAAGACGAAACACCTGGAGAAAAAAGTGAGTCTCATCAAGACGAAACACCCGGAGAAAAGTGAGTCCCATCAAGACGAAACACCCGGAGAAAAGTGAGTCCCATCAAGACGAAACACCCGGAGAAAAGTGAGTCCCAAAATACCAAAAAATCCCCCAAAAAGTAAGTCCCAAAATCAAGGCGAAACACCTGGAAAAAGGTGAGTCCCATCAAGGCAAAACACCCAGAGAAAAAGTGAGTCCCAAAATACAATAAAATCCCCAAAAAGTGAGTCCCAAAATCAAGGCGGAACACCTGGAAAAAAGTGAGTCCCATCAAGGCGAAACACCCGGAGAAAAGTGAGTCCCATCAAGACGAAACACCCGGAGAAAAGTGAGTCCCATCAAGACGAAACACCCGGAGAAAAGTGAGTCCCAAAATACCAAAAAATCCCCCAAAAAGTAAGTCCCAAAATCAAGGCGAAACACCTGGAAAAAGGTGAGTCCCATCAAGGCAAAACACCCGGAGAAAAAGTGAGTCCCAAAATACAATAAAATCCCCAAAAAGTGAGTCCCAAAATCAAGGCGGAACACCTGGAAAAAAGTGAGTCCCATCAAGGCGAAACACCCGGAGAAAAGTGAGTCCCATCAAGACGAAACACCCGGAGAAAAGTGAGTCCCATCAAGACGAAACACCCGGAGAAAAGTGAGTCCCAAAATACCAAAAAATCCCCCAAAAAGTAAGTCCCAAAATCAAGGCGAAACACCTGGAAAAAGGTGAGTCCCATCAAGGCAAAACACCCGGAGAAAAAGTGAGTCCCAAAATACAATAAAATCCCCAAAAAGTGAGTCCCAAAATCAAGGCGGAACACCTGGAAAAAAGTGAGTCCCAAAATACCAAAAAATCCCCCAAAAAGTAAGTCCCAAAATCAAGGCGAAACACCTGGAAAAAGGTGAGTCCCATCAAGACGAAACACCCAGAAAAAAGTGAGTCCCATCAAGGCAAAACACCCGGAGAAAAAGTGAGTCCCAAAATACAATAAAATCCCCAAAAAGTGAGTCCCAAAATCAAGGCGGAACACCTGGAAAAAAGTGAGTCCCATCAAGGCGAAACACCCGGAGAAAAGTGAGTCCCATCAAGACGAAACACCTGGAGAAAAGTGAGTCCATTCAAGACGAAACACCCAGAGAAAAGTGAGTCCCATCAAGGCGAAACACCCGGAGAAAAGTGAGTCCCATAAAGGCGAAACACCCGGAGGAAAGTGAGTCCCATCAAGGCGAAACACCCGGAGGAAAAAAAAACTCATGCAAATATGATGTGACTTTCAGCAGAGAGGTTCCATTATTCAAACCGCAGTCTACCTGTAGTTTGATGATGGATTACTTTGGAATGTTCATTCATTGTAAAGATATGCATGAGTGACTCAAAATGTCTTTGAAAATGAACTGGGCACACTAACCATGTGTGATTGGGGTGGCTTGGTTGGAAGAGCTCTTGACTTGTCACCAAAAGGTGGGATCAAATCCCAACAGTGGCACCACCGTATCTGACACAGATGGTTTTATTTTTTCCTAATGTCCATTGTCATTGACAATGCATTAGGCGCTTAAAGTTAAATATTTCAAAAACTACACATTATTTCAAAGTAAAAATCTCAAGCATGCATGTCCACAGTAAGGTGGAATTGTTGAATTGTGAATCAAGTTTCTCGGTTAAAGTATGTAGAAACAGCGAGGTGCCAAAGTTTTCAGATATAAGATTTAAAAATTAAATATCTCCAAAACTCCAAAACATTTCAAAGTAAAACGTTCAAGTATGTGTGTCCACAGTTAGGTGAATTATAAAAAGTATGAATGGAGTTTCTCGGTGAACGTGATTTTTTTAGGCGCACAATTCTGCCATTGAGCCCCATGTTAATTTTACGGATTTTGTAAAGCTTATATCTCTAAAACCATAAAACATTTCAAATATTCATTTTCAGGCAAACATTTCCACAGTAAGCTCAACCCGATAAAGTGTGAACGGTGTTTATAGGTGTACGTTTGTAGCTCTAGTAGCTTGCCAAAGTTTGTACTTTTTCCATTGACAATGCATTGGGTGCTTAAAGTTCAATATTTCAAAAACTACACATTATTTCAAAGTAAAAGTCTCAAGGCATGCACGTCCACAGTAAGGTTCAATTTTAATGTGTGATTTTACTTTGAAATGTTTTGTAGTTTGGGAGATATTTAACTTTTAAAACTTAAATCTGAAAACGTTGGCACCTCGTGGTTCCTACATACTTTAACCGAACAACTTGATTCACAATGCAAAAATTCCACCTTACTGTGGACATGTATTCTTGAGATTCTTACTTTGGAATAATTTTTAGTTTTTGAAATATTTAACTTTAAGCGCCTAATGCATTGTCAATGACAATGGACTTTTAAAGGAGAGTTAATCAAACCATCAGTGTCCATTGCTCAGATGCAGAGATGTTGGTGCTGGGAATTGATTCCATGACCTCCTGGTGATGAGTCAAGATCTTTTCCAACAGAGCTACCATAACCCAGAACACATGAGTGCCCAATGCAGTGATAAAGACATTGTGAGTTACCCATGGACGTGGCCGTGGACGCGTCCATGGACGTGGACGGGGGCGTCAGCGGCTGTCTCTCGTATATGTTTGCATAGAAAATTCTAAAGTAGTGCATCATTGAACTATGGTAAGACTGGGGTTTGAACATGGCACCTCTGAGGCAAAGAACTAATCATAAGACCACTATTCCACCTCTCAGGCTCTCTTGACACGTCTCTTATTTAAAATCCCACCGAGCATTTTTAGGTCTATTAGACGTCTATTAGACGTTATTATGTCACCTAGACGACGCGTCTAGAAATGGTTTAAAAATGGTCTACAAATGGAAATTTATTAGACGACTATATTTAGACTAGACGTCTAATAGACGTCTAATAGACGTCTAAGTTTATACCTGGGTCAGACGTCTATATTTAGACCTTAACGGCCATCAAAAGTAGTGAAAAACTGACCTTAACGGCCATCAAAAGTAGTGAAAAACTGATTGTCTCACAACCTCGGGTACTTTAGTTCTGTTCTGATGCTCTGCTCCATGGGTATTTGACCATATCAGATTGTGACATTATCATTGACATTGTGAGTGGGATTTGAACTTACTACCCCTGGTGCTTTAGTCCTGTACTCATCCTCTGCTCCACTGGAACCTGTTAGTTAAAATGGGTGTTTCGTCCTATTTGAATATGACATCATTGACAACATGAGTAGGATTTGAGAGGCCTTCGCTGCTCGACTCGAATCCGACTCCAGGGCCTCGGCCTCGGACCGCAGATTCCGGGGACCCCCGCTTGGGGACCACCTCCAGGGACCCCCGGTCGGGGACCACCTCCAGGGACCCCTGGCGATATGACCGTGGACCTGGGGATATGGCTATGGAGAACCAGGCGGGCTGCCGCTCCGCTCCTGTCCGACTTTGGGGCCTCGGCCTGGGGCCGCAGAGTGGCTGGGGGCCCCCGGACCCCCCGGACCCCCGGGGACCCCCAGGGACCCCCTGGCGGCACCGCCAAATAGCAAAAAAATGGCAAAACTCGGGCTAGGAGCGGCCGGGAGAGCCGGGGCCGGTACCCACACGTCCGCCTCGGCGCCCCTTAGCCGGCCGCGTGTAGAGCGCCGCCTATTGGTAGAACCCCGCCACTGCAGCACGCATAAAATGGCATAACTCGGGCTAGGAGCAGCCGGGAGAGCCGGGGGTGGTACCCACGCGTTGGCCTCTGCGCCCCAGAGCATGCCGCTCGTAGAGCGTCACCTAGTGGTCGACCCCCGCCACTGCAGCCAGCTAAAAAGGCCGTAACTCGGCCCCCGTGTGACCGGGAGGAACGGGGCTGGCACCCAGGGGGTCCCCGGGGGCAGGGCCACCGCCGGGGCCCCCGGGGACCCCCGGAGTTCCGGGGACCCCCTGGAAAAAAATATGGAAAAATAGCCAAAAGTAGCCGATCTACAAGCCAATGCTCCACTCCACGCGGCGTGGCCCGGCCGAGTAGGGGTCCGCTTCTCAGGGGGGGTTCTCTGGGGGTCCCTGGCAGCCCATGGAGCGCCGGTGCCCCGCCACGCCGTTCGCGGGCCCCAGGAGAAAATGTAAAAAATTCTAAACGTGGGAAAATGAGCCTAAGTGTAGCGGTTGAACACGCTCCGAGCTCCAGGCTTTCTCCGACCGCAGCTCCACTGCCGTGCGGATTCGAACCAGGCGCCCACGCGTCCGGCTCGCCGCCCCGGACCCGGCCGGGGGCTCCACGCACTCTGGCCGGCTGCCGGCGCACAACTAGGCCGCCGCTCCTCCAGGGGGGCCTTCCAGTGGTCCCTAGCCGACAACCGAGCGCCGGGGCCCGGCCAGGCATTCCAGGGACCCCCCGGGGGAACCAGGCTGGTCCCGAGTACCCACTTTAGCTGTATTGATGAATAGCTATTAAAATGATTTTATTTAATCAATAAATATTTAATAGGCACACGAGGAGCACTTTATAGACAAGAGCTGTTTCCAGCTTCATTTATTTTTCTTAAAAGAACAAATAAAAAGGTTATTTAAAATAATTCTAACGTGGTATAATTATAGATGTGGATTAAACGTCTAAATGAGGTCTAAAAATATACTGTAAACGGTAAATGGATCAATATTGATCCATAACGGGCCGTTGAAAATAGTGAAAATCAAGGTTGTCAGCGGGGTTCGGACTAACGATTTCTGGCTTACAAGTACCAAGCACAATCCACTGAGCCATCAATGCAGACATGTTAGTATTGTCTTTCTGGCCCTATTAGAAGGTGATGTTGCCCACCTGTGCTCATGTTGAGGAAACTAAATGTATTGATAGGCGCAGCATAAGCCTATCAATTACAATTATTTTGTTTAATCAATGAGACTCACACCACCTGTGTTAATTTTAGGGTAGTACGCATTGTTGAGGAAACTAATTGTATTGATAGGCGCATAAGCCTATATCATTCTATAATTTGTTTTTGTTTTTTTTATTATTATTATTATTATTATTATTACCCCCAAAGATCTTTCTTCATATTCACATACAAAAAAGAAAGTAGAGTTCAAAATTAAAATATAAGGAAAGTTAAAAAAGTTAAAGTACCTTTTGTTTAATGAATGCATAGCCGGACCACCTGCTATACCTCTGCGGACCACTAGTGGTCCACGTACCACCGATTGAAAACAAATGACTTATATAATGGTCTAAACATAGACGTTGAAAAGCGGTATAATAGACGTGTACATCTAGACGGATACCTTATATTGACGAATGACTGTTAAAATAATTGTAAAGCAATATTTGGAGATCATTCTGCAACGTGCAGTTATTTTTTTAATTATATATTTATTGAAATATGGATTAAGTTTAATCGTCTAAATTTTGTCTAGATATAGACGTTGATACGCGGTATTGATTTAGACGTCTAAATCACAGCTAAGTCTAAACTATACTTTAAATTGACCAGCGCATATTATTATAGTCCAATACTAGGAGATCAGTTATGCAGCTTACTGTAGTTTTTTTGATAAATAGTTATTGAATTGTGGGGAAAAAAGGCAAAGTCTAATTTCGGTCTAAATATAGACATAAACTAGACGGTTGAAATTGCGTCTAGAAAAAAACTAGACGTCTAATATCCGTCTATTGCTCAGTGGGATGTACTTTTTGTTTCAAGGCTAGAATAAAGTGGTCTCAGGCTGGATTAACCATTGGGCCGGTGGGGCCGTTGCCAGGGGTCCTTGGCTCTCACAGGCCCTTGGGGGAACTGGGCCGTGTGGTCATTGACAATTTACTATTAAATGTAGGCCTATACGTTAATAGACAAATCGCAACTCCGCCCCTCCAAACGCTGTCTCCACCTCGACCTCCGCCTAGTATCACAGCCGCCTCTAATGGGCCCATTAACTTTAATGTAATTACAGCGGATTTTTACACATTAAATGTTAATTCCGTTTTGGACCCAGAGCTTCGAAATATCTTCCAATCCGTCTGATGGAATTTAAAATCATATTCCATATGGATAAACAGTTTCCCCCAAAATGATAAAGTACTCCACACAAGAAATGATGAATGTCCACACCAGGGAATATGCGTTTTTGTGTTGAAGTTTAGTCAGAGTTCAAAGTACTGTACAAGTACAGTATAGAGCATTTTCACCCATCGTAAGCTCTCTCTCAGTACAAAGCATAATGATTCACAGATATATGGAGTTTACAGAATACATTAGTCACATTCTGATTGGACAATTAAACATAACATGGATGGGATGTTGTTGTGACTGAGTCTCGTGGACTCAGAAGCCAAGGATGTAGAATGTTTTGGCTTTTCATTATCCCGTGTCCTGGACACTTTGACATTTCGCTGGTCAATCTTTCTGTCCCTGGAGTGGGGCAGATTCTCGTCTCGTGCATTAGTTATCAGATCAAAACATCATGGCATTGACTTTTAACACTGAGAATGATATCTATACCATATTAAACATTTTAATCTTATCAATCCCCCGTGAGATAGCATTTGAAGTGTTAAAGGGTCAAAGGATAATAAAACAACAAGGGAAGAAAACATGGGTTAAACTTTTTAAAGGTATTTGAAACAGAACATAATAATTGAACAATTTAAGTCAAAACATTTCGATAGATTTAAGTTTTTTAAAGAGGAGAGTCAAAAGAACTGTATATTTCCAAAGGTATTTAAGTCTTTTAAAGGTATTTAAATCAGAATACAACCAAAGGTAAAAATATTTTGATAATGAAAGATAAAGGACTGTATAATTTGGAATCATTAGGGGGAGTGCGTCAAAGGGCAGTCTGAGATTAAACCAAGGATATTTTCTCAAATAAGGCCTGTTTAATTTGGGGCCTGTTTAATTTTAGATAACATGAGTTAGAATATTTTTATGAGAGTGAGGAGACAATCACACGTTCCTTAAAATATATTGATAGAAAAAGGAAACCTTTGATCCATCAATAACAAACATTGTCCTGTCGCACCATGACAAACTTTATCACTAAATTTAGAATCTTTCCAAAGTTTCTTCACAGCCTCACCTGGGTTGATGGTGGGGTTCACTACAGAGAGTGCATTTAATGAAAGAGAATATATATATATATATATATATATATATATATATATATATTTTTTTGTTTTTTTTTATTTATTTGGTGAAGTCATCATCTGAGATTGACGAATGTAGAATTTTGAAAATTTGATTAGTGTGGTGGAGCGTCATGGTCCATTCCCTTGCTTGACCTATGACCTTCGCGATATGTCCCAGCCAGGGTGGACCTTTTTTTACTCCACAACAGTAAGGTATAGGACCTCTGTCCTCATCATTTCAGTAAGGTTTTATACACTTAATATGACAGTATTTAACATTTCCAGGACGAGGCTATGAGATCTTATCAAAAGAAGAGAGTTGCATTTTGGGACAAGACAACTGTAAATATTAACAAAAATGATATAGGAACTCAGGTGACTTGAATCCTCGTACTCACGAAAAATGATCCTTCCTCACAGATCATGGGAAGAGATATGGACCGTCTATCAAATAGATAAGTCTGAAAAATAAAATAAACATCAGAATTACATGGAAGTTAAGACCATTGTGTGTATTTAGGTATAGACATGTTTGATTTGTTTTAGATATACATCACCAAGGGACACCATTTGTGTCAAATTGTATTAAGTTTGTTCTGTTAGGGGTAAACAGATTTAAACATGGTTAAGCAAAGTGAAATATATATATATTCTGAAATAAAATGAGATGAAAACAAAATGAAATATGTAAATATGAAATCAGAAAATGAAATATGAATTCAGAAAATAAAATATGAATTCAGAAAATGAAATTCTCCAAACACATTCCCTCCCGTTTGCCACAGCCAAAAATATTGGGTGTGAAAAAAATTGTTTTGTTTGGAGGATAATTTGTTAAAATATGGTTAAATGAGAAACAGATGGTACCGAGGTACAGTAGGGTACCGAGGTACAGTAAAGGACAATGACTCTGCTCACTGTCAGAGTTAGAGTGAGCTTCCAGGCCTGTGAGGGGGGAAGTGTACCATACAATAGTTAGCGAGGCCTGTTTAAAGCCTCTCTAACCAGAAAATGAATGAAACTTTAAAGAAATAAAAATAAGAAAAATTAAATAGAAACACATAACATAATCATAATGTCATTATTATTATTATTATTCTTTTTTTAATGTGTAATCCCGTATAAGCCCAGTAGGGTTGTAATAATTGTGGAATTTGACTGGGAAGGTTTGAATGGAGCCCAGCCATCTAAATTGTTTTTGGAACCGTCTCAGCCTGCTTTTACTCAAGTAAAGAGGATAAAGTATTACCAAAAATAAACCAACATGAGAAATTAAAGGTTGAGTAAAGCAGGGCTAGGCCTCTTCCATCCTTAACCCATACTGCAGTTTATGTGTTAAGAATGGTAAAAGTAAATGTTTTTGGTTCATGTCCATAAGATGTGGTTTAAAAGAACAGGATTACTAAATAATAAATCTCACACACACAGACCCTCTGACCTTGAAGGCCTGTCTTCTAGCAGACTATCAGTTGTTTTAGAAAGGAATGAAAGCAAGTCAGTTGTTTACACGTTCTCTGCAAGAGGAACGGTTTTCACGACAAAACAGTAGGACAGGAGAAAATGGGTTATAATAAAATAAACAGTCATGAAATTAAACTGGCTAAAATAAAATTGAAATAAAACCGTCAGTCCGTCAAGTTGAGTGTCAGTCAAGTTGGTTAGCGAGTTAGTGGAGTTCCTTCCACGATACCTGTCTATCCAGGTCGAGTCCGTCCTGTCCCCTAAAATGAAATAAATAAAGTAAAAATAATCCCTACCACATTGGTGAAAAAGAATTAATACATTAGGGAGAAAAAAAATTATTAAGACGTTAGGGGCATCATATATAAACATTCAAATAAACCCAAGCGTTGGTTGTTATCAGTACGAGTGTAGTCATACCAAGAGTGAATGAGATCCCTTTTTAGAGAGAGAGAGAGAGACAGTCATATGTGTAAATAATTCCTAGTTTTGCAAACCAGGCAAGTGAGTTAGAACACAAACAAAACAAAAGGAAGTGAGACCCCTTTTTCGAGAGAGAGCGAGGTCACACACAGAATAAAAATCACACCCGTGTGAAGTGGAGCTGTGTGTGGTGTGTGTGTGTGTGTGTGTGTGTGTGTGTGTGTGTGTGTGTGTGTGTGTGTGTGTGTGTGTGTGTGTGTGTGGATCATGTGTACCGATTTTTGTGACATTTGAAGAAAATATGTAGGAAAAGGAGCAAAAAGTGTGTTTTGGAGAAAATTCAAGATGGCGGAAAATCTATCATGGCGCAAATGGGCGTGGCCTATATGGGGAGATGCGTCATGACCCAAGGAATCCAGGGAAAAAATATTTTTAATTTTCCGACCTACGGTTCAAGAGTTACAGGCCAAAACGTAAAGTGGGGTGTTATGGCGCCACCATGCGGCCAAATGACACAATTATTTTTTATTTAATCCTTGAAATCATTATGAACCTCCTCTCCAAGTCTTGAAACTCTAGCCCCTATGGTTTGCGAGAGACAAATAATTGAATGTGAGTTTTTGCGATTCCCATTATAAGTCAATGGGGAAAATTAATTCACTAATAAATTAATATCAATTAAACTATTGAACCTTTCTCTTAGCAAGTTACTAGCCCACGATTCCCGAGTAAGCCGGTCGATTTGACATATGGCGCGAGTGTGTGGTGGCAAAACTGTGGGACTAGTAGCGTGCCGAAGTTTAGGAAGTTCAGGCTACATACAGACACACACACACACAGACAGACAGACACACAGACCCACACGGCCACGTATAGGGAGCCTGTGCTTCACACAGCTCCAAAAATGCAGAGAACCTACTTGTTGTGGCCTCTCAAAATAAAATCAGGAAAATGAGATAAAAACAGATTATCGAGCCATTCCAGCAATCCCCTCATAGTGAAAATAACCCATAGGCCGTGCCAGCCTATAAGCAGCGTAAGCAGCTCAGAGTCAAAATGCTGAGAAGCGACTTGTGGCTTCTCAAAATAAGATCCCCTCATAGTTTTTTTCAAAATAAAACAATAATAAACCATAAGCCAAAATGTAAGCATCGGGCAAGCGAGCGCGGGCAAGCGTGAGCGCGAGCGAGCCAGCAGCATAAGCGAGATAAGCACAGAACACATGAATCATGTTGCTCCGCTCACTTCACCTTGGTGAGGTTTTTTTCTTTTCCTTCTTTCATAATAGACAGGCCAAAATGTAACCACGGGAGGAAAATGGGATTAGAGAGGATTAGACAGACAATATATATCATACATTTAACACTAATAAAAGGGTTTGTCAGTCAGAACTTGATTTCTTTTATTTTTTTCTTCTCTCAGAAGTCGTACTTAGTCAAAAGTAAACAAAATATATAGTACCATTATCTCGGGCGTCCCCAGGGTCAAAAGAGTGTTTGTTCTTTTCGGGACATTGTAATCCATGAAAGTCACGCAGCAGATCTACAAGCTCACAACGCGTCCCATCGCGTTGTGAGTGCAAGGCAGTGCCAGCCAGGTTCAACTGGGGGGGGGGGGGGGCTTGCGTCCTCTGTTCCTTCCTGATGAGGTTCGAACATCCAGTGGCAAATAATGTCCGATTTCTCCACAGCTCCGCACATATGTTCCAGGAAAAGTTTTAGGTATTGCTGGTAAATGGGAGTTCCCGATGATCTTCCAGAGTGATGTGAGGTCCAAGTTCTGGGTTTAGATTGTAACATCTCATCCGTGTGTGTCCAGGATTTACACGATAAAAACACTGCTTCTCGGAGCAGGGGGCTTTTTTAGCTTGAATGGTCATGTTTCTTAAAAATGTTCTTGGGAGCGCTGAGATAAAAAGCTCCTGTATTCAACATCTCAGAGTCGCCTGAGACGGAAATAAAATAAATAAATAAAATAAGATAAGACTGAGACGAAAACGAAGACGTGTAAGCGTAAAGCATGAAGATTTCCGTCAGAACGTTCTGTTCTGGAACATAAAGGAAATCTACCAATTAAAATAACCACGCTATTTCTTATGTGATTAAGTGGCTCTAATCAGCCGTATTGGGTTATCGTACTGGCCGAAGAGACATTCCTTCAGAACAAAATATGTTCTGGCCCCAAATAAAAAGATTTCTTCTCAGAACTTCTTGAAACAGCCGTTCTAGAGCATAAAATGAAATCTATATTGAAGTCTCGTACTGATACAAACCCAACCTTAGACAAGCAATCTCCGTGGCCAAACGGCTGCTATGTCCTCAAAACATGTAACAAAAAGCGACAAAAACAATAGACTACAAAACATTAAACATTAAACAATAAAAACGCAGCTGTGTTAAGAGCTAGCTAGCCTCTTAAGACAGCAGGTATAAACGTATGACCTGGGTTCTGTTGAATTTGGACCAGGGGATGAAGCATGTTGCCCTCTCAAAATCTCTGTGCGGAGAGATGAGGCCAGAGAGAGACTGTCTGTGTCCGGCTGGGGCAGAAACTCCTGCATGGTTCCAGCAGCATGAGGAGGATGAGTTTAAAAAGAAAAACTGTCCAGCTGTCCGAGTTGAGTCCCCAATATCTCCTCTGAGCTGATCCGGCATCGAGCGTGTGGGAGAGAGTCATTTCAGTGATATTCCTCGGCTGGTTGTTAACTGGTTCTAGCAGCGGAGGAGACCCATATCTCCTCGGAGCTAATCCGGCAATCGAATGGACCATTGATGGAAATTTGGATCATATTCCATATGGATAAACAGTTTCCCCCAAAATGATAAAGTACTCCACACAAGAAATGATGAATGTCCACACCAGGGAATATGCGTTTTTGTGTTGAAGTTTAGTCAGAGTTCAAAGTACTGTACAAGTACAGTATAGAGCATTTTCACCCATCGTAAGCTCTCTCTCAGTACAAAGCATAATGATTCACAGATATATGGAGTTTACAGAATACATTAGTCACATTCTGATTGGACAATTAAACATAACATGGATGGGATGTTGTTGTGACTGAGTCTCGTGGACTCAGAAGCCAAGGATGTAGAATGTTTTGGCTTTTCATTATCCCGTGTCCTGGACACTTTGACATTTCGCTGGTCAATCTTTCTGTCCCTGGAGTGGGGCAGATTCTCGTCTCGTGCATTGACTTTTAACACTGAGAATGATATCTATACCATATTAAACATTTTAATCTTATCACCGTCAAAAAGGCCTGGATATGCATTGGAAAAATATGTAGACCTTTAAACTTTTTAAAAATACAACAGAGGAGTATATAAGGACGCAGCAGAGGAATAAGGAACTCGCCTGACAGGAAGGAGGTCTACTGTATACCCATCTCAGTCAGTAATTTACCCCTTTTAGTTTTCTCCCCCTCTTATCCAGATCCCAGAGACCATAACACCAAAGGCTGGCGGTTCAAAGTCCAGTTGGGCACAACAGTCATCCATCGAAGCAGCCTTCCGCGCAGGAGGATCCAAGTACAAATTGGATTCAAATGAACAACTTATAAAAGAAAATGCATTGGCTACTTGGATAGGACGGACCAGTCTATACCTGCCTCAACAGTTGAGGATCATATGTTGGAGACCTTTGATAAAAAGCTGACCACACCCAAAAGGACAAAAATTAACAACTTGATGGAGAAAATGTACATTGATGGAAAACAAAAAATCAAAGCCACACTCGACACGGCACAAAAAATTACAATCGGGCTTGATATTTTGGTCTAAAAAAGGACTCATGGCATCCTTTTTAGCAATTAGTGCTTGCTATTTTTGCACTCAGGAGAGGATGCACAGCACGTTTTGTTGAAACTTGAACAAATCAGCCACCCACACACTGCAGAGTGTATACAGAAGAGTGTTGACAAATGTTTAGAGGAATAGGGAATACCACAACACAAAATTCTGACAGTCATAACTGACAACAGAAGCAACATGGTTGCAGCATTCAAAGCTCTTGTGCAGGATGAGGCCAGCAGCAGCTCAGGGGACATATCCATGGAGAGTGACACCGAAGACTTTGAGGCGGCTAGAGAAGACCAGAGGTACATTATTTCACTTTAGTAGATTAGATTGTCTGTCACATTCGGCTATGATTGGCTTTCACTTATATTCACGTTGTGTGTGTGTGTGTGTGTGTGTGTGTGTGTGTGTGTGTGTGTGTGTGTGTGTGTGTGTGTGTGTGTGTGTGTGTGTGTGTGTGCGTGCGTGCGTGCGTGCGTGTGTGCGTTCATAGGCCTGTCCAGAGCCAAGGGAATGCCCAAGCACGATACACAGAATTGACTCAATTTAACACACCCGTTATTCATTTGATTAGCTGAAGCTGTGTTGCTTACATCACCATGTACTATACGTTCGGTGTGATGCAGCCTAACATGTTTTTACCAGGCTGCTGTAGTTTTTGACCTGAAGTTGAAAACACACTACAAAATCAGAGGTGTTGTGACAGTGCCCCTCTATAAATCAGGCATATAACTCGAACCCCGACCCCTAAACCTGACCTCTAAATGCTTAACACAAACTCTGCCATCAAAATACCCCTTTGTACCCCTTCTCTGCCATGCCCGTAGAGCCCGTAAATGTAATAAAAATTAATTAAAAAACATTTTTTTATCGAATCGCAACTAAAATAGGCCGGAACTAATGCTCCGTGATCGGTTTCTACACGGACACATTATTGAGCGGACCACTTTAACATTGGAGTCCCTGAACCGGAAGCGGAAGTCCGTCCTCTATTTTGGCCCAGCTTACTGTCTACACTCCGCGGCTTACAGATGGAGAACTTATTGATCAATTGAAAAAGTTTCAACGGATTTGAGAAGCTGATGGAATACGCGAACACACGAGCAGTGTCCGATGGGAACTGGACGAGCGCCCCACGTTAACAGGTAGGACTCGGAGAAGCCGGCAGTGAAAGACATAGAGAAATTAACGGGCTTTACGGCCGTAAACTACGAATGAGTAGGTGAGACACCCCAGGTGAAAACTTGAAAAAAATAATTTTTTTAAATCTTGAGATTTTGTGCTATTTTGCTTCCTAAACATGTTTTCTTTCAAGCTAATGCAAAATAAACATTCAAAATACACATAGTCTATAGATGTTCATTTCATGCGTGGAGGTCCCGAGTTAACACCATTTGTTCATGCATTTTTTATAAATAAAAGATATATATAGACAATAAAAAATAAATAAAAGATGAATCAAAGAAACATGGCCCCCTCACGTATTAGGGGGGCAGTATGAGTTACCAGAACCGAGGACAGGTGTTTTTGATGAATCTAACATGATTAAAAGGGAGTTTGAAGTTACAATTGGTTTCTATAGGATGGGGGTGCATGTGTCTGATCTTTAAAGGCTGTTTTCTCAAAATCTCCACTTCAGTTGCACCCACCTACAACAAACCATCCAGTTTCATTCGTATCTATATCCTGAAGATTTTGACAAAGGGGATTTTTGATATATCATTCATCATAGCCTGATTTACATCACATTTTAGCACAAAAAACATGGCGAAAATATTTTCTTTTTTTTATGACTGTTGACACTATTTTCTGTTTTATGGTCTAATATGTCAAGAAAATGAAACAATCGTTTTGAACCTGGCTTTATCCAATCTTCAGATTTATGTACCTGAAAAGTATGCAAATTAGGCATTATTAGCACATATGCCTAATCTAAACATATAATTTCAGAAAACTTGTAATACAAAAAGTCTTAGTCTTAATGTAATCAACTGGAGAAGTTTCATTGTGATAGCTATTAGTTATTTTTTTTACCCTATTCACCTGGGGTTAGGGTTTAACATTAACCTCAACCTGAATTTTTTCCTAATTAGTCAATTAAAATTGTCCTCGCTTGTGGGAGAATTTGGCATTACGTTGAGTATAGTAATACAAGCACAAGCATGCACGCACGCACACACACACACACACACACACACACGTGCGCGCACGCACGCATGCACACACACACGCACGCACGCGCACGCACGCACACACACACACACACACACACACACTTTTTCCTCGGGTGCGTAAGAAATGTCCTGATTTCCCTCTCCGTCATCACATACATCTTTGTGTTGTTGATCTATATTTATATCTCCTCCGATGTCTTTTTTATTACATTTTTGACCCTCTCTCTAATCTAGTCACAGCGTTTACTTCCAGGTGTGATAGTTGAGGCGAACGCGTTAAGCTGCTTTGCGGAGAACATCCTTCATCTAACAGTAGCTGGTTTGTGTCATTGATGTGTGTTTGTTTTTCACATGTGTTTTGTAGATCCATATATATATTGTAGCTGTCGGGTGGAAACCTTGTATAATCATATTGTAGGTCCAAATACTTATACAGGAAAAGACGAAAAGAACCTGTGTTGGATCCAGTAGATCCAATGTAGTTATTTAGTCACAAGCTCTTGTTAATGTGCCAGTGGTGTCAATTCAGCAAAAGCTATAGTATGGCAAAGAGTCCTCATGCGTGAAAAAAATCTTGTTTTGTTAGTTATTTTACCCGGGTTTCTATGGTTTCTTGGGCTGGATATGGCAGCCTGGAACAGTTGTTCAAGTGCAACTAAACTTGTCATTTTAGTAAACGTGACACAATTAACAATAATGCATTGCACCCGTGCAGCTGACCTGCGGAGCCTGGCTGGGAATATACAATTTTGTCAAGATGGGGAGAATACAAGTGTAAAGAATATAATTATAATACCTTGTTAAAGTGACCATGTTGTTACATTTTGCATTTGTAGTTATTTTACTGTAATTTAACAACATAATAACCAGCACAGATAGACAAAGAGACATTCATGGATTTCCCCCCCTGGACCCGTATGGCAGCTGCATACCCCTGCCATACCCAATTGACGCCCCTGTAATGTGCGTGCACGTGTGCATGTGTGTGCGTGTGTGCGTGCGGAGTGGCGGTTCAGGGACAGGACACGGTATAGAGATAGATAGGCTGTTGAGAAATGGGACATTCAGACAAGGCCATATGGGCGGGAGGTCATTCCCAAGGCTTCATTAGCCTGCAAACCATGCATCTGCTCTGGAAGTGTGAGGAGCTGGCAGGTGCAGCCATCTCTGTATCACACTTCGAAGCCAAATAAACACAATGTGCTCATACAGCTTATCCTTGCAGTTGCTGTAAGGGAAATCATGTTTCTCATGTTTCTACTACCTCCCACACTACACAGCCAAATCCTTAGTAGATCCTAAGGATCTACTTTTTCCCCCTTCTATGCTTACCTGTTTTCTATGGTGGTTACAGTGTTTTTTTTACCTGTTTTCTATGGTAAGACAATATAAAAAACAGGTAAGCACCATAGTACGCACCGTAGAAAACAGGTAAGTGCCATAGTAAGCATAGATAAAAGGTATAAGCACCATTGTAAGCAAGGCAAGACTTGGCTGACATCGGAGCCAGGGGCTGGCAGGTTAGACGCCTTGAAGCTTCTGCCTGATCCAACACCAGTGTCACGCCGACTATCAAAATGTGCAGAACAAGTTTGGGACAAACGGTCAAAGATACCCAACGTTTTTGTAGTCATCGGTCCAATGTCTACAGAAACGTTGGCTATCTTTGTGTCACTTACTGTACATTACATCAGCAGGAAGTGGGAGCTGATTGAACGACTTGCACTGTTGAATGAGTAGCTAACCTGAAACCAGCGTTCATACTAGCACTACCACACAAAACAATCTGCCACGTTCAAACATAGTGGCAGCATTGCGTGCTGTTACTAGGCTTAATTATCTTGAACCCTTGGGAAACCTGCTAAAGATGATCACTTTGATGAGGAAATTGTCTCCTCTCACAGAACCTCCAGAATAGCCTGAAGAAAACATTGAAAGCATCCATGGGCATGTGGTGGAATTCCCTCCACACAATGCTTCCATCTACAGCCAGTGTGGGGGAGCGAGGAGAAGTACGCTGCCTGACTAACCTGAGCATAGAGTATTCTTGGGTTTCAAACGTAGTCCTACTACACCAGCCATGTTGAGGACCAACACAGGTGTTTCAATTTGTCTGATTGGCCGTAGAACATTAGTTCTATGCCAATCAGACAAATTGAAGCCGTGGTCCAACATGGCTGGTGTAAGACTACATTTGAAACCCATGAATATGGAGCGTTAATATTTACATCAGTACTTTGTTTTCTTATCTTTCCCTCAATCAGTCTCATGTCCAACAATCTGCAATAATCTCTAGCTGTTTCTCTTATTTGTGTTCTTTTCCTTACACGTACAGTAGGGCATATAATTGCACTTGTGGACACATGCACACATGCACGCACGCATGCACACATGCACAGACACATGCACGCACATACGATATTGTCTGTCTTGTACGGTATCCTATATCACACTCACTTGTGCTTCCTCCTGGTCTATTTATATCTCTTGCTGTAATCCAGCGCTCATTAGTCTTAATCTCCTGCCTGCTGTGGTATCTGGGATGTAAGGACAACGTATAGCATGCACACACACACACACACACACACACACACACACACACACACACACTCCATATCGAGCAAGCACGCCAGACCTATTACTGTAACTGTTCTGGTGTGTGTGTGTGTGTGTGTGTGTGTGTGTGTGTGTGTGTGTGTGTGCGTGTGCGTGTGCGTGTGCATGTGTGCGTGTGTGTGTGTGCGTGCGTGCGTGTGCGTGTGTGCGTGTAGGGAGGAAGCTTTAGTCACATCTGTTGGTCCATGGCCACCATGGCCCTTAAGATGACCTTGACATGCATCTCTAATGACAATAGCTGTGGCGGAGCAGGATAAATACATGAGGAAATATGGGGCTTGTGCAGGATGTGGTCAATGCCGTGACCTGACATCACATCATTGCTTCTCAACGCAGGGGTCCTTGAGGGGGATCCTCAGCGAGATTATTCATAGGTAGGAACCAAATGGACCCTTACAGGACAGTAACTCTGAGAGTACACATGGAACCAAATACGGGTCCATTTTGTAGGCCTACAGATAAATTACTGTTGAAAACTGTTTGCCTGGTTAATAAACCAGACCAAACACAACAACACCCCCTGGCGGTAGTGGTGGTGTAGTATGGTTTGGCACCGATCCATTGAGATTCTATTTCCTCAACCAGCTTCAAGGGTTGGCCAATCAGGGTTGTATGCTTGGGGCACGGCAACAGTCCGCCATTCCGAAACACCGCTATTCCGAAGCAGGGTTAGGGTTAGGTTTAGGGTTAGGGTTAGGGGTAGGGTTAGGGTTAGTTAGGGTTAGGGTTAGGGTTAGGGTAAGGGTTAGGGGTAGGGGTAGGGTTAGGGTTAGAAGTCAACGTTCGGAATAGCGGTGTTTCGGAATGGCGGGGTGTAACCTTGGGGCACGTGGTTTGGGGCAAACCCCAGAAATGAAAACTCTTCCCAAAACGAAGTGTGTGATAGAGGCTGGCAACGCCAGCCAAGAAAACGGTAGATTGGGGACCTATAGGGGTCCGACTGTTAAGAATCATTGACTTACATTCTGTAACAGTGCTATGGAGGAATTTACATTGTGCATCTGCATCTGTGATTTGCATTAAAAAATGTAAAGATTAGAGTGCCTTTGGTGGGGGTAAAGTTCCTTCCCACCACCGTGGAGAATGGGTTAGATTCCTCCATGGTGGCAACTGACCCATTGGCTGGGGCCTCCGACAATCACTATCATCTCTGTTTGTGGGTAGAAAGCCGGCAGGGGAGGGTGGTCTCCGTCACTGCACTTCTGTTTCTCCACATGCATTACAGTACAGTACACCCTCCCTGTGTAACTCCTCACTGTCAGGTGGAAAGAAAAGGATGGCGACTTCATGTACATCAGAGGAGACACGTGGTTGTCTGACTCTGTACTCTCCCATGCAACTGGCAACTGACATTACGACTAAATTGGGAGAAAAATAGAAAAATTAAAACAATATTTCAATAAATAAATAACTGGCATTGCATCTGAAAAGAGAAATAAATACATGGTGATGTGGGAGTAGTGTGGGTCATGTTGCCAGACGGAGACAATGGAGATATTAGGAGCTCTGCTGTCCAACCAAGCTTGTATTTCCTTGGCTTGCCTCTTTTCAACATTGGATCATACCTGGTTGGTTCCGTTTGCCCGTGCAATACTATGACAGGCTCGTAAAACGACAGGGTTTTTCTTTAATCCTGCCATTATGCACACACAGACAGGAGTTTAATTGCAGTTCTGGAATAATTTCTGTATCTTGAGCTTGAGTATTGGCTTCACCTCAATGTATGTGCTGAATTTTCAACAGCGCTTAATCAAATTGAATCAAACCTTGGCAAGTACTGGGGACCAGAGAAAGAGGCATGTCCTTTTGGAAAATAAATACAATCTATCAAGGTGCCTTTGATATGTGGTGCAAAGAAGATAGAGATCTTGTGGAAAAGGCCTTGTTTGACAATTCCCTACACCCTTAAACAACTACTCACCCCACAAAACAATAACCCGAGCAGGGCCTGTAAAGAGGACTTTAAACACATGATCTGGTTCTCAAAGTGTCCCCCAGTGGTCCTTGAGGGGGTTCCAGGGGGTCCCTGGAAAAAATGTGTCACAGTTTAAAACTTAAACTCCTTTTTTTCAACTATTCAAAAATAGCCAAGCTTGTACAGTAGGTCTGCCATTCATCAGAAAGTACATTTAGTTGTTATGCCAATTAATTCCTCCCCACACACGTTTATTCTGTGTTTTACCCCGCTTCCGCTCCCCTGCCCTCGCGCTCCTTGTGGGCAGCACTGGGTTCAGCTGGAAACTGAATTTCTCTCATGGGATGATGTAGGTAAATTATTCTTCTTCTTAAAGGACCAGGTCACCTCTGGGACAACCAGATCTTATTTTATTGTTGTGTGGGACACGATCAACACAATCCTGAGTTATTTTTTGTGTTCAATCTGTGTTTTTAGATATTTTAGTATTTCAGCCGATTTCAGCATGCATATTTCAGCCGATTTTCAGCATGCAACTGGTCATATGATGCAAAATGCATCATATGACCAGTTGTAGCATGCTGAAATACTAACATATCTAAAAACACAGATTGAACACAAAAAATAACTCAGGATTGTGTTGATCGTGTCCCACACAACAATAAAATAAGATCTGGTTGTCCCAGAGGTGACCTGGTCCTTTAAGAAGAAGAATAATTTACCTACATCATCCCATGAGAGAAATTCAGTTTCCAGCTGAACCCAGTGCTGCCCACAAGGAGCGCGAGGGCAGGGGAGCGGAAGTGGGGAATCGTACCTGCAACCTCTGGGACCTCTGGAGTCCTAGGTGTGGACACTAACCACTCAGCTATCACTGCTTAGAGCCTTTGCCCTATTCCTCCCACCCAACACTCCCTGCTGACAGGTGACGCACCTGCCCATATAGGATTACGTGCAGTGGCAAAAGCCAAATGCACCACGGTGGATTTGAACCCACAACCTCCATGGTGGTGGCCAGCTATTTCCCCACTGTGCCACCCGAGCTAATTTGGGGGCGCTTGACATGAAAAGGTTTGAAAACCACTGATCTAAATCACATGGCATCTGTGAACATGCAAACAGCATACAGTGCTATCTAAATAATTTACATGGCATCTGTCATCAAAGTAAGCCACATGCAGCTGAAAAAACAACTAGCATCTACTAACCACTTAAACCCTGTAGTCTAGACATAAAAATAGCTGATCTACAAGCTCACAACGCCTTGTTGTGAGCGAGTAGATCGGCTATTTTTGGCTACTGTTCCCCCTAGAATATGAATGCTTCATGGGGTTCAAGTGGTCTGCTAATTTAGATATTTCCATCAAAGGCCCTTTTAGAAATGTCAGCCCCTGCCTCTCTAACATTCTCTGCACGTCCCTGTACTTTGGTATATAATTTATACGCAAAGACACAACGAGTGCTAGCTGGGGCGAGGTCGAGTCTGAACTTCTCTGAAGAGGTGAGTTTTCAGACTGTGGCGGAAAAAAAGGGTGAGTCTGCAGTCCTGACTGACGGAGGGAGGTCATTCCACAGCTTGGGAGCCAGGAGGGAGAAGACATGAGGTTGCTCGGAGCATTGGCCAGGTTGTCATGGAGATGGGAGGGACAGACGTCCTGAGTTTGCTGATTTAAAGTGTGCGGGGTGTACTAGGAGTGTAGGGGTGGATCATGTCCTCCAGCCAGAGGGGGTGCCATGCCCTTGGTCACCTTGTAGGGCCAGTGGCTGGACAGTAACGCAGTAGCTTTACTTGAGTAACTGTACCTATGTAAATACATTTTTTGAGTTACTGTTGAGTATTTGTCTTTTTGAAAGCTCATGACATTCACAAGACAAAATATTGTACTTATGACTTGGAAGGGGCCCCGGGGATCCACACTTTAAATAAATACTTCATGAATTAACCTCTTACTGTATGTTACATTTTCAAAATGTGAAAATAGCAGATCAAACATTTTGAAAATAGCAGATCATCATCAGTGTTTTCAATTAGATGTGATCAGCAACCGGAAGCTATAGTGAAGGGAATCCAGAAGTGGGAAGACTGGGTTGCATTTAGGGAGTGCGCCAGGCATTCTGGATAAGTTGTATCAGAGGTTCGATTGAGGGAGGGACTAATGCCAACTTCCAGGCCAGGAGGCAGTCGGCAGTAGCCAATCCTGAGGAGTGAGGCGCTGAATAGACTCCTTGGTGAGGAAGAGTCTGATCCTCTGGATGTTGCAAAATGATAGTTATCACTCCCAATGGAAGAGTTGGGTGTTAGATAGATGATCTACGAGGACACAACGCCTCGCACCCCGAGGCGTTGTGTGCTTGTAGATCTGCTATTTCAATAGTTTCTGCAACAGTCTTGTATGATGAAGCAGGGCTTTACTTTACATAAAAACAGGGAAGGCTCCTTTAAATACAGTTTGCTTTCTCTACCTATGCTTGGTTCTGAAGCTTTGGAATCATTCGCTGCTAGCTGCCTCCTCCTCCACCCGAGCCTCCACTTTCAAGATCAGTCTGGCTAAGCTTAAATACTTGTGATTGTCTGACTAAGTTACATGTCAATGTATTAAGCTCAAATACTGTGATTTTTACTGACAAAGTTACATGTCAATGTATTGCTATTGTTCTGGTATTGCATCCCTATGGGGGGTATTGCTTAGCGTTCCCTGGTTTTGCTTTGCATGCTCAAAAAGCATGCACAAAATTCAGGGAACATCTCCGAACGCGGAGCCCTTTAACGCCAAGATTAACTGTATTCCATTCATGCAATAAATGGTTAAATCTACTTTCCAGACTAAACAAGTGTGTTTGTTTGTTTGTTACATACTGGGTCATCAAGAGACTTTAGAGTTTAAACCAGTTTGCTTCTGTCTTGAAGTTTAAACTAATGTTTGATCCTAGGTCCTCCAGACCAGCTGGCAAGATCTGGCCAACCAAAAGGTGAATGAGCGCACATACTGTATGGATGGACCTCTGCCCTGATTCGGATGAAGAATCACACCAGTGTTCTTCGGCAATTTGGCCAAGCTGCAGCAGCTCCCCTAAATAGCTCGGCCTCATGCAGTGAAGCAGACCACACATAAGCGCACGGGCGCGCACACACACACACACACACACACACACACACACACGCACACGCACACGCACACGCACACACGGTATACACAGAAATGTGGCCTTTCCCAAAACGGTATAGGGGCAGCGGGGGGCACTGCTGAGCTGTGTGATTCGGGGCCACATCAGTAAATATGTCCATCTATCGGCCAAGACCCCAGCAGGGGCTGAAGACAGAGCTACTGTACGTGCTGGAGCCAGACTGACCCCTATCATCTCTAATGTCTACGGCCAGAACATGATGAGACAGGGTGACACGCTATAATCAAAACTCACCCACCACTGGCGGGGGGGACGTAGCGATAGATGGAGAGAGAGTGGGAGGACAGACAGACAGACAGACAGACAGACAGACAGACAGACAGACAGACAGACAGACAGACAGACAGACAGACAGACAGACAGACTTACAGATAGACAGGGGGAGGAGGGGAGGAGGATGAAAGCAGGGGAGAGAGGGGAACAATGAGACAATTGCAGAGAGCTGGGTATGTGAGGACCCATGAGCACTCTATTGTCTCACTAACAGCAACACCACTGAGGAGGCTGTCTGTATATATATGTGTGTGTGTGTGTGTGTGTGTGTGTGTGTGTGCGCGCGTGCGTGCGTGCGTGCGTGCGTGCGTGCGTGCGTTTGTGTGTGTGAGAGAGAGAGAGAGACACACACACACACACACACACACACACACACACACACACACACACACACACACACACACACACACACACACACACACACACACACACACACACACACACACACACACACACACACACACACACACACACACACACACACACACACACACACACAGGGATGGGAGCATCTAATTGGTGTAGATGGCATGGAAGCTTGCTGCTGTTGTTGTTCTGCTCCCATCCTCCAAGAGAGTCAGAATGTCCCTGAGGTCCCTACCCTGGGTTCACCTTGGGCTCTGACAACCATGTGGCCAGGCAGTCAAGCAGACTGACAGACAGACAGACAGACCAATTTATACTTTGTCGCATTATAAAATGTCACAATGCCGCGGAGAGTGAGCTTATAGAGCTTATAGATAGTATGATGGAGCATACATTAGGTGACAGACAGACAGACAGACAGACAGGCAGGCAGGGAGGCAGGCAGATCAGTTAGTCAAACCAACAAGAGAATAACACAGCCAGACAGGAAAGGCAACCAGTCAGTCAGCCAGCCAATCGCCCTGTCAGCAAGGCAAGCAGTGGGCCAATCAGCGTGTCATCCAGTCAGCTAGTAAGCTCAGCTTTGGTCACGGTGTCCCAAACCACTGGCCTACTTCACCTGACAAACAATGACAGGGAGAGAGGGAGAGACAGGGAGAGAGAGAGAGAGAGAGAGAGAGGACGGCAAATCCTATAATCCATATCCACACATGCTGCTGCCGCCGGGGGTCTGACATGATTAAAGAGACCAGAGACAATCATGCACTCTGCTTTGAATATGATACATAATACTGTAATGTAATGGTGTCTTTCCTTCTGGGTCTCTCCATCCACGTGCCGAGATGAACTGTGGATGGTATAGTGTTAACCACATGCACCCTCGTGTCCCTATTCTGGGCATGTTATTATAATACAAGAGATGTGGTGGAGAGGGAAAAGAGGAGGGGCAGGGGACCAATCATAAACGTTGTAAAATGGAGATTCCGCTGGACATTTTTTGATAATGTTCTAAACCAGAGACTGGTGGAGCAAATGACATTATTGATTTGTGATATTCATGAGATGGATACAAATAGTATCGACACACTTTTCTCAGCAGCAGCAATAGAATTAAAGTGGGAAACAGTCACCATCACACAGAGTGATGAATCTATATCGTCAGTGTGTAATATGTGGCAAAATGAAGCCCATCTTGCGATCGCATTGACAAAATCTGTGCACAGACATAAACACCACACACTGCTGGTAAAGATTTTAGTATTGATTAAGTCAGTGGGCTTAATCACCGGCGGTTCTATGACAGACGCTTTGGTGAATTAATTCAACCTCCAGAAGGCTTAGGTGTAAAGTCTTGTGATACCTTTTCATTCCTATGATTTACTTCCCTGCAAAATGCTCTTTCAGATCCTGTATAGGCTACAGTACACACATTGCAATTCTATGATGTCACAGGATGGCAGTAGTTACTCTGCATCTTTAGAATCATCCAAAGTTCAACTGACAGCACATGGCATGCATCCTAATCCTAATATGAATATTCAGGATGGTTGAAAGGCATTCTGTGTTATGTAGCTGGCAAGACACTCATCTCCTCACCATTGATTCACTAAGTGCATCATTAAAACGTCTCACTTTTTGTCAATGCAGAGCTGTAAGCAGTTGAGCGTGAGTCTCTATTCACGCGCTCAGTGCAGATGTAGCTATACGACACCACCGATCCTGTCTGCACTTCTATTGTGCCGCCTTGGCAGCTGGAAGTGTTCGAGCGCCATAGAGCCCAGGCTGTAGCTGAGGAATCGTTTTTATTTACAGCTCGGGGAGGAGTAGTTAAAAGTGTAAAGCATTGTTTGTTTGGAAGAACAGAGTAATTACTGTCCATAGAACAGCTACATCTCCCTGGAGACTTGCTGCTGGGGTGGGGGGGATGGGGGGGTTGCACTTGCAACACTGATTCCAGGTATATCTAGAGCAGTTGGAGGGGTAATATTTCATTACTTTCCTCAACTTTCCTCCACAGACGGTGGCTGTGTTGTCAAACGCACACGCACGCAAGCACGCACGCAAGCACGCACGCACGCACGCACGCACGCACGCACGCACGCACGCACGCACACACACACAGCTTAACGTCGGGTGTGACTTAAGGTGAAGCTTAAGGTGAAAAAGGCAATGATACTAATTGCACCTGGCACAGCTTGTCCGTGCTGTACGGGTAACACCTGACACTGTGGTTCCCCTGACACAACACTGTGACATCACAGGTGACATCACAGTGATGTCAGATACTCAGAGCAGGGATAACGCCTGACACTGTGGTTCCCCTGACACATCACTGTGACATCACTGTGACATCACATGTGACGTAACAGTGATGTCAGATACTCAGAGCAGGGATCTCCATATACATCACAGTGGTGTGGCTGATTCAGACAGGGATCTCCATGTATGGGCATAAAAGGGATTGTATGTTGTGACGGCCAAGACATGGCGCGACCTCTTGTCGTTGTCTTACTAGTGATTATAATGACATGAATCGCAATAAAGGAACAAATATGTATATATATATATATAAATGTTAAACAGTCAAATAAAATTGTGTTATGCTGTGACGCATGGACGCATGCACGCACACTCATGCGGTCGCAATAACTCTTATAATTCATTATAGTGTGATTATAAGTATTTGTGAGTGGTCAGGTAAAGTGAGAAAATGTTGAATCCATGCAATGCAACAAACAAAATGTTATGGGTGTATAAACCCTATAGTGTTCAAGTGGTTCTGGACTTGGAGGGCTGCATGCATGGATCTCTGCGGGCCTGCCTGTGTGCACGTGCTCTTGCGTCACGTGCATGTGTATGGTAGGTATACGTGTGCCTCAAGATCAGCTGTTGCCCGACATGATCCTCCATCTCCGTCTGACCGGCTCCAGGTGTGACAGTTGGTTGCACAGCTGCCTGCAGGGGTGTCACCAAATGCTGGACCCTGGGTACAAGGATTCACTGCGGACCTCCCATGAATGTTCTTCATAGGGGGAACTGGGAACGCATATTATGCATTGTATTGTGCTTTAACTATTGAAAAATAGAAGATCTACAAGCTCACAGCGCTGCGAACCTGTAGATTTGCTATTTTTTAAAAATCTTGAAAATGTGTGTAAGTCTTTGAATATTTCAAAGACTTTTTTGAAAAATGTCAGTGGTGCTAAAACTTTTTCATGTCAACGACCCCCAAAATTATATATATTTGGCCCCCATCTCAAAATATTTAGGCAAAATTTGAGTTACAAATGTTTGCTTAAAAAAAACATATATTCAAAGATTTGCACACATTTCACAACTTTTCAAAAATAGCAGATCTACAAGCTCGCAGCGCAGCACTCGGTGCCGCGCTGTGAGCTTGTATATTTGCTATTTTTCAATAGTTAAAATAATAATAAAATAATTAAGGCCCCTCCACCATTGGGCCCTAGTAACTCAGTCCCACTCCCCCCCACCCTTGTGACGCCCCTGGGTGTGACAGTTGGTTGCACAGCTGCCTGTCCCGGTTGGACTTGTCCTGGGTGGGTAGCCTAACAGCGGCGTGATGTGGTGGTGGCAGCGTGCACTTCCGTGTGTCAGCACATTGTGCCATGGAATGTCACAACAGATATCTCACCTGCGTGACACCACACGTCAAGGAAGAAGTGACCTCCTGCAGTGTGCTCTGTCAGCACAACGACCCGGGACATGTCAACGCGGGAGCAGCCAAGCGTGCTTGAGAGGAGAAGAACAATGCCGTCCCTTGACAAAGACGGAGGGGCCAGCGGATATAACATGATGCTTGGTCATTGTTTGCTTCGTGGTTGATGGCTTTATTGATGTTGCTGTGCGGGTCTAAGCAGTGGTTGTGTAAAGTAACTAAGTACGCTTACTCAAGTAGCCTACTGTACCATTTTGAGGCATTTTTACTTTCCATTTTTCAGTACTTTTACTTCTACTCCGTTAGGCTACATTTCATGGCATATAGTGTACTTTTACTCCACTACAATTATTTGAAAACTCTAGTTACTTTGTCGATTTTGATTATTATAACAAAACATACATGCAGCACTTCAGCCCTGCACACTGTACATTTTCTCCATTTGAAAATAGCCTATCTACAAGCTCACAATGCCATGGATTGTGAGCTTATAGATCCGATATTTCCAAAAGAGCTTTATACATTTGAAGACTTGAAATGGGACATTCTTTATAATGAGTACTTTTACTTTTCTAGCTAAGTACATTTTGATGCCACTGCTTGTGTACTTTTACTCAAGTAGCCTACATTTGAATTCCAGACTTTTACTTAACAGTAGAGTGCTGTATATCTACATTGCAGCATTGATACTTTTATTAAAAATGTGACTACATTTTCCACCACTGGGTCTAAGTCTCGAATGGCCCGGAGCCCTGCCATCTCCCATAGACCACAGCTGTCAGCCCACTGGCAGAGTCACGGTCATGATGGCAGTAATCACTGCCTCTATCACTATCACTGCCACCATTATGTTGACCAGTAAGCTGTGTTGCTTTAGTCTCAGATGGAGGACAGCAATCTACAGCTATCACGTCATTATGTCAGGCGAAACTGCTAATCAAAACGAAAACCTGTGTAATCACATCCCTCCGATTGTATGAAAATATGCAATGTGGGAATCCATTCTGTAAAAAAAAAAGTGTGCTCTTTTGATAGTTATACTTCAACTAATGTCTTATAACAAATGCTATATTGAATGCAATATTGCTTTGATATAGAACAGATTTGACATTTGGGTGTTATTATTATTATAAATTTGGAGGCTAGAAATTTCTAGGGTTACTTTGTTAGCTATGATGCAAAATCGCAGCAGTACTTTGCATTATGGAGGAAATTCCGGCATGGAAGTGTAAATTATGAAATGAGCTGGGGAAACCATTTCTTAAAATGAATATTTTTTCAAACATCTGAAGGAAAGCTCGTTTCAACGTCTGCTGCATAACAGGATTTCAGGTTTGACCGCGGCCCTTTATGCTAATTTGCTTGCGTCCCACTCAAGGGCATGCTCCCTCGGAGAGCTCCGCCTCCTATTCAACTAAACAGCGATCCTGCTGAGACATTTTCATTGCAAATTGAAATTGTGTCACGAGAGATTAGAAAATGAGGTACACGATGTGAGCAGTGAACAGAACTGCAGAAGTATAGGAGCGCCGTGGATCCAAGCCATTCTGTAAGGTAAGGGTCAAATCCATCGCAAGGTCAAAGGCGTCCTAACTTATCCAACTTATTCCTTCACAGAGGAATTGCTTGGAGCAGGAAGTGGCTGAAAATACCGTGCCGTGGCCCTCGGTTCAGGGGCCATTGAGTCCCCATTGATGCCTGGGGTTCCATCAAGCGAGGCCTAAACATGTTGTCCCTAGTGTGCCATCCGTCAGAGTGGGTTGGCTGTGACAGAGAGGTGACAGACGGGGACAGAGTAGGAATGAGAGTTTGCCCAGAGTTCATTTAACTATGAGAGTTTAAAAATGGATGAAGAAAGCAGTGCACGCACATCCATGGCCCAGGTGCTAGACAAGCAGAATCTTCATCAGGAGAAGATTCTATACATGTCCTGATGAAGATCTATTAACACTTTGCAAGCCACGGGGAGCCCCTTAATATTAAAACCGGAATATACCGGACATCTAAGCAAGGAGTCTCAGCCGCGCCGTCTTTTACAGTACTAGGTCATTAAAAATGAAATAAGTGATAATGATAAAAAAAAAACTATCGCTACCCCTTCTCTGTCTCAGCACCCGTCTAACCAATTGCATCATTCTTCTCTGCACATGAACCGGAAGTGCTTCTGGTGACTATCCCTTCTCTATAACAAATTTTCCGTTCACTTTCATTGGAGGAGGAAGCGTTAGCATAGCGCATCTCGGGGATGTTTTCGACCAGATCAAAGTTGTCACAGGGTCTTCATATTGACGGGATTACATTTGTTTACCGCGATGTGCACGGATCACACATGCGAAGCACCACGGGGGGAAGACGACTCGGCCAAAATCCCCACTCTATGCCAATGGAAATCAAGATAGTTATGGTGAGTTTTCTGTCATTTACTCGAAATGCACTCCTCTTGGGTTATCGCGCCTCCTAGCGTGCGATACAGAGCTACACATATGCTCCCGAATGACACAGTCGGAGGGTATGCCAGTCAAAACGCCCCGCCCCAACCGTGGGCATAAGGCGCGAGACTGGCATGTGTACTTCCTCTTCCGTTCCTCTGCACGCATGAGATACGGACGTCTACACATGTTACTCTACGACAAATAATTAATTCTTCAAGTTACTCAGTCTAAGATCAGTTCGAATTCAACTTTAGCCTTAGCGGTGAGTAGGACCATCACCCACGGGTTTCGTTCAACTTGGTCTGTTCTTCTCTGTTTTGTTCTTCGCTGTTTGCTGCTAACGATAACAAGCGGCTAGCCTAGGTTAGCTTAGCTTACCTTCGTCATGTCTAGCGAGGGTCTGTTTTCACCACCCCTCCCTCGACGCTGCGGGGATCCGGAGTGCAGCCGCTTCATTGCCGCTGAGGACCCGCATTCCTTCTGCCTGGGCTGTCTGGAGCTACAACACGCTTGGCAAGGTTTCTACTTCCCAAACAGCTGCGTGTTCTGCGCGACGATGGACGCGGCCGTTCTTCACCAGCGTCTGCTGGTGGTCATGAACATGGACGCTACAAGGCCCAAACAAAGCCACGTCGCTCGGGGAGCTCAGACGGAACACGGCGCTCAGATCCCCGCCACGCCAGGACAAAGAAGCGGGCCTGGTTCCAGCACCGCAGCAAGGTTTGTCCAGGCGGCTCCTAGTGTTTGCGAACCTATCCGCAGTAGCTTCGCTCCGATGTACACTATTTCTACCACAGCGCACAGTGGTGGACCCGGCATGTTCGGCTCCACCCCGCGCTTCTCCTTCACGCCCGGTCCTGGTTTGACCAGCACCGGGCCTCTCCAGGCCTCCGCCGCCCTGCAGGCTAGCCTCCAGGGACCACTCCAGGCGGGGCCATTGTCTCCGGTCGCCGCCGAGGCGGCCACCAGTGGGACTCCTCACCCCACCAACCCGTTCCTGATGACTCCCACGGTCACCGCCCCCCCCTCTTTCCCCCCTCTCTTAACGTCCCAACAGAACGTGCCACGTAAAGTGCCTCGTGGCTCGGACGAGTTTGGCACCTCCGAGGAGGAGGAAGATGCCATGGAAGGAGAAGAGGAGGAAGATGAAGAGGAGGAGGAGGAGGACGGTTTGGTTCAAGAGGAGACAAGTGAGGACATTGTGACAAGTGAGGACATTGTGATGCTAAGCCCCCGTCATGGCGGCACCCCTCGCACCTCACCCCAAGCCCCCCCCATCGCCCCTGCCAAGAAGGCAGCGGTGGATAAGGAGAAGGTGGGCGCCACAGCAGAATCCACCCCACAAGAACTGGACCTGCTGGCAGTGGTTGAGCTGGCGGTGGCCAAGATGGGCCTCACTATGCCAGTGGAGCCTCGCCCTGCGAGCTCAACGGAGATCAAGTTTGCGGGCAAGAGAGAGGTACAGACACCAGTCCCTCGCTCTCAGAAGCTACCCGCTACCCCGGGGCTCAAAGAAGCTCTCCATTCCACATGGAAAGAACACAGAGAGCCCGGGAAGATGGCTCTGTCAACCTCACTGGCGGATGAGGACAAGTTTGGCGTGGGCGGCCTTCCCCCTGTGGATGTCGCCACTAATCAGTTCTTCTGTGCCCAGTTTAAACCCACGGAATGCCCCTTCACTCAGGAGCCTGTGCCCAAGTTCAAGAACAAGGACGAGAACAAGGTCTCCAACATGGTAAAAAATGTTTATAAAGCTGCAGGGCTCTCTGTGAAAAGTTTAAACGTGGTGGGGCTGATGAATGGAGCCATGGCAGAGATGCTGCTCCAAAACAAGGACCGCCTCCCTCCTGAAGCCTATGCTGAATGGGATGCCATGCTACAGCTGGCAATAGTGAGCAACGTCCATGCCATCCAATGGGCTGGCAGAGGTATGGACGTCGCTGTCAGCATGGAGAGGTTCAGGTGGCTGCAGAAAGTCCCCTTCCAAGGCGACGAATCAAAGGCCAGCGAGAGGCGAGAGGAGCTGAGGGGCCTGGACACAGCCCCCAACAGTCTCTTCGAGGGAGCGTTACCCTTCCTCCGTGTCATCACCGACACCAATAAAGCCCAAAAAGAAGTGGTGGATGCTGTTTTGGGTAAACCTGATAAAGGGAAAGAACAGTCAGGCTACTCAGGACGCTCTTCCCGTAATAGGGAGAGGTATCAGGGACCCCCCCGACAGGGCGGGAAACCCCATCGTTCTCCTAGAGCTCCGTCTTCCTCCTCGGGCACGAGCAGGAACAGAAGTCAGGGCAACCAGGGCTCCCAGCACCAGGAGATGCGCCCACCAGCTCGCCCTTCATACAGTGCAGCAGTGAGGGGGCGTGGGAGAGGGTCGAGAAAATGACACTTTGAGAAAGAGGGCCTTCTCACCCTCGGCGCACGGAGACAGGGTCATGGACGGCTCTCCAGCGCGCAAGCACAGTACACTTTTGATCCTGCCACCCAGGGTGGAGGAATCCAATGTAAATGTGAATTTTGTTTCTGTGCCAAATGTTTTCTCCCAAGTAAAGAGTGTGTCTGCGAAACAAGGTCTCTTCTTTCACAATGCACACACAATGGAGAATCCCCAGTGGGGACATCCATATATAAATTATGCATGCCCAGTACCACAATCACAAACACAAACAGCCTTCAAGGAAACCCCCTTAAGGGGCATTTCCAATATAAAAGGTTTAATTGTTCCACAGCCTCAACTCAAGGGCCGGAACAACAAGTGTTCCCCCCTTCCGACACGAGAGGGCGCCAAAGCGCCAGCCAAGGTAAGAAGGTGGCAGAGAGGTCTTTCTTGTTTAGCTGTCCCAGCCCCAGCTGCGACAGCAGTATTAAACAGGGTTTTAGACAGGACGTGTTTACAAGAATGCGTTCCTTTTTACACTCCTCCTCTGCCTCCTGTCCCACCGTGCAACAAAGTGTTGTCGCCGGTGATAAAGGCATTAAACGTAAGGCCCTCGCTTCACAACAAGACGTTGTCACGCTCAGTAGTGAGTCACGTGTCTCAGTCTCGAGTCCCTTTGACTTCCGCGTTACCGGTGACGTCAGAGTCGTGTCCGGGGATGCACATACCGTGCATTCCTATCAATCACATTCCGTTAGGTCTGACGTCAGCTCCCATTCAGAATCCTTTGTCAAAGCATTTAACTCAATGGAAAGCATGCAAGCCGTGTCCCTGGGTGCTTCGCACCGTGAGGCAGGGATACAGGCTACAATTCTCAACCCAGCCTCCCTTGTCAGACAGAGTGATATTCACGCATGCAAAGGGGCAGGCCGCTTTGATTCTGAGGGAGGAGATTCACTCTTTATTGGGGAAAGGAGCGATCAGGGAAGTTTCCACAGATCAGCTCGGTCTGGGGTTTTATTCTCATTATTTCGTTGTGCCAAAGAAAGGGGGGGGGCTGAGGCCCATTCTGGACCTAAAAGCCCTCAACAATTTTCTGGTAAAGTACAGTTTCAAAATGTTGACGAACGTAGCGCTATTGCGCTCGATCAGAATCAACGATTATTGGACGTCCCTCGATTTGAAGGACGCGTACCAGCATGTGGGAATTTACCCCCCACACAGAAAATTCCTGAGGTTCGGTTTCGAGGGGAAAGTGTACGAATACACTGTTCTCCCGTTCGGCCTCTCTCTGTCTCCCCGCGTGTTTGTCAAAGTGACACAAGCGGCTATAGCTCCCCTGCGACAGCAGGGAATCCGACTTGCGACGTACCTGGACGATTGGTTAATAAGCGCAAGTTCAAGAGAGGAGGTGACACGTCTCACCAATGTGGTGATGTCGCAGTTAACCTCTCTGGGGTTCAACATAAACTTCAAAAAGAGTATGTTAACACCAGCTCAGCAGACCACCTTTTTGGGGATCTCGCTGGACTCAATAAATATGACGGCTCGACTCTCACAGGAGCGATTAGTCAAGATCGTGGCCTGCGCGAAATCTTTTCGCGTGGGCAGAGTGGTCACGTACAAGCGCTGCATGATTATGTCAGGGCTGATGGCCTCAACTATCCATCTACTCAGGCTGGGCAGGCTGTATATGAGGCCTTTTCAAAAGTGGATGTTGGCACTCAAGATCCACTCGACACAAGGTCGCCGCAAGGTCAAGGTGTCCCCAGGGTGTGTGTACACACTGAGACCGTGGGTGGACGTGACTCTTCTGTCCCAGGGGGTCAGTATGGGCGTGGTGGTGTCACGGAAAGTGATCACAACGGACGCCAGCCTCAGTGGTTGGGGCGCAACGCACGAGGGCCGTTCGGTGAGGGGAGTTTGGGACTCCGCTCTACAGAAGCGGCACATCAATTTCCTGGAATTAAAGGCAGTGTTTCTGGCGTTGAAACATTTTTTGCCTTTTGTGGAAGGGTGTCACGTGTTGATCAGGACGGACAACACGACGACCATGTGCTATATCAACAAGCAGGGGGGCCTCTCCTCCCCGGTTCTCAATCAGCTGGCGCGGGATCTGACGCTGTGGTGGGAACCACGTTTGGCGTCGATCAAGGCGTCGCACATTCCGGGGCTTCTGAACAGCGGAGCAGATCTGCTGTCCAGGGGGGAGCCCCTTTATGCAAATTGGTCCCTCCACCCGGGAGTGGTGAGACAGATTTGGAGCAGGTTCGGTCAGCCTCAAGTCGACTTGTTCGCGTCAGCAGAGAACGCGAAGTGTACACTTTTCTTCTCTGCGACGGGGCCAGCCCCACTGGGGCTGGATGCTCTGGCTCACGACTGGCCGAGGGAACTGCTGTACGCGTTTCCTCCGTTGGAACTGATCCCCCAGACTTTGGAGAGGGTCAGGCGGTTCGGCCTCAAACTATTGTTGGTGGCTCCGGGGTGGGGCGTGTGGAGGTCGGAGATATCTCCCCTCCTTTACGGCAACCCGTGGCCTCTGCCGCCAATCAGAGATCTGCTACGGCAGGCAGGGCAGGAGATCTTCCATCCCGACCCGGCGAAGCTAGACCTTCAGGTTTGGCCCGTGAAGGGGAGTCTTTGAGCGCTTTGGGTCTGACACCAGGGGCGGTTCAGACTATTCAAAGTGCTAGGGCTTCGTCCACGCGGTCGGCTTATGATAAGAGGTGGAGGATCTTTGAAGACTGGTGTGCGGAGCGTACGTCACCGGTGGTGGCGTTTGAGGCTCCGGTCCAGCTTGTTGTGAATTTCCTTCAGGAAAAGTTAGAAAGTGGTCTTGCCTTTTCTACCATTAAAGGTTACTTGGCGGCGCTGTCAGCGTGCCATGTGGGCTTTGAGGGTAAGACGGTGGGTAGACACCGTCTGGTGGCTCGGTTTTTAGCGGGTGTGCACCAGCTTAAACCGGTTACTAGGTCCCTTTTCCCATCGTGGGATTTGGGTGTGGTGTTGGACGGGCTGTGCCGTCCACCGTTTGAGCCTCTGGAGGCGGCGAGCTTAAAGCTTTTGAGTTTTAAGACTAGTCTTTTGTTGGCTTTGTCTACAGCCAAGAGAGTCAGTGATCTACATGCGTTATCGGTGGACCCGGTGTGCATGAGATTCTGTGAGGATGGCAAGAAGGTTCTGCTAAAACCCCATTTGGCGTTTGTCCCAAAGAACCGTGTGATTATACATGAGCCAACCGAGTTGGTGGCTTTTCATCCTCCTCCGTTTTCTTCGGAGGAGGATAGGCGTCTACATTGTCTTTGCCCGGTAAGATCCTTGAGGATTTACTGTGAGAAGACGAGGGCTATTAGAGCGTCAAACCAACTGTTTGTCACTTTTAAAAGTGGTCCTAGACGGAAAGCGGTGGCTAAAGCTTCACTTTCAAGGTGGATTGTGCAGGCCATAAAGATGGCCTACACTTGTGCTAAAGTCCCGGTTCCTGAGGGCCTAAGGGCTCATGACACTAGGGGAATGTCGACCTCCTGGGCTCTAGCCAGGGGTGTCTCGATCCAAGAGATCTGTTCGGCGGCTAACTGGTCGACTCCGTCGACTTTTGTGGTTTTTTACCATTTGGACGTGGCTCCATCTTCATTGGCGCATTCGGTCCTGGGTGTTGCCGCCTCCTCTAGTTAAAGATTTTTTCCCCTTTTTTATAGCTGAGACCAAGTCCCTTTGCTCTCGGTAAAAGGGGGAGACCCTGTTTCCTTATAAAACGGCTGCTAGTGGGCCTATTAGTGAATAGGCGGGCTCCAGCCTGTCAGGGTTTTATGAGGCGGACCTGGTCGGCCTATTAGTTCATGAGGCGGATTTCGGTCTGTCAGGGTCTTTCTACTTTCTTCCGCTCTCGAGTCCGGTGGGCTCGGGGCTCCGTGGGGGAGGGGCCACGCCGGGGGTGTGGTCTCCTGTCAGGCGGAGCGGGCGGAATTTGAGGGTGTGCGCTTCCGGGGGTTTATGTGACCCAAGAGGAGTGCATTTCGAGTAAATGACAGAAAACGAAAGGTTTCGTACGAAACCATGGTTTTCTTAGTTTAGGAGAAATGCACTCCTCAAACGCCCCTTCGCGCGCATGTTGCGTGCAGAGGAACGGTGTTGTTAAGAGGAAGTACACATGCCAGTCTCGCGCCTTATGCCCACGGTTGGGGCGGGGCGTTTTGACTGGCATACCCTCCGACTGTGTCATTCGGGAGCATATGTGTAGCTCTGTATCGCACGCTAGGAGGCGCGATAACCCAAGAGGAGTGCATTTCTCCTAAACTAAGAAAACCATGGTTTCGTACGAAACCTTTCGTTCACGACCGGGGGACCTCAAACCAAAACAAACCGGCGGCGCTGGGGGAGGGGGAGAGGGAGTGCGCTAATGTTTATAAACATAATATTATGTCTCAGATCATAATATAATAATAGAAATTTCACGGCTAATCTACAACAAGCCATTCTATTTCGGCTAGCAAAGTGTCGCCTCCTCGTGGGTATGGCTAACTTCGGCTGGGTCACCACCCACCTGACAACCAGGCATACCTAATGAACTGGTGGGTGTGGCCACGTAAAAACATAATTTTAACACTTTGTGTACACTTTCTTGGAGAAAAAAACCCCTCCTAGTCATCATGTTTTAGGGGGGGGGAAATCATGGCACCCCATCTTTAAATTAAAAGTCAGGCACACTAAATGAACACTCAGGATTTTACTGTGTTGCAGGGTTAGCCATAACCCCCCACCGCCCATCTCCATGGAGACTCTCCCATCCCCTGTGATGGATGACTGACTGTCCAGGGCATTAATCTTCTCCACCACCGCTAGATGCACGGCCAGCCAGCCCTGTCACACGGCCAACCCCCCATACACTGCCACCGGCTGGGCTTACTTCATCAGACAGGTCCCCCATCCTCCATCCATCCTGTCAATGTCTGCTTTTAGTATCATCAACAGGGTTATTTATAACGGAAGGAGGACACGAGCCGAGACCAAATTGCTGTGATGAGATTGGTGAATATGAAGCGGCTGGAAATGGGCTGAGTTGGCAGGAGCTGAGTCTAGTTGAATTGTACTGAATTAAATTGAATTGAAGGAAATTGAACTGGACTTTGTTCCTTCACATAAAAGTTAAAGCATTTGTCATTATTGCGTGACAACTTTCCATCAAGTGGGCCCCAACATAACCCATCCTTCTACTGGGGAGAAGTGTGTGCATGGGTGCGTGTGTGTCATACTGGATTACTTGCAAAGACCAGCTGCAGGGGCATGTGTGTCGAGGCCACGATCATCCCAGAACCAACTGCTCCGGCTTGGACATGATGTGATCTTGCATGCCCCAGGTGCTGTAATGCCAGTTACACCATGACTGGCGCTCGGCAGAAGCAGAAGTATACGGACCAGCTGAAGACTGAAGAAATATATTAACATCAGGCCTGAGGACCTTGAGGCAGCGCTGCCTGGACGGAACTCATAGGCTGGAGGAGGAGAGGACTGCCAGAAGACAACAGCAAAGACTCAGGAGGAACACACCCATAGTTGTAGTGCTACTTGACTTCCTGTATCTGTGTAACGTAGAAGACCTGCATTTAAATGAATAAAGAAACTAAACTATAAAATGCGTCAAATAATACAAGCTTACAACTCCTTGCATTGCGAGGCGTTGTAAGCTTGTAGGTCGGCTTGTAGATCGGCTATTTTCACCATATTTATCTGTGGAACGGAGTCACACAAAATGTAATGCCCCAACCCATTCCAAGTGCTTATCAGGGTGCATGGGGGGCTGGGGCGCCCCAATTTAAATAAGATTATTTTGGGGGGGTCACAGCCTGAAAAGTTTGAGAACCACTGTTTTAGGAGACTAGAAGTATGCTGTCTATTAATTCCACTGAGAGCACACAGATGAACACAGATTATGACCAATTCCTTTGCCCAATGGTCACTGAAGTAAATATTGGACCCAATCTTCACAAGCCACATACAGTAGGCTACAGTATGTTCAAACATTTTGACACTAAAATGGTTTTGCAGACAGACAGGTCTCGCGAGATCTAGAGCAACAGTGACAGCTGATCATAGGACCTTTCACAAGATCTGTCCAACGAAATGTCTACCATGCATCTTGTACTGGTGGTGAGGCGTGGGGTCGGCTATCTTTGTATTACATTAAGGATATTTGCTAGTACCACCACTACCTACACATGCCTGACCTGCAATAGATTAATGTGATTCCAGGACTGGACTCTTCAGCCATCTATACGAATCCACCATTAAGAACATACTTGATGGACAACCATAAGCAAGTAAGCAGTAAGCTATTAATAAGTGTGCGTGCGTGCGTGCGTGCGTGCGTGCGTGCGGGCGCGTGCGCGTGACTGCGTGTGTGCGTGACTGTGTGTGTTGTGTTGGTGTTGAGGGTTATATGTCCCTCAACAAGATGATTAACAGGTTTATATATCGTCTCTTTCGGGTGGAAACCTCATATGTCCAAAACTGTTACTTTTCAGGATTCAATTTCAAAAGCGCAACAGTAGCAGATCTACAAGCTCAAAACATGTCGCTTTGTGCCACGTCTCTAGCTTGTGGATCTGCAACTTTTGACGCTTTTGCTGTTGTATGATCGAGTAGGGCATTCATTTAGGAAAAAACACAAAGTTTGAATATGGAGTAATCAGTAATGGAGATATGAGGTTTCTGCCCGACAGCAACAATATGGAGGTGGGTAAACTGATGCCTGACGGTCAAACCAGTTTGTCACATTGTGACACATTGGGTCTGCCTCAATGCTTCATCACCTGCTTTATGTACAGGGCTTGATTCCTTGCGGGGCAAAATGCCTCTGCCTTGGACGCTGCTGGTTTTATGCCCGGATATGGAGATATGTTTTAATTCTGTTTCCGGGGCGAACTGAATTAAATACTTGTTGGAAATGTAGATTTCGAGAATGTTTCCCCAGGTTGGCAGAGAGAGCGTATCGCTAGGGCCCAGGATTACATTAGATAATAATTGACACTGGGTGGAAAATGGGTTACAAAAATCGTGGGATAACATTTTTTGAAATGGAAATGTAGAATGTCTGATATGTTTTCATCGAATTGTTAAATGTCTGTTAAGAAAATCAAACCCTGTGAATGTACCATTTGATCTTTTCAACAACATGCTAACAATGGTTCATTCACAGGGACATTTTCCAGATTTGACATCGCAGTTTCTTGTGAGAGTGCAAAACATTAATTTTTTAGAGTTATTGAGAGAGTTACAACATGGCCACAAACTTCTGTTGTAAATAAAAATAACATTCATATAATATTCAATAATCTTTACTGCTAAAACCAACTTAGAGTTCATTTGGAATTTGTTTCTGTTCTCAGAGATAACAACAAGAACAAGAAGAATGTGGAGTTAATAACGTCACCGGGCGACCAATACTACTGTACAGTTCCAAATATAACTCATAATGGGTGTTAATGAAGAACGGGCAATACATGAGCCAGATGAGCCAGATGGTCATGGTGAGATCAAAGAGTGTCGGAACTTGCTCTTTCTATATAAATACCGGTGTGAAACAAATTATAAATCAGGCTTTACAGTAGGGCATTCACGAATAGTGATTCTTAGTATTCGAATTATTCGACCTCAAAGTATTCGACCAAACTGGCCAAACTAGCAAATATTAAGTAAGCAAGAGGCTATTGTGAAAATAGCCGATCTACATGCTCACAACGCCTCGCAACGTGAGGCGTTGTGAGCATGTAGATCGACTATTTTCACAATGTTTATCTGTGGAACCGAGTCACATTAATACCTACAATTCCAAGTGCTTGCCAGGGTGGGGGTCCCCAGTTCAAATATGTTTATTTTGGGGGTCACGGCCTAAAAAGGTTTGAGAAGCCCTGGTATAGAGCATTAACAAATTCATCCACTAGGGGCATTGAAAACTCATTCTTATGACTTTCTATCTAGCCAAGCTTTATAGACTGTATATTTTTTAAAGATAAAACCATAAAAATCCAATATTCGACTTCGGTGAACAACGTTGAATAGCGACTTTGATATTTGAATATTCGAATATTTGGTGAATGCCCTACTTTACGGTATTATAGCACGGTTAACTTAGCATAGGTCTCAAGGTGCTAAGATCATGGCTGTTCTGTGGAATCCCGAAGAAGCCGAGAAGCAACAAGCCCGATGTCATATCACACCAACCCCCACTCAGCCTGACAGGAGTTATGAAGGTGACAGTAAATTCAACCATGGCTGCAGGCTTGGTCGCTATCTTCTTATTGATTGCACATTCTCATCTGGCCCCTGATAGTCGGGAGGGCCCTGGAAATCAGCTATAAATCTCAGCACAAGTGGCCCCTGGGTGATAAGTCAATATCAGGTGCCTGAGCCCTCTCCCGACACCTCTAGGACACAGGGCCGCCTTGCCAGGGACCTCCCAACAGCCGAGTCCAATCAAACGTATTTTTTTATTTCTTAACAAAACAGGTTGATCACAAAGTGCCATGTGCTCCGGCATGTGTGTGTGTGTGTGTGTGTGTGTGTGTGTGTGTGTGTGTGTGTGTGTGTGTGTGTGTGTGTGTGTGTGTGTGTGTGTGTGTGTGTGTGTGTGTGTGTGTGTGTGTGTGTGTGTGTGCGTGCGTGCGTGCGTGCGTGTGTGTGTGTACAGAATGTGCACGTTTGTGTGTACAGATCACACACACACACACACACACACACACACACACACACACACACACACACACACACACACACACACACACACACACACACACACACACACAGTATATTTACCAAAAAGACAGATTTAGCGTCAGGGGAGCGGAGAGCAGACACCAGAGTGACAGAGTGCACAGTGGGCAGAGCTATGTTAGATGTGCTCAGCCTGCAAAGCAAGGAACTGTCCTCTTATTGTCATCATTCATATTCGTCACTGCTCCGGGGACATTTGTCTTGTCCACCCATAACCAAGCTCCACGGCTTCAGCATATACTGCAAGACTGGCACTTACACTGCAAGTCTAAAAGTCACACTAACTAACTAACTACACCCAACCCGAGTGGTTTGATCAAGGAGTTACCTTTCCATACCAAGGACCCCCGCATAGCCGTAGCCACTGGGTGTGGCCCCCCTATTGTGAAACGGCTTAAAAACAAAAAAAATACCCCATCTCAAGTTCACATTGTGATCGCATTGTGATGCGACACGTTGTGACCTTGTATTTGTGGTGCAACGACATACAGTATGTTTTGTTTTTGCAAATTGGAACCCTGGGAATGGTCTTTTGATAGTTGACCTTTTCAACTAATGCCTGACAAAAAATGCTAATTAATGCAATATCTAGATTTGACATTTATGTCTTTTTAATTATTATTTTCTTTTAAAAGGGATAAAGAAGGTTAAGAAGAGATGAAGAGATGTGATGATAAGTGACATTCAAGAAACAAAAACTCACCAGCCTTTCTTTGAGGTCTTTTACACCTGGAATATCTGTTAGTCACATTCATTTGAAAGTGTTTTCATGTTATTTGAGTTTGTGGTGAGGGTGACACTCACACCTGGCCTGAGTCAAACTAATTAGAGTCTGAGCAGGGTGTGACTACAGTAATCAATGGACACAGGATAAATCAGCCATCCACACTCAAGGGCAATGGTTCCCAACATATTTGAACTGGGGAGTCCCCCCTCCCTGACAAGCACTTGGAATTGTAGGCGTTACATTTAGTGTGACTCGGTTCCACAGATAAGTATTGTGATCTTGGCGATCTATGAGGTTGTAGTTCGGATATTTTCACAATGTTTGCCTCTTTCTTACATAATATTTGACAAAAAAGGTCCTCCGAGTCATTACATTTTAACTTTAGAAATGTGCACATACCCTTTCGACTCTTATACTGTATGTTGGTTTGTTTACTGTTGAGTGAGAAAACAATGTTTTACTTTAAGCTAATCATTTGGGACCCCCAACATAATTTGGGGGTCCCCCAACCCCCAGTTTGGAAATCCTCTGTCATGACAGCATGTTTGTTTCCACCTGCTCTGCTACCATCTCGCTCTCGATGTTGTTTGCACAAAGTACCTCTATGCCTGTGTGTCAGAAGAGCCCCAGCAAAGTCACCAAGGTGGTCTGTGACGGGCAAAGAAACCTTTTTTATGGAAGCCATATTGACATGAGTTAGCAGGCTAAAAACTGTGTTATCAATCATACTAATGTAGGTACCATTCCATTTAGAATACTGTAAGTAAGTAGCCTTGGAAACTAACCATTCTGAAGCTACGTGACCTGTAGGTCAGGAGCCTGCCTCCTGTTTCTGTAGCTTGAGGCAGCTTGATATACAAGATCCCCAGCCACAATATGTACAGTAAGTAGGCCTACATCCCCTTGACATGACCCTAGTACAGTATGTCGTGAGCATGATTTATTGGTTCCCATTTTCTATAGTTTTTGTCATGACCAAGCTGGGCAATGAAACCCAGACGCCAGACCTCCCAATCTCAGGGCTCTAACCACAAGGCCACTGAGCTGGTTTTAGCATAACGTCAGCCAACCTTCACAATGGCAGCACCCTGACTCAGTTTGCCCTGAGTGGAACACAACCTTAATTGTTATTAATCGTGTTTACCCTTCCATTTCATGTCTGCTGTGAAGAGAAGGCTATTGCCACTCTATATCCGACACAGAAAATGTCACTACTGTGTTACATTGTTTTTGCGTTTAATCAATTTTAAAAGCGTGGATTTGATTTGAAAAGAAAATGTCTGGTTGAAAATAGTCTATAAAAGATTATAGGGATTGAATTCAAGCAGCCAGGATTTCAAACACCAATGACAAGTGGGTTTAGCCAAAATTTAACCAATTATTCATGTAACTTTGGTAAGGTTTGAATGACTTTGGAGAGAATGAAAGTGAAGTCAACTACAAATTCCACATTGCCTCCACCGACCACTTGCCATTTACATGTGTGTCTATAGTATACTGTATGTAGTGAATGAACTTTGAAGATATTTACTGAAAGTGTTTTGTGAATTCACAGTGAGGGACCTTGACCTTTGACTTTTTACCATCTACTGTACTTCTAATCAGTTCATCCTTGAGTCCAAGTGGTCGTTTGTGACGAGTGTCATGAAATTGGCTCAAGGCGTTCCGTTCGCCTTCACAAGGTCGGGAGACGGTCTTATGGATGGATGTATGGACGGATAATCAAAAACTATAATCCCCCCGCTTGTGGCTGTCAACTGGGTGAGATATAGAAACAAAAAAAAAAGAGCTGTGAATAGACAATAACATGTATTTACAGCGGTGCGGTCCTTGCACACGGCTCACCCGTGAACACTGATCCAGAAAAGGTTGGTATACAAATTACCATTACGGAAGGAAAACAATTGGTCCCAGTATAACAAAATAACATTTACAATTTTTGTTGCCCAATAATAAGTCTGTCTATGGGTTGGTGAGGCATGTGCTGCCTGTGTACTATGTACTACAGTATATGTCATGCAACGGAAGGATTATAGTTTAATAATGTATTTTAGCAACACACTACTGTATGTGTAGTGATGTAGTCATTACTAATCCACTTACTGTATCTCTCCAATATAGGGATTAAAGCTCTATCACTGTTCTCTGGCTCTCGGAAACAAAGCTCTCAGTTTCCTTAAAAATAGGCTCTCCTGTATACTCAGATGTACAGTATCTGTCTGTCTGTCTGTTTGTCTGTCTGTCTGTCTACCCATTATGTTTCTGAGGAGCTGTGGGTATTTCGCAGCATGTAATTTGTTCACCAAGGACACACATTATTTCTAACAAAACACAACTTTTATCACTGGACAATTAAAAAGACACCGTGCTCTTCACTTCACCCCACATAGCTGCCAAAAGTGTCTTTGAGTGATGGCCAAAACAGGAAAATTGGCACTTTAGGCCTACACTTGAGCAATACTACACGAGAGGGAGTGCTTTATCGCGGTTCTTATGGCAGCATGCATGCATGCCGTGAAGCTCTCTGTACAACCAAGGTGGTTGCTATGCAACGTTTACCTTCAGATATACTGAATAATGTACTCCTCTATATTGGCTTTTTTTACTGATGAAAAACAAACAAACATTATATCCAAACCTAAAAAAGAAAAAAAGAACCTATGTTGCAATGGAGCCAATGTAGTTGTTATTTAGTCATGTCTTGTTTATACATTGGCTCAACATAAAAAACACACACTATATTTCAAAAACGTAAAAGAACTACTAAAATAGGTGATCACTACCGTCGTGAACTTATACATAAGCTATGTTTGCTACTTTTGTGTGACACTGCAGTGTTATGAAGTAGGGCATTAGTTTTCAAAAGACAACATGGAGAGGTTTTTGCCCGACAGCAATGATTTAAGTACATATCTGTCAAAACGATGAAACAAAAAGGCTTGCGAGCTTATACGGTACTGTCATCATTTGCGGTGCTTTGTTGTTGGGTGTTGTGGTGTGTGTGTGTGTGTGTGTGTGTGTGTGTGGGGGGGGGGGGGGGGGGGGGGGGTAGCAGAGACATAACTGAAAATATACTACCAATAATACATTCATATACAATTTCCAATGTACAAGACAGCTGAAATTTCAAGGCTACTTACTGTATACAGTAACATGGATGCTCATGAGGAGCGTCCAACCTTTAAACTAACCCAGGGGTCTTTTCAGGCCAAGGACCCCTTAGTTGATAGAGAGATGAATCAGGGACCCCCACAATCCATAGATTCCTTTATAGTTTCATCGTTTGCCGGCACAATGATCAGTGTATTTTTTCAATTTGTGTTTCAGTAAATAGCCGATCTACTCGCAGAGCGAGGCGTTGTGAGCTTGTAGATCTGCTATTTTTGGCTAAAGTTCTCAGAACATGGACAGTAGGGTTCAAATCGTTAATTTAAAAAAGGAGAAAATCACACAAAGATTTGGAGGACCCCTTGTAGTAACTCTGAGCACCCCCTAGGCATCCCAGACCCCCTGTTGAAGACCCCTGCTTTAAACTAACCATCGTAAATGTGGAATGAATCAATATAGAAGAAACTGCATGGCCTAGTTCTGCAGGGCATATCATTTTTGGAGGGACACATACGGCCAAACTGACAGCCAGGGCCGCGGCAGGCTTTTAAGAGTCCTGCCCTGGAGGCTACTGTGTACTACTGAATGACACTGTTGTTCAAAGTCTGGTCCGGGGCCCAACAGGGGTCCAAATGGACTCTTACTTTCATTGCACTCTCAGAGTTACAGAGCAGTCTGTGTAAGGGTCCCTTTGGACCCCACTTTGAGAACAGTGTATGACGTCAGCAACCGTCAGAAGACCTAGGCCTGTCATCTGTGATCGTAGTACTGCGACTACAACACAAACGTCACTCGTAGCTTAAACATCACGTTCCAATCCAGAAGCAGAGGTGACTGACTGAAAGCGCACACACACACACAGACACACACACACACACACACACACACACACACACACACACACACACACACACACACACACACACACACACACACACACACACACACACACACGGCCACACACATTCTGAGATTTATAGATATATAGATGACATTGTGTGATGAAGAAGGTTGTGCCTCAAGGGGAAAGCTCCGTTATCACTGATGTATAGGATGTTCTGCTGCATGGCAGAGGATCCTCTTTGGACGATGCACACCAGCTACAGTATGATGATATGTACATCTTAGACCTAAGTCATAGTCTGAAGAAGTTATGCAAGCTAGCAGTTATTATTAATGTGGTTGCCTACAGGGAAACCAGACTATGGTTCTTGTCCAGCTTTATTATTTCATCTAGAGTAACCCCAAAACCCCAAAGTCCATTGAGTTCAATGGACCTTTTCTGTAACCTGTTCTGTAACCCCAAAAGTCCACTGAGTTAATTTGCGTCGCGGCAAGCACACTGGTTATCATGAGACAGACACAAGATGTCCATATATGGGCATTCCCAGATATGCGCTTAATATTGATGACATCGGGGATCTCCATATATGGGCATAAAAGGAACATGGACAGAATTAATTAGCAAGTGCGGTTGCCAAATGGTGTTACATGGCCGGGTAATAGGCATGCTTGGGTTCAAGTGGTTAATAGACAAGTCAAAACTAGAATAAAGCATTTCAAATTAAAATGTCAGTCATCTTGCTGTTGTTTATGTGCAGAAGAGGTCACCGTGATAAGCTACCGTGGCACTGCAAGGTCACAGAGAACTGCAGTAACAGGACACCCGTGAGAGCTCCCAGTAGCATCATGGATTAAAGAACCAAAAAATGCAGAGGGATTTACCAGTGGTGGGAAAGTACTCACATGTTTTACTTAAAAGTATCAATACTGCAATGTATATCTATATACTCTGTTAGAAACAAGTGTGTTACAAGTGTGTACTGATTTGTGTGATCTTTGGATAAAATCTGAAGGAGTAATTTCCAAAAATGTGTTTTACATAAGTCGACCTCCTGGTGACGCTATAAAAGGCTAGAGTGAAAAATGCAGGGAAAAGGTTTTTCCTTGGGAGTGCTTGTACAAGGTTTGACAGTGATCGGTAGCCTAGTTCCAGACCCTGAATCGCTAGCCACACCCCTTTAAATTTTTTGTTTTGGCGATTCAGGGGTCTAGAAGTGCTCTCATTGAAGAGGCCTGCCTCGGTTAAAATCCGTACGGCGAATCAGCGTCGTGAATCAGCGTCTTGTGATCAGCGTGGGTGGGGGTTTCCCAGAACTCATGTGTGTTTCCAAGTACACCAGCGCCGCCGCCGTACCGTACCGCGCATCGCGTCACGCTAAAATGCGGTAAATTGCGGTAAAATGCGATCGTATCGATCTCGCTATGAAACACCAGTAGCAGGCATGTTATGTTGTGTTTGATTACTAGTTCGTAGTGCTCCTATTCTGACTGTTTCTTTGGTTAGCAAGTAGCACTAGCAAGCAACAGGCTAGCCACTAGTCAGCCACACATAACAACCATGATAACAACATGTGTTGGTCGGTGAACCAATCGCTGAAGACTGCCTCTTTTTGGCAACGCCCATCCCTGCAATCGCCCTGGGGGGAAGAACTTTCAGACTGAATGATGAAGTGAAACGAAATGTCAATTCAGGCTGAGTGTCAGGCTAAGTGTTCGGTGGAGTTGTAAATACAAACCATCAAACCATGAATGCATCCTCAAATAGGCTGCTTTTTGGGGGGAAACATGAACATTTCCTGAAGAATGATTCATTACATAATACAGCACCAACAATGCATTTGTCTAAAAGTAATAAATCATTTGATGAGTAGGATGAACACTTTTTTAAAGATGAATTGCCATGACACCCCCCCCCCCCCCCCAAAAAAAACAAAAAACAAAAAACAAAACATGATTATCAGGTATTATGATTATATTATGAGGAAGGTTTTTTCCAAAAAAGTGAACAGAAAGAGTTAAAATGTGTTTTTTATGTGGCCGCACCTACCAGTTCATTAACCCTTCCAGTGCCAGCCCCTAGAGGGCGCCAAAGAATGCCAGGGTATCTCCCATAGGCGAGCGCATTAGCATCCGGGGACTCACATTGCAGTGACGCGCGTGCTCACGTTCGTGCACGTCATGAAAAGGTCCCGGATGAAAATGGCTACAAAATACAGCTACAAAATTAGCTTTTTCTCATTTAAAAGATCATTTTTCGGCGATTTCGCCGTAAATAAACCTCGCGCCGCCTCCCTAAAAACACAATCCAGAGAAAATGACCTTCAAAGATGTGGGTTTGCATTGGATTCGGCGGCGATTCGCGGCGGCGTTACTCGTTTACGGCCGGCCCGGGGGCGGCCGGATCTCGGTCACTGGATGGAAAATTTAGGCCGGGGCTTCAGTAGGCCTCGGATCATTTTATTCATTTCATTAAAAAAGCCGCATTAATTCGGGATCGGCACACTGGACGTCGTACCGCCGGTGGCGCTGAACATTCGGTGAACATTGGGGGGCTCAAAAATGTATTTTAAACAATTTTTAATGGAATATATCGTCGGACCATGTAAAATGGCTCGCTGGAAAGCGTAGGACGAGCCAGGACCACCCACGGCTCTACAAGCAGCTCAGGGTAAGTAAAATAATAAAAAAAAAATTGTATTGGATTGAAATAAAACCGAACTTGTTCGGGATCGGCACAATAAGAGTTAAGTATGCCTGGTTGTCATGGTGGGTGGTAACCCAGCTGAATTTAGCCACACCCACAGTGTTGGGTGGATGGTAAAATCCCCAGATAGAGTGATGTCACTCTATCTGTGTTTTTGGATCGGCACTTTTGACCCACATGAGGTGGCAGCCTCGAGGAAGAAATCCAAAATGCAAAAGGAATACATAATTGCTCATAACAACCATATCAGGGGGTATAAAGAAACACTGTCAACCTCCTAGACACATGAAAACCAGAAAAAGAACCAAACTATGGCACCACCTCTTTAAGGAACCAAGACTTTCCGTGTTTATCACATTTTTAAGCCATGGCCTTTGATTCCATAATTCAACAATGGTCATTATAAAACTCATTAGTCAGACGCAAAGTAAAAAGGATTTGGATTGAGAGTGTGTGTGTGTGTGTGTGTGGGGGGGGGGGGGGGGGGGGGGTCAATATGTACCGCCTGTTCACCTTGGGAATGGAGATTGATGCATTCAACTAGAGTCCTTGAATCATGTTCACTTCTCCATGAAATCTGGGGACAATAGGATAGAAATGAATTTGCATTACAGCCATTCTACCCACAAAGCAGTGCAGTCTCCTGCAGCACTGAATTGGGTGGACTTGAATATCGTCATTGTCGGGTGGAAACCTTGTATGTCCAAAAGCGTTCGTTTTGTATTTATCATTTAAAAAAAAACTAAACTAGTGAAAACAGCCGATCTACAAGCACACAACGCCTCGGCGGTGCGAGGCGTTGTGTGCTTGTAGATCTGCTGTTTTCACTACCTTTGTGCGACGGCCTTGTATGATGAAGCAGGGCTTTACCTTGTGAAAAAACGTACACATTTGAAACTTGGCGATACGTGGTTTCTGCCCGACAGTGACGATATCCTTGGATGAACTACTCAATCAAGAGGAAACCTTACTTACTCAGAAGGGTCCGACTCGGGGCCCTTGTTCTTGGCGACAAGGGCCAGGCCAACAGGCCATTTTCTCCAGCTGTACCCAAGTCTGCCTGTCTGTGTTCAGAGGCACCCTGAGTGTTAATACTGTACACAGGCTGCGCACAACCTTTTATATGTCTTTGTTATCATTTATATGATGATGATTATGATTATTGCGGCTACAATGTCTGAGGAACCAGAACAAAAGAATTGCACTCTCATGTACTTGTACACAACATGTAACAATCTTGCATTTTGTTTGGTCAGACCTCCTGCATCCAAGTGTTTCTTGCTCTGCTCTCTTTTCCTTTTTCCGTGTGGATTTTAAAATGATGGCATATGTTGTGATGTACTGATGTTAGATGCAGGCTGGTGAAGCGTGTGATCAATCCATCTTTGGAGGATTTATTCCTCTGCAGGATCATCAGGAGGAAAAGATGGTTAATATTTCCACCTCCGGATCCATATACCGAGTTGGCCAGGAGGAATGAACCCCATGCACCTTCCTCGCATGCCATCCTCCTGTGCTTCCTTCTCAGCTTTCCTAACATCTTTCTGTAGACATGAAACAAAAAGCGTAATGCTCACTTCCTTTAAAAAAGAAAGTGTAACACAATACAACAGATTAAAATACAAAACCATTGTCATGCATCGATCAACTGGTGGTCATGAGAAATGTCTTACAACTGTCGTTTACTCACATACCACATTTGTCATTTGAAAGCTGTTTAAACTAATCTAGGCCTATAACATTTTCTCAACTTAAGCCTAAGATTAACCAGTAAGACTCCCTAATCGGGAGATAAGCGACCGTTGGTCGCTTATCTCCACAAATAGGCCAAAAGTTTGTTTTACCAATTATTACACTCTATGTGAACATTTACATCAACAAATCCCAAGTACTATGCAGAACGACCCATTTCAAGTTTTTAATGTACAACAATATTTAGAAAATAGGTCTACAAGCTCACAATGCTACGCATTGTCCTCATCCCTTATATTCCCATAGGTTATATGGAGATCTCAGTGTTTGTCAGTCCTTGTTCATTTATGCCCATATATGGACATCTCTATATCTACTGTAACAGTCCTTGTCCCTTTATGCCCATATATGGAGATCTCTTAACTGTAAGTCCTTGTCCCTTTTATGCCCATATATGGATATTCCTGATGTCATCAGTATATTATAGAGAAAATAGCCAATCTACAGGCTTACAATTCGTCACATTGCGATACTTCGTGAGTTTTTAGAGCTATATTTTACTTTAAACATTGACGCATTCTGACAAATCTTGACAAAACTGTCCAAAATAGGGATTGCCAGGCCAGGGATGTGGTTAACATACATTTTAAATTAAATAGTTAAATAGTGAGATAATAAATCTGTCATATCATTCAGTCTACATTTTCCGAAAGGAAATGCATGTATTGTCTGATGTCACAAAGTGAATTGTTTGGAAGGGAAAAGTCACTAAAAACCATGACAATATTCAACAATGTAACAGGAGATGAGCTAGCAGAACATTTTTAATTTTATCCAGGCAAGAACGAAAAATTCTAAAAGAAAATACAAACAAAAAACTTAAAATGGAGAGGCATATAGTAGTCACACTGTCCACAATGGTGGCAATCATACTAAGTTGTTTCCCTTATACTCTGCAGACTCAACCTCCCATTTCTAAATCAACCAACCACAGTATAGTAGCAATCCACCCAAGATGCACCCCATGCTCTAATCAATGAGCTAACAGGCACCAATCATCACACAACTAATAGACTTCAACAGGCCTCTAAACCATAACAGTATCTTCATGTACAGATAAACAAAAATGTACACCTTCTTTGTGACTGGGAAGTTACAGGCATACATTTCAATATGAATTTGTATTGCTGAACACAAATATAATGGGGGAAATTAGGCTACAAGTGGCTGCTCTGTGACACATAATTACAATAATTTGTTCTTTTTTTGCGTGTAAGTGTATCTTTATGTAGCCACTCACACACACTCACACACTCACACGCACGCACGCACGCACGCACGCACGCACGCACGCACGCACGCACGCACACACACACACACACACACACACACACACACACACACACACACACACACACACACACACACACGCAACCTCCACCGCTCAGTTCACTTGGGTGTGATTTTATATTTATTTATTTAATCTTTTTTTTTTATCTTATTGTTCTAATCTTGAGGTGGTACAGAGGCAGTGCTCTCTGTTGTTCTGTACATTATTTAACGTGTCAGACAGAGACCTGCTACTCATTAGCATCTCCCTGCCAGCTAAGATCACACCTGTTCTCCCTGTCAACTGCGGTGGCACCTCTGAGAACTCCCAAACACCTTGAGAGGACAGAGGAGGAGAACTGAACTCACAAGTTTTTATGATGAGCTCAGCTGTGAGGTAACATACAGTAACATGATGTACAGGGCTCCTACGGTCATGAAATTCCTGGAAATATTTTGAAATTAGAAAAAATATTTTTCCAGCACTGGAATTGATCTTGGAACATCCTGGAAAAAATAGCTATGCATTGTCTTTGGTTATTGATTTTGTTAATACCTCTGAAATGACAAATTAAACATTGGCCAAATTGTCAAATATTAGAGGCAGAAATTGTGAAAATAGCCGATCATCTAGATCTGTTATTTTCATAATAAAACCGTGTTATACAAAATTCCTCAACTAGTGCTCGTCAGGGTGCCGGGTCCCCAGTTAAAATATGATTATTTCGGGTGTCACAGCCTGAAAAGGTTGAGAACCACTGGCAAACACTACCTGTCTTTAGGCATTGCGCGTAGGAGTAAGCGACTTGTTTGAGCTGAATTATTGTTATATAGTCCTGGAAATCGGGTTAAATATTCTGAAAAGGTTTTGGAAAAGTTTTGGAAATTAATTGGTAAAAATGTGTGGGAACCCTGGATGTAACACATGGGCATTGCAGACTCTTGCAATGTGCCACAAGCCCAATTAATTATTTGTTATACGACGCGTCGCTCGCCAAAAATGTGTTCTTTCTTGTTGGCCTCTAATGAAAAAAATCTCTGTACCATGTCACTTTAGGGGCTCCTTAGTTTTCGCTATTCGGCATACAAAGCATATACGGCATAAGTGGCTAACTTACTGCCTTTTGCCTGTCATAGAGATGACCATTGTTTCATGATAAATCTCCACTCCACTCCACTGTACATCAATGCCTGCCATGTCATAGATTAGAAGATTAGATGGACCATTGGAGGGGGCGGCATTGGGCAGAGAGCCCCACGCATAATATGCATCAAATAATGTCAGCAATTGTCTGTATCACTCCCCATGGGAACGGATGGCTCTGTCACTATGTATTACAAACACATTTCGGCAGACTTGAATCCAATTATGGATCATATTGTATTTTAGATTTATCGATTCTCTGGTGTGTGCGTGCGGGCACGTTTGACCAATCACAGAAAAATAGAGTCTACTCTGCACACTGGTGGGATATCACTTTACTTGCTGCTACTAATTTCCACAGCTTTTGAAGCAGCACAGACATTTAGGCAGAAGTAAATTGAGGCAGCAGACATGACCGTCTCAAAGGACGCAGCAGATATGACCGTCTCAAAGGACTCTTCCGAGCACAGGTCTCCACCAGGTCTGGAAGGTTATTCTGGCCTCCTGGTGGCGTTATAATAGGCCAATGTGAAAATGGTGCCAGGTCTTCTTCGGCCTTTCACGGCCGCTTCACAGACACTGAATGCATGATTTGTTGTTTTGCAAAATTCAACCTGATGGTGGGGCTATAACAGGCCAATGTTAAAGGGGTGGCATTTGTTCCTTGACCTAGTGGGAATGTGCGTGCAAAGTTTCACGGGAAACGTGCGCTACGTTCATGTTCAATGTTTGGAGGCCAATCTTAGCCAATCAGGATGGAATATGAAATATCGGACAGATCCGTCTTGATCACATGACTGTAGAGCTACTGTGTACTGATTTGTGTGAATTTTGGATAAAATCTGAAGGAGTAATATCCAAAAATATTTTTACATAAGTCAGCCTCCTGGTGGCGCTATAAAAGGCTAGTGTGAAAAATGCAGGGAAAAGGTTTTTCCTTGGGAGTGCTTGTACAAAGTTTGACACTGATCGGTGGAGGTATAGGTAAATACACAAATCGGCCTGTTGTAGCGCCACCATGAGGCTGATTTGAAAAATATGAAGTGTCATTTCTTCCTCGTGCCTAGTGGGAATGTGTGTACACAATTTCACGAAAATTGCATGCTGCGTTCATGATTTGAGGCATTTTGTTCAAAATGACCAATCCTACAAACTTTGGAAGCCAATCTTGGACAATCAGGATGGAATATGGAAAATCGGACAGATCCATGTCAATCATATGACTGTAGAGATACTGTCTACCGGTGTGCATGATTTTTGGACAAAATCTGTAGGAGTACTGTTTGACAAAAATTAGCCTCATGGTGGCACTATAAAAGGCCCATGTGAAAAATGTGGCACAGTTTGGCCGAGTAACAGACGGACAGACAGACACACGGATGCACGCACGGACGGACGGACAGGCGGACGGACAGACGGACAGGGGAGACAATAATTCCTCAAATTCCCCATCACAGCACTTCATCCAGTGTGAGGGTTCTGCAATCCATTTAAGACACATCATGTCTTTAAGTTGAAGCCCGCTGACAGTAATTCCAAAGTAAAAGGGTTTAAAAAAAGAAGTTTTAAGTTTTAACAACACTGAAATGCTGCCTCTTGCTTTGGCAAAACTTTTTATGTCATGTAAAAAGTCTGATTCTGATGAGCCGGCTGTTTATTCTGAGAGTTAAGTGGTTGTTAAAAGTGGAGACATGTTCACATCAGACGCAGAGGCTTGTGAGAGTGCAGATGACAGTATTTGTTATGTCAGACAGGCTGAGGTGATGATGTTTGACTTCTTTGACAGATGATATTTATCATCACTGTCTATGCCTAAAATACTTGGTTCCCCACTGGTGTCTTGCACTGAAAATAGCAGATCTACAAGCTGACAATGCATAGTGCTGCCTGCAATGTGTCGTGAGCTTGTGGGTAAGCGATTTCCCTGTGTGACACTGGTGTAGAACTATAAGGCATAAAGATAATAGCCATTGCAATAATTCCCTTTTCATTGCATAAATCCATGCTGTATTATTACATCGCTTCAGAAAGATAAACATATTTTCCCTTTTCATCAGAAGGGTGGATAGAAGGCTAGATGTTTGAGTGCAGCTTTGTGTTACGATATGTCTTTCAGTTCAGTATATAGTCTGCAGCGAGATATGGGCTGCAGTGGGAGGGTGTAGCAGAATAGATGCAGGGTGAGGGGCTTTTTAATTCCTGTTCCCTGCCAGCAGTATGACTCCATAAATGTTTAATATCACAGGGGCACTGCCCCCATTGCAGGCTCTGGTCATGAAAGTGATGTATGCTACAGGCTAAAAAGGTACAGGTATCATGGTAACAAAACAACATGGATGACATAAGGTCTTTAAGCTAAATAGCATGGCACAATTAATATTTCCAGGTTTCCATGATCAGTTGGGTAAAACATGGCATCTGTGACATATGACTCCACATTTTGGCAAGGTTTCAGACTGATTCGAGCCCCATTGACTTCCATTATACAATTAAAGTTAAATATTAAAAAATATATAAAACGACGGCATGTTGCAGGTTTGCTGAATGTCACTCCCCATCTCTCTCCCTGTTTCCTGTCTACGTACAGTACTGTACTAGTTTCAGGTCCTGACCCCGTGGCCGAGCACAACCCCTATTATTCTATTCTGACCTGGGATTCTATTCTTAGTCACAAAATGAAAGCCTTCTCATAAATATGAATTTGTAATGCTGTTGAGTGTTGAGTGTCTTCTTCCCACCTGTCTTCTGTTTATATCTTACATGTGACCACATCTCAGAAGCACTCAACATCAGAGGGGCCCTGCTCCTGTTCCCCGTGGCCGGACGGGGCCTTTGAAGCCTTAATCTACTCCAGACCAGAGGATGAGCCTCTCTCATCCCTCCTGGAAGGGGAAGGACAGGTACAGTGCAGGAGGATACACCCGTCACTCTGGAAGGAGGGATAACGCTGCTCTCTTTGATGTACGTCTACCTGAGGAAATTAGATGCTGATCGTTTGGAAGCATATAATGCTGCCATTCTATTTCCCTGTGTGGCTCATAATGATGCCGGATAAGAGGCCAGTGAAAGCATCCTTTGATGAAGAACCCGGTTCAGATTTTCTTCCATGTGGCAATTCTGCTGTTGTTAGATGGTGTTAGAGGTGCAGTGACAGGAGAAATGGATGAGGGAGAGTCGTTGACATGCTTTTCTTAATCTTTCTTCGGGTTGATTGAGGACGCCGTTCCGCTGCAAGAAATGCTCTTAATGTTCTCGGTTACATCTATTCACAGCAGGCAGATTCATCCACCGGCGGTGCCAGGGTTGAGTGCCTTGCTCAAAGACACATCGGTCTGTAGTCACTGAGGATGGGTGTCACTTTCACTGCAAATATTAATACATACACTCTGTGATCTTTTGACAGGCCTCCTCGCCTATCCTCTTCTAGACTACCAATGCCAGCAAAGATCAAGAGCTTCATGTGAAAAAAGTTCACTTCACATTGCTGTTGATTCCAACCTTTGAAAATCTATAAATGCATGTACTCAACTGAAATGTCAAATGGTTTAATGAATGGATTATGGAATGTTGGTGTTTTTGCACTTGACCCTTTAGTCTCTCAAGTGGACAGTCGATGGCCTGGGCCACAGGGTGGTGGTCCAGGCACCTAGGCTGGTAATCCAGGACTTGCAGCGTTGCAGGTTCGAGTCCCGATCCTGACAACCGTTGCTGCGTGTCACCACCCATCTCCCTCCCCGTTTCTTGTCAGCCTACTATCTATCAATAAAGGAAAAAGATGAAAAGGAAAAAGGCCCAAAAATATCTTTAAAAAAATAGGATTCAGTCAATGGTCTGCATTGTGTTGAACTTAACCTGTACATTGAGAATGCAAAGCACTCCTGATTCATACTTTGTCATTGTATATTAGTCAGGGTTGCTGTAGACAGATCACCTGTGCCAACCCTAACAATGAACTATGAATATGAACTATAGTGTGAACAGAAAGAGGACTGAGTCCCCAGAAGTTGACCAGACAGAGAACCGCTCCCCCTTTATATGAGCTGACAACTTAAATGCTGTTTGGACTATGTGAAATCACTATGTATGTTACCGGTGTCTCATTTTATACAATATACTCATGATAAATAAGATCCCTGGCTTAGCTAATGCCATGGTGTTTGCTAAAGTGGGTCCTCCTAACCTTTAATGAATGAATAATACATGAGGCATAAAGGTGAGTAAAGATTGCTTGTGTTGACAAATAACTCCATGGTTAAGGAAAAGTGCACAGGGTCAATAGTGTAGTTAAAGCAGTCAATCCAGACATTTTCCTCCAAGGCTTGTTTGAAACACAGCCCATTGATCATAAGAGATGACTGCATAAGCCAGTGGAAAATGAATATTTATGAGGAGCGGCTATGTATGTAACTGAAGGAGCTCTGAGTGGCACTGTCTGCTCTGACTGTATGTGTACACAATACACACAGACCAGACCATTACAGGACTATTTTTATTTTTCAAATTAATACTCTGGATAAGGTAAGGTACGGCAAGGTAAAGCGTTATTATTTCCAAGTGGTGAATTTGGTTCACAGCAGCAGCAAAAACAGTAAAAACAGTAGCTGACAGCACACACACACACACACACGCACACACACACACACACACACACACACACACACACACACACACACACACACACACACGTGCGCATGTATGCTGTATGTGATCAGACGTGATGTGACATGACATGTCTGGAATGGACAGAGCACAATACAACAGAATAAATCTAAATAACAGACTTTTATTATCCTACGCCGTAGGCTTGGGATTAAACAGATAACAGCACACAACATATAATATTATACTGTACATCTAAACATAATCAATATTCTTTCAAAAACAGCAAAGATAATCTTATACATACATGTGTAGATACATCACATCAATTAGTTTTTTTTTTTATTACAAAACAGTACTTGACAGATTGGCAGAATTAATCTACAGCATTGTGAACTGCACATTGTTGGTATTTTACATATACAGACGATTAAGCTGCAGGAAGATAAAGATTTAAAGTGTAAACGAGTTCAGTCAGTGGCTGACTCGCTGGCTGGGGGCTATTTATAGAAGAAACTACTGTTACCACTCTCTGACCCGGCGGTTTGTTATCAGAGAACCTCTCCTGAAGGTTACAAAGGGAAATATTAGAAACCTATAATCCAATCTTCCCGTGCGATGCCTAAGCTGCAAAGACTACTAGCTGTTTCTCTACTCAGTTAATTCTCTCACCCTGTCATATTCATCTGTGGCTTTTTAAATCGCTAACAGCTCCCCTCCCCGGTCCCACTTCAGCGAGGCGTGGGAATTAGTATTCCTGTTTTGAGAGCTGGATGAATTGCATTAAAGCTTGGTGTCAAGAGGAGACAGGTAGCGTGCCGTACTTGTGAAGGCAGCGCAGGGCATGGCTGTACAGTGTGATTAGTGCACATAACTATGGGGTTCAAATGGTGAGAACATGGGACCAACGCCGGCTAATTAAAGGGTGATTTATACTTAGTTTCTCGTTGGTGTCGTGCACCGGAAATGGCAGATTTACAAGCCAAAGATGCAGAGGATGACCAAGACACACCATGTTTGATTTACTTCCTGTATCTGTGTCACATGGCTTTGGGAGACGAGAAGCAGGGCATTAGTCTCCTAAATCCAATAGAGAAGGTACCATGAGCAAAGATTATGACTGATTCTTTTGCCCCATAGTCACTGAAATGAATATTGGACAAAGCCACATAGAATGTTTGTTCCTTCTGAACATTCTGACACCAAAATGTAATATACTGTACTGTATATATATATCAGGAAGAAATTATATTTATGTATCAGCAACACACTCTAGAGGCGTGGAAAGTAGCATCTTTCATGTTGTGACATGTTGTGAGCTTGCCTATTTTCAGCGAACCCACGTATAAATCAGACTTTATAGAGGGTTGTGTTCCTTGTGGGGAGAGTGTGGCAAAAACCGACAGGTATATAGAATTCACTACCCGTAGACCATTTGGATAAAAGCATCACAAATGATATTTATAGTTACAGAGAGACAGAGAGAGGCAGCCAGCACAGCCTCTTTATGTGTCTGAGGGGAGAAAGTAAACTCCCAGCTGAATTTGAGATTGATATTCCAGCGCCTTAGGTCTTCGATTTTTTTTTTTTTTTTTTCACCTGGAGTTGCAGAGTCATGCTCTTGGCAGCACTTCCTGGCCACCCCACACCAACGTACCACTGTCCCCCGTGTGTCACATGTCCCACACACACCCACACACACACACACACACACAGAGAGAAATGCACGTGTACATGTGTAACATCATTGTTGGGTGGAAACCTTGTATGTCCAAAACAGTTTGTTTTGTTTTCATCATTCAAAAAATTATTTAAACTAGTGAAACTGATCTACAAGCTGATCTACAAGCACACAAGTTGTGTGCTTGTAGATCTGCTATTTTCACTAGTAGCCTTTTATAATGAAACAGGGCTCTATACTTTACGAAAAAACGTACAAGCTTGGAAATACAAGGTTTCCGCCCGACAGTGACGGTATTCAAGGAATCCATGAACAACGCATAAAAGCATAAACGACCAAACTTGCATAGATAGAGACCACACACATATGGACATACTGTATCCTCTCAGCAGGTATACACACACATAAATCTCTGTGCCCTTGCAGGCGACCTCTGTTTACAACAGACCTAACCCTGCCCTGATAGGATACAATACACAGGCACACACGCACACAGGCACACACAGCACACACACACACACACACACACACACACACACACACACACACACACACACACACACACACACACACACACACACACACACACACACACACACACACACACACACGCACGTGACCACTAGCCACCAGTGCTGAAGAGGTGTGAAAGGTTTAGGATGATGTGAAGAAAAGGCACATCCACTATAAAGCAGGACAAACTGATCAAGTCCCCACACTGTAGAAGTACAGTAACTTGCTCCTAGTCATTATTATATTCTTTACAATAAACCATTGACTGGGAGCAGGTCACTTTTAGTGTGAAGACTACAGTGTGCAGGCTGGACAGGGGCTCAATGATGCTGTGGTTTACAGTGTCTGACTGGTGCCCAAATGGGGCTGAAAAAAGTGGAAAAAGAGAAAGATCCATAACGAATATGATAAATTGGCCTATGGAGTAGGGAATTGAATACCAAGGACTTCCGACGTAAAAAAGACTGTAAAAGGACTTATTTGGGATGCTCCTTTTAGGCAGGGTGTTTAACTGTACTTGTATTGTACTACATTTGTTATTGTATTGACTATAATTGTACTGTTCTCCATTTTTGTCAAATAAAATACTCAAACAATCAATAAAAAAAAACATATAGTATCAAAATAAGAATGGCTTGTTTTTGCTTTGTGACGTGAAGTACGGTACAGGGTTTATGAAACAGTCATAATTTCAACCACAGGAGTGTAGAATCTATCCGGAAGTAGAATTCTGGTTCTGGTCCAAAGTGCATAACTGTCATTCTGCTCCCAGTTCTGTGCTCTCAGAAACAATCAGAATACTTGCTGGGGTTTTGAAGAATTAACCGCACAACTTATAGTGTCTCATTTATATGATTTCCATTTTTATTACAGACCCATGTCAGTGTTGTTTTACAGTCACACCATGTACGCCCTACAGTATATACTTGGTCATATGGCAAATAGCAAAAAATAGCTGATCTACAAGCTCACAACGATGCATTGTGAGCTTGTATTGCTATGTCTTCTATTTTTAACAGTTTTTGGACATTTTTTGCCTATAATGACATGCCTAAAATATGGAGGCCAGGTTGAAAGATAAAAGAGTAGTTCCTCTTGGAAATAATAGCACCAATGGCAGAAAGATTTTTCCCCTTTGCCAATGAAATTCAAATGTATGCCTTATTTATGCGATTAAGATCGGAGTCCATCAATAACTCTGGTTGCCACAATGGTTTGGGCTTTTGTGTTGCAATTTAACAAAGAAACCATGATGATCGCATTCCATTTGCCACAGCTATTCAAATGAAAGAGGATGATAGTTTTATAGTCCAAAGTGGGATTTCTTAGAAGTCACATTTCTGGATAAAGGTTGTAATATTTTACAGATATATTGTATAATATAATACATTATGTAGAATATGTACATATATGGCACTTGATGACACAAAAACAATAGAAAAAACACAAATGAAAGAAATGGGCGCTCGGTTGTGTAGAACAAACAAACAAATAAACCAAAAGAATATATCAAGAAAAGAAAGATACATTAAAGAACTGAGGTGTTTGCAGCATTTGCTGCTCATGCTTGTTAGCTAAAGTGAATGAGTGATCACATGGGTTAAGGACAATGGTGTAAGTACAGGCAACCCAATACAATGACAACACTAATGTAATATATGCTAAATGATAGTTATTTACTGCATGAATGTGTTCTATATTTAAATTCACCTGACGGTGTGTTTTCACTATGGCATACTGTAAGTGTCTGAGTGGAATGTCATTACATCACCGTTGCAAGTATAAATAGGCCTATCGTTTTGGCTTAGTAGTGCAAGAACAAACGCAGTGTACATGTGAACAGCAGACACACACGGAGAGATAGAGAGAGGGGGGAGGGAGGGAGGGAGGGAGAGAGACAGAGACAGAGAGAGAGACAGGCAGAGAGAGAGAGACAGACAGACAGACAGACAGAGAGAGAGACGGGGAGAGAGAGGGATGGGAACATCTAAACACTTAAATTCAATTATGATTGTATGCTTTTAAGAAGCACTTTATAAAACAAATGAATAAAAACACTAAAGTTACATCAGTGCCTTGTTCTCATTAAATACGACAAAGACGTTTGGTCATTTCGGTTTCTTTGTCGTGGTTGTCCATAAAATTAAAATAAATTAAAAAAATAAGATCAATACCCAACCGTATTCCTCTTGTCGAGGTTGTTGAGATAAATGTCCCTCCACATTGATCATTCATCCTATAATACATCTGCCCTGCAGATTGCTATTTAACTGTGGAGAGTGTGTGCATAAACAATACAGGTCCATTTCCACACTTTAAAGAGATAAATGAACATTCTGGACTTTGCATAGGCGATTACACATAGGCAGAGTCACTCGACTGAGTGCGGCCAAAATTAGGCATGCTCATTCTCGGCAAGTCCTTGTTGCGGATCTCATAGATAGACTTCCTCCGAGCCCGCACTCCTCTGACGGCGGCTTTAATCTTTCTCCAGCCGAGGTGGTTCAGCTCCGCCAGGTTCAGCAGCACGCAGATGCCGCTCACGGCGAACATGAACACCAGAAACACAGTCTTCTCGGTGGGTCTGGAGACGTAGCACTCTACGTCTTTGATGCACGGGTACCGATCGCACTCGTACACGGCGGGGACGTTGAATCCATAGAGGAAGTACTGACCCACCAGGAAGCCGATCTCCAGCCCGTTCCTGAACACCACCTGTATGATGTAGAAGCGGGAGATGCCCTCCTGCCGCCT